>NC_045615.1:103726475-104042516 GCF_009829155.1 Mustela erminea
AGTGGAACTCAAGAAAGGGAGACAAATACGGTTTGTTCTGAGGCTTTAAAAGCATAAGGACATCCATGTGAATGGCATTTTCCTATTGCTGACCTCAATTTAGGGCCTCTGTATGGTGTGAGGCATGATTTTTTAAAAAAAATTTTTTAAACATTTTATTTATTTATTTGCTAGAGATCACAAGTAGACAGAGAGGCAGGCAGAGAGAGAGAGGAAGGGAAGCTGGCTCCCCACTGAGCAGAGAGCCCAACGTGGGGCTTGATTCCAGGACCCTGAGATCATGACCTGAGCCGAAGGCAGAGGCTTTGACCCACTGAGCCACCCATGTGCCCCGTGAGGCATGAAAGGCCAAGGAGCAGCCCAGGTTACCAAGGGTTCTGTGATCTTGGATGCCAGTCTTTCCTTTCTGTAGCTCTGTTCAGCTTTGGACTTAGCTCCAAGTTCAAATTCTGGTTCTTCTCCTTACAAGTTATGGGGCTTTGAGCAAATGACTTCCTCTTTCTAGAATCACAGTTCTCTCAGCTAGAAAATGTGGACGGTGATGAACACTTATTTTTCAGGTTGTTCTGGGGGTGATAGAGATATCTTAAGCATGGGCCTGGTACACAGGTGGGAGCCAAGAGATAGTTCTTTTTCCCCTTTGCTGTGGTCTTGAGCCAGTGCAGGTGGCCCATCCTAATCGAAGAGTGGGCTGAGGTTAGACCCGCTGCCCTGAGCCTGACACGGAGTCTGGGTTGAGTATACGAAACTCACATTTCAGATCCACACAGGAAGTCTAGGAGCTGGTATGCTCCCAGCGGCCCCTACTGAAACTGAATTTCACCAGCCACTGCCCCTTCTCCTTGTTTGCTTTCTCCCCCCAGGGCCTCTGTCCAGCTAGCTGGTACTCCTACTCTGGACACAGACAGCCCTGGTGGCCCTCTGCTGAGCGCACTGAGGAGCATGGCACCCCTCTATCTAGGGCACTGTCTCCTCATCTGTGGGATGTAGGCTGCATCGAGTTAACCCCCACACACACCCGAATGCCCTTGGCTCTCAGCTCATGTAGGGTGTGAGCCCGGACTTCCAGAGTGCTGCTAGGATCTCCTTTCCTCAGCTCACTCACGTTGGCTTCATTCAGCCCGGGCGCATGTCCTGAAGGACGGGGCCAGGCGGAGGGCAGTAACAGCAGGAACAGAGGCGCAGGTGGCAAGGCCAATCTTCCCAGCCCCTTGGGTGCCTGTTGCACTCGAATGAGCAGAGGCTCCACTCTGTATTACTGTTTTTTATGAAAAAGGGTCTTTTCAGAGCCTCACTATTTCTCCTTATCTTTCAAATACCTTAAATGTTAGGAGACCAAACCCAAAGAAAGCACAGAGATTTCAAGCCAAGGGCTATTTTCTGGCACTGCTTCTTGTCACCAGCCCCTCAGCACAGGGGCGTCCCCACTCGCAGGCTGTGCGTCCCCACAAGCAGGCAGGTGGGTGGAGGGGTCTGAGAGAAAAGGCTGGTTGGACCAGCGAAGGTGGCCAGCCAGCACCAGCATAGCCTGCGTCTGGGAGTCTCAGGAGAAGCCACACCCTGTCGAGGAAAGAAACTACCAGAATAATAAGGCTAATACTGTTCAGGCCCGCACTCAAGGCGGTCCACGTGGCCAGCACTGCAGCCTCAGCTCCTTCCCTGGACCCTTCCCATCCCCAGGGGTTCCAGGCTCTCTCAGAGAGCTCCTGGTCTCTGACACCTCTGAGCCTTTGAGGGTGCAGTTCCCTTTGTCTGGAAGACCTTTGACTTCTTCTGACCTGCTTGGCAAATTCTTGCTTCATCCTTGCAGACCTCCCTGTGAGGCCTGCCCGGACACTTGCAGGCAGAATTAAAGGATCCCTTGATGGTGCTCCACTGGCACGGGCCTCTGTTACACCCCTTTTAATGTGGCAATGGGCTCATGTTGTCCCTGTGCCTATTTCTCTTGCTGGAGCCCAACGTGGCCGAGAAGCTGATTATATCAGAGATCACTGGCCGGCAGCACATTGACTGCACGTGAGAACACTTGCAGGGCTGGGGTCCAGGGCCTCAGTGTGGGGGCTGGAGGTCTCAGGCTGAGGGGTCTGGCTGCCCTGAGCAGCCACTGAATCCCCTATTCAAGTGGTGGGTCATTGATTGAGGACACCTGAATTCCTGTCCCAGCTCTGCTGCTCATTGGCAGAGAAACCCTGGGTAAGTTACTGAAATTCTCTGTGCCTCAGTTTCCTCATCTGCAAAATGGGTATGATGCCGATCAACTCACTCGGCAGGATTGTTGTAATGACATAGGTCAATATGTGCAAAGCGCCTGGAATGTGTCTGTCATGGAGTTGGTGCTATGCCCGATTTTGGTATAACTGACTGACTGACTGTCATTACTGCCCCTGGGCTGTCCTGTGTCTTTGAGCAAGTCATTCCCATGGTTCCCTCATCAGCCCAATCAGAAGATTGGCTAGGCCAGTTCTGTTGTTTCTTCTAGACATACCAGCTTCTAAATGAATACTTTGAGGAATGCCATGGCCTGATTTTTGATGCAATAGATCGCCTGCTGTTTTTGTATTTGTGTTTTGCTGATATCTAGAGTTGATTCTGTCTCTCTCCTCTCAGTATCTCCTTCCTCTCCAGCATTTCCCCCTGATCATGCTGCTGAGGCAGGCGTGGGGTCTCCCTTATTTGTTTCCCTTCTCTCAGAACTGCTGGCTTGCACTGACTGCTGCCCAATTTTAAAAACCAGTTTCATATATTTTGTCTGTTTCTTGATGGTTTAAAGTTGGAGGGTTAATCATGGATGGAAACAAAACTTTTTGTGGGTTTTTGGGAAGAAAAAGTTGGATTTTTAAAAAAGATTTTATTTATTTGAGAGAGAGAGAGAGCACAGGCACAAGCGGGGAGAGTGGCAGAGGGAGAGGGAAAAGCAGGCTCTCCACCGAGCAGAGGCTGGTGTGAGGCTCGAGCCCATGACCCCAGGATCTTGACCTGAGCTGAAGGTAGACACTTTACTGACTGAGTTACCCAGGTGCCCCAGAAGCAAAAGATTTGAAGCCATTTTTCTCACCATATCTGCCCCCTATCTATTTCTTTGACCTCTGTCTCATACCACCCTCCCCATTCACTCCAGTCCCCAGCTATGTTTTCTCTTCCTAATCCCTGCCTTTGCCATCCTTTGGCCTGGACCTCTTTCCCATTTTTCTAAGCCTGCTCCTTCCAACCAGTCACCTTCAATGCCACCTCTCAAAGAAGCCTTCCCTGACCATCTATTCCTTTTTATTTTTTTAATTTATTTCTTTTCAGCGTAACAGAATTGTTTATGCACCACACCCAATGCTCCATGCAATACATGCCCTCCTTAATACCCACCAACAACCTCCCCCAACCTCCCACCCCCCTCCCCTTCAAAACCCTCAGATTGTTTTTCAGTGTCCACAGTCTCTCATGGTTCATCTTCCCTTCCAATTTCCCTCAACTCCCTTCTCTCCATCTTCCCATGTCCTTCATGTTATTTGTTACGCTCTACAAATAAGTGAAACCATATGATAATTGACTCTCTCTGCTTGACTTATTTCACTCAGCATAATCTCTTCCAGTCCCATCCATGTTGCTACAAAAGTTGGGTATTCATCTTTTCTGATGGAGGCATAATATTCCATAGTGTATATGGACAACATCTTCCTTATTCATTTGCCCGTTGAAGGGCATCTTGGTTCTTTCCACAGTTTGGCGACAGTGGCCATTGCTGCTAAAAACATTGGGGTACAGATGGCCCTTCTTTTCACTACATCTGTATTTTGGGGGTAAATACCCAGTAGTGCAATTGCAGGGTCATAGGGAAGCTCTATTTTTAATTTCTTGAGGAATCTCCACACTGTTCTCCAAAGTGGCTGCACCAATTTGCATTCCCACCAACAGTGTAAGAGGGTTCCCCTTTCTCCACATCCTCTCCAACACACGTTGTTTCCTGTCTTGCTAATTTCTGACCATCTATTCCTGAGCTGGACTACTCCCACAGGTGTTCACTGTCTTGTCACTTTTTAAGATTTTATTTATTTATTTATTTTATTAGAGAAAGAGCACAAGTGGGGTAGGGGCAGAGGGAGAAAATCTCAAGCAGACTCAAAGCCGAGCGTGGAGCCTGATGTGAGGCTCAATCTCACAGCCCAGAGACTATGACCTGAGCTGAAACCAAGAGTCGGATGCTCAACCGACTGAGCCACTCAGGTGCTCCTCTATCTCGTCACTTTCTGAGTAGGACAGGGAGTAGCACCTTGGACGTGCCCAGGACTGCCAGTGAGTGGGTGATGTTGGAACCCATGTCCATGTAATTTCTATTTCTTTTTTAATGTTTCCTGTTGTGGTGGTAGCTGTGTTTTATCTGGTGGGGGGTGGGGTGGGGAGGACAGACTTGGGGTGACTCTATTTCCAACAGGAGCACATGGAGCTCTCTTTTGGTGAACTGTGCTTGGGCTACTGGATAACGCTCAGTCAAAACTTAGCCCTGGGGCACCTGGGTGGCTCAGTCCCTTGAGTCTGCCTTCAGCTCAGGTTGTGGTCCCAAGGTCCTGGGATCAAACTCCACGTCAGTCTCCTTGCTCAGCAGGGAGCCTGCTTCTCCCTCTCCCTCTGCCCCTCACTCATGCTCTCTCTCTCTCTCTCTCTCACTCTCTCAAATAAATAAAGTCTTAAAAAAACCAAACAAAACAGCTTCCAGAGGGTGTGCTGATCAGGAGTTAAACAGGAATCATCGACGAGTCAGACTAGCAGGATGAGAAAGCCCAGGCAGAATGTATGTTTCTGCTCTGGAGAAACATATTCATTTCTGATGGAAAGAAGGTTAACATTTTCCTAACTCCCAAATTTGTTCTTTTGTGATCCAGACTCTGAACCACTCAAGGCTTTCCAAGGAAAGAACAGGCAGGAACTGAAAGTCTAGGCATTGTTTGAGAGGAAAGAATAAGAGAAAACAGAGTGATCTGAGTCTTCAGAACTGAGAAAGAACACAAGAGTATAGTTTCTGTGATGAGCTGAAAACTGTCCTTCTTTTGCTTAAAGCTCTGTGGAAGTGGCAGAACTTCATGTAGGAGATGGCTATATGGACATCTAAGGAGACTGGCCCCCAAGAGTCACAGCTGCAGACAACATCAAGGGTCCTTCAGCCTGGCTGGCCAGAGAGAGGATATCTATCACTGGAAGAACCACCTGCTACCACAAGGACATCTGGACTGGGTAGGAGGCTGGGCAAGTGTAATCCGCTCAGCCAATTCCCTCCCAGACAGAAGGAGCCATGGAAGAAACACTAGGAGAAACAGCAGAGCATGTGTAGGCCTTAGGGTCCAAATATGACCCGGAGAAGGAAGCGAGTGCCCAAGGAAACCTTTCACAGGAGACTCTGTTTGGCCCCAGGGAGTGTGAACTTGGGTTGGACTGAGTGGGCCGTGGGAAAGTAAAGACACTTGGCTTCTTGCTTGTGTACCTGGGACGCAGTGTTCTAACCACTGGGGACAAGTGCTGGTCTTGCAATGCTCACTGGGAGAGGGTAGTAGGTAAAAGAAACAAGCTTGGATGGCAAAGCTTGCACGACTCCCGGTGTCACACACTGAGGCCATGAATTCCAACTACTTTCCTATTGCAGCTTTTACCAGAACAGCTCTCAGGGGTGATTTCTTTCAAATTACTGTTATTTCCAACACCAAGCTCTCTTGGACAGGGACCCAGGCTAACAGGGTGATACTCTCCCCTCAGTGCTCAAAGCATAGGAAGGAATTGTGATCAGCAAGGGCTGTTTGAGAGGCTCAGAGGTCAAGTTACATGTGAGAGGAATCTTATGGTTCCAACATTAGGACTTGAAGTCTGCCAGAAGCAGCATCTGCCTCATCTAATTATGGAAGTATGGTGTCTGGGTTGCGTTTCCCCAGGGCCCTAAGCCTACCAAGTCTCTCAGCCTCTACGAAACCGCACCGACTGGCACTGAAGACACAGAGCACGCCCGTCAGCCTGGAAAGCAAGCTCTACCTTCACCAGCCCCTGAGTGCCCTCCATCAAATTAAGCTAATAAAAGAGGCCACTTAACCTCCCCAATGAAATCCTTCTTCAGTCAGTCAACAAGATCGGTGATGTCCATCCACACCAGGCAGTGCAGGGAAAGAAAAGGCGAATCCGAAGCAGAGAGGCTTGGCCCCCGAAGGGATTGCAGTCAATATGAAGTCGGAGGGAAGCAGTAAGAAAGGGCATGTCCCGATGTTGCCCTATCAGACCAAAGGCCCAGAAAACACTTTTATGGGAATTCAGCAGAGCGAGGGAAAAGCTTTTGTTGGGAGCATCAGGCCAAGCTCAACTCATGTTTAGCTTGTTTCTATTTTCAGAAAGGTTGTTAAATTATATTCCTTTTCAGAGTTTGTAACTGCTGGAGCTGGGCCTATCTTAAAGGCTAAATGATGTGGATTGAAAGATGTAAGAGAAAATCAATGGTGCTAGGCAGAGGGGATGGCAGGAGGAATACAGGATGGTGGAAGAGCAGAAGACATTCAGGAAAGTGTGGACAGCTGAATGGTGCTAGAGGTTAGCTGCATTAGGCTTGGACCCTGGAATGGAATGTGGGGGTCTTGGAGGCCACACTGAGGAATTTGGGCTTCATTTGGTGGACACAGGATCCACCGTTCAGCCAGACAGCAACTATTACAGAATATAGTGATAAGTGCTTTACACACAGCATGTCTTTCAAAGATTACATTAACCCCACTGAGTATGCATTATTGTGCCCATTTTACAGATATAGAAACTGAGACTCAGAAAGCAGCAGGAACTTGTCCAAGTTGACAGCTAGAAAACAGCAGGGGTAGGAAATCTACAACTTTACATTCCAAGTCGGAGCATTCCACCATGCTCTGTGCCCTTCTGCGGAGGGGCTGGTGAGACTCCAGCAAAGCACAGCCAGAGGAAGGTGGTTGGGCAGGTGGGACTGAAATGACAAGAGCAAGGAGTGCTGGGGAGAATGTGCACATGGCCCCAGCTGACCTGTCCCCCTCACCTCTGTTGGCCTCCCTGGCAGTCTTATTGAGCCACTGTCAGGTTTTTAACGTGCCTAGCGCTCTCTCAGTCTTCTTGGTTTGGGTTTTTTGTATAGGCTGCTTGCTTGACCTGGGACAGTGTCCCCCTGGATCCTCCCCACTGGCTACCCAGTCATACCCTAAAGGTCAGGAAGGACACCACCTTCTCCAAAAGGTTTCCCTGGCCCTCCTCTACCGCACTGGGGCTGCTCCCCTGGTCTTCCCACCCTTGGAATTCCTACACAGGCCCCCACTGTCTGCAGTCCCTTCCATGTGCCCCGTGCAGGTGGGACTTCATAGCCCTCATCTTTAGGAGAGGGCCTGGTACATGATGCACACTCAGTAAATACCGGGTGATTTGACCAAAATGAGCTGATCAGAATTATATGGCTACAGGAGGTTACAGATTTGAGTTGTGTGCAGCAGCCCAGAGGAGGAGAGAGGAGGGCCTGAATTTGGGGGCTTCGGTGAGGGAAAGGGGAGAAAGGGAGAAAGAGGTTGAATAAGAGGGAGATTTAGAGGAAGATGGCAGGAGCAGCAGGGAGAGGGGAAAAGCCAGGTCAGGAAAGTGTTCCAGCAGAGGCATCTCTGGAGAAGAGCTATGACATGCTTCCCAGGAATCTGCCTCAGCCACTCCCTGGCTTCCTACTCCACTCAGCCCCAGAGGCCTGCCTCCCTGCACCAGCCATCCTGTCTAAAGCAGCCTCTATCACCACCCTCCCCTGGCTTCCCATTTTATTCTGCTTTATGTCATATATTCATTTGTCTTTGGTCTATGTCCTCTAATAAAATGCAAGGTTCATGAGGGCAGAGATCCTGGTTTGTTTTGTCCACTGCTGGATAGAGCATGGAACAGTGTCAGACATACAGTAGGCACTCAGCAAATGTCTCTCCAATGAATGAGTACACTAAGAGTTTGTCCAAATGATCCAAATGGAGACTCTGGGCTCCTATTGGTTGTAAACATTAGAGGGTGCCCAGTGACAAGCCAGATCTGGATCCAGTGTTCCTGAACACCCCAAACTTTGTACACTGCATCTTGGGCAGCAGCTCCCCAAAGGGAGGGAGCCCTGGGCTAAGAGTCCTGATTATGGAAGGGTGATACGAGCCAGGGCTCCTGGGCTGGCGTCCTGAGTGCTGACCAGAACTCCTACTAGTGTGTGGCCTTGGGCAAGTTCTCCAAACTCTACTGGGACCAGTTTTGCTCTTCTGCAAAATGGGTATAAATCATAGAAATCTCAGCTGATAGACTTGTTGTGTGTTGCGCAGATCACACTACACAATGCTGGTGGAGAATACACAGTTCCTGACCTGGGAAACCCTTCTGAGAAACAGGGGAGAAACTTCCACCCATTTATTCAGTGGCACCTGCTATGTGCCCCCTGGTTGGCAGGCACGTTTTCTGCTCACAGGATGACCGCTGACTCGCATACCCCTGTCTTCACAGACAGGAGATGAAGGACTGAACACAACACTGAGGGGTCTCACCCACTACAACAAATTAGCGATGCCTGCCCCTACCCAGGCTCGGATCATGTCCAAGACTACCAGCCAGATGGCTCCAGGCAAGGTTCCTGCTCTGAGTCTCCATGTTCTAGCCTGTCAAGCAGGGACAGCCGAGGTACTTCCCAGGTCCAGGGATATGGAAAGAGCCCATGTTTCACACAAGGTGCCCTTTGCATATTCTGGTGCCCGGTCTACCCTCTCCTCTCCCCCTCTGCTTGGTGAGGGATTTTCTACCCCCTGCAGGTTGCTCAGCCTCCCTGGGCCTCAGTCCTCTTGCCTGCACAGAGCCTCTAGCCCAGGGAGTATTTGGGAGAGAATGAGGGCACGTGGCAGCACCCAGATCAGGGCTCAGGAACTGTTAGGTGGCCTCTATATGGTGTTGTGGACAAAGCTGGGCCTGTCAGCCTGGGGCTGGGGGCACCGTCTTCCTTAGCAGCTGTGCAGCTCAGAGTCAGGCACTGCATGTCTCTGAGACTGGGGTCTGCGGACCCCACTGCCCTCCATGAGGACACTCTGCTGCACAAAGAGCCCTGGAGGCCGCAGATAATGTGGCCCCCTAGCACATGTGTGCAGGAATGAGTGGATCACAGAGCTTCCAATCCATCTTCTCGTCTTCCCAACATCCACTTGGAATGGAATGATGGCATAATGGCCAAACACCTGGAGGCAGGGAGGGTGCACCTTTGTTGTTCAGAAACATTTGTTGATAGGAACATGCTCCAACCAGACCAAACAGGTAGGAAGAGCTGCCCATGGACTGGGGGCATCTTGATATAAGAGCTTCTACTGAGCTGGGATCTGCCCAAGAAAGGCCAAGGCCAAAATGGCAACAGTAGGGATTCTACCACCCTGTGTTCAAACCCAGCTGTGCTGCCTGCTACCTGGGTGACCCTGAAGCACATTTGTTAATCTCTCTGTGGCTCAGGGTTCTCACCTGTGAGATGGAGATGATAGAGATGGTGCCTAATTCATGCATGGACTCCATGAGTTAATATATGGACCCAGCTTAGAACAGAGGAGCCCATAGCACATGTCAAGTCTTGGAGCTCTGGGCCCAGGTCTGATGATGCTGACCGTGCTCTCAGCCTGACATTTCCTGAATCCCTCTGCCTTCAAGGCTTCACCCCAAGGCAATCCCAGCCTGGTTGTCAGCAGCATGGGAGTCATAGGGCTGGAGTCTCGTGGCCAAGCCATCTTTAGAACCACTCATCTTTCCTGATGTGGGCTCAGGAATTCTCTGCTTTCCAACACCCACTCCAGGCCACCCACTCAAGTGGGCAGCTCAACTATTCATTTTCCCCATAGCTGTCCTGAAGACAGGACAGCAAAGTTCAGGCAAGCTTCAAAGACTTTCTTTGAGATTCCAGATGACATGGCTTCAAGAACTATTAAATTTATCTCTGTATCCCTCCAACCTTCCTTGATATAGACTAAGATACCATACCAGCTGAGCTGACGGAGGGGCTCAAGTGTTCCCAAGCCAGGGACATGCATCCCAACACCACATGATCCGTCACACCAGAAGGAAACAGGAGCCCCAGGGCAACTTCACTGCAAGTGAGGAGCTCAGGGTCAAAAGAGATCATTCGCCCAAAGTCACAGCACTGTCAGTACTCAGTGGCCCGAGTCTTGCCCACAGACTTCACAGCCAGTGAGCGAGGGGGTCTGTTTGCATTTTTGGAAGTGAAGAAGCATTAGAAGATTCATGAATTGGGGGCCCCTGGGGAGCTCAGTCAGTTAAACATTGAACTCTTGGTTTTGGCTTAGGTCATGTTCTCAGGATGCATTGCAGGCTCCTGAGATTGAGCCCTACATCGGACTCCATGCTTAGCGGGGAGTCTGCTTGAGATTCTCTCTCTCCCTGTGCCCCTCCTCTCCCTGGGCGGGGGGGAATCTTTAAGAAAAAAAAAGAAAACTCGTGAATTGGGGTATTCTTTGTCATTCTGGGGTCAAGGAAGGTTTTGCAGTCTTTCCATATTTAGGGAGCATCTCAGTGTCACCAATGGCTTGGTCAGACCCAGCATGATTCAAAGATGAGATCTCTGACCTCAGTTCCGGGGAAAGTCCAGCAGGGGAATGACCACTTGACTCCACAAAGGGACAAAGAGATTCTGCATCTGAGAAGGGATTATTTGGGGAAGACTGACATGAGAACAATCAACTCTGAAGGCTCACTGGAAGGACGTAACTTATGTCAAGTGTCCACACACGTTGTGCATACAGGGAAACGAAACAGAGCTGACACTGAAAGACTGACTCCCACATGCCAGGTGTTGTCCTGAGAACATAAATTCTCACAACAACTCTGTGAGCTGTGCACATTTATCCTCTTTTTACCAACAAAGATACCAAAGCACAGAGAGGGTAAGTAACCTGCCCAAAGTCACAAAGCTGGTGAGGGGTAGAGCTGAGATCCTAACCTGGGTGTTGGTCTCGGAGGCTTTGCTTTGAATCACTTGACCAGGCAGCAGAAGCACCCAGATGGCTCATTAAAGCACAGAGGGTTGAGCTGCTGCACCCCAGAATTTCAGATTTGGAAGGAACTGGTCTGGTCAAGAACCACACTTTGAGGAGCTCAGAAAGGGAGCACTTTGACCACAGCTGTGGCCTGTCACCAAATAAACCCTAATCATCACAGTTTTCAGACATTAGCTCTACCGCTTTCCACACAGAACATAATTCCTTTTCATATTGTTAAAGAGGCAGACTCTGAGTGACAGCTAACTCCAGAAGCTAACTGGACTGGACCTGTCCCCACTTGGAAAGGCTGAATTATGTAAAAGAAAAGGTTCGGGTCTCTGAATGTCATTTGAAGGAGCATGGCCATCAACCTGTGAGGAGCTCAGTGAGGGAAGGATGCAGAGGTAACAGTCTCCAATTTTCTGGTTTCCTGTTTCCCTTAAAGGAAATTCATCATGTGGTGGCTCACAACCCAGCTGAATGTTTTCTCCAGCTATAGAAAGCAGCTGGGTTGCCCAAAATGAGATTCTTCATTTCAAAGAGGAAAGGTGTGATTTTGAAGTCACTGAAGAAAAAAGATGATTCTTATCAGGAGAGAATATTGGGCTATTTGGGGCTTGAAATCATTTTAATGTAGATGAATATGTTTCCTGTATATTCTTATAAAATCAAGCTCTCTTTTCTTCCAGGGCTGGTAGGTCCAGAGAGTTCTGGATCAAAATCTCACAGAAAATAAGTGCTCCCACACACTCAGGGCTTGGGTTTACTTGGGAAGAGGACCACCCTGCCTGGCTCCCTGTCCCAGGACTCTAAGCTTTGGGGACATTCTCCTGAGTTCCCCTAAAACAAGTCTGGACTTCGGTTCTACTGCAAGGAGGTCACAGGCTTCAAAGCTAGGAAACTTAGGCTCCACAGCCTTCCTGCTGCAGTCAGCTGGGTAATAATTATTAAACCTATCTGAGGCTGAGATTTTAATCTGTAAAACAGAAAGTAATAATACTTCATCCCAAATACTGCTACATGAATTAAATGAGATATTGGCTGACATCAATTTAGCACCAGTTGCAGGCACTGTTCCAAGTGTTTGACATGCATATCCTTCTCCAAGCCTTACAAAAGCCTCATGAAACAGGTGCCACTGTAATCCCATTGAAGAGGGGAGGACACAGGCCCAGAGAGGTTTTGTAACCTACTCAAAATCCCACCATGCAGGAGTGGCGGTGCTGGGATGCAGACCTATGCAATCTGGCACTGGAACCCACACACCCACTGCAATGCCCTACACCACAAGAGCTACACCTCACTGCACCACTCCATCCCACTCCATCCCATTCCACACTGCGCCACATTGTACTATGCTGCAGCTGAAGCTATTCTGTGATGTTCCGTTTGGAGTTCACTCTTCTGTTACAGAATCACATTTTCTTGTCTCTTTTTAATCTCATGGTGGAATTCTTTGGTATGAGATCCTTTGTTATTTTGCAGATCAACAATAATGATTGGGATGAAATATGACCATTTGGTAATGCCAGGTCTATAGGATATAGTGGCATAAGAAAGAGCTACTGTCCTTAAGCAAACATAGAATGTTTACCCAGGTGGATCACAAAAGGGCCACAGAGTGGGAGACACAATGGATTACTTTCTCTTTATACAACAAAGCAAAACTGGCAATGAGTGACAAATAACAAAGTCACATCTATTTAAGGACTGAGAACATTGTTTGAAATAATTAATTGTTCTGAATACGGAATCAAAATGACAAATTATTTAGAAAACAATCACACTGAGGAAGTGGCATATGACAATTGCAAGAATGTTGGCAATCTCAGTTCAAAGAAAAAAATGTATGAATAGTAACAAAGCAGAAGTTAATGACTCTGGGAAGCACTAAATTAATAACATAGTTTAGTCTATCAAATAACAAAATTAGAGGCAACCACTTGGAAATCTTGTTTTTAAAAAGAGAAAGCAAAACAAACAAAAAAGAGATAGAGAGAGAGAGAGAGTGCACACAAAATCCAGCAGGTAAAACTAAAGTGAATGAGAAAACATATAGACATAAAGGATGTTAAAACTTATATAGTTGAATGTATGGCAGCACACATATTTGAAAGCATCAATGAAATATATAAATTAAATGAAAAGGTATAAATTAACAAAATTGACCCAAGAGAAAAAGATTAGATTATTGAAGAAGAAACTGATAAAGTTTCTTCAAAGAATCTCTTCCTGAAAAACTAGGTTGAGACTGTTTTACTAGTGAATTCTTTTGATGCTTTAATTATCAACTAATGTTACAGAAACTACTCTACAAAGAGTAAAAGATGAAAAGAGATAAAAGTATGGGTTAAACACAAAAAAATTCTAGACAAATTTCCTCTATGGATCTAAGTATATAAACATTAAACAAGATACAAATGAATCAAATTTAACAACATATAAAAATATTCCATAAAGCCCAAGGAAGATATATCCCAGGAAGGTAAGGATGGCTTAACATAAGATATTCTAATATTATAACACATCTAATAATTGATTGTCAGGTAACAGAAAAGCATCAATAGCTTAATAAAAATCAGAAGATATTTTCTGCATTGCAGATAGTCTATTAAAAACCAATATCACCAAGACAGCATAGTACTAGCACAAAAATAGACACAGAGACCAATGAAACAGAATAGAGAGCCCAGATAGGAACCCTCAACTCTATGGTCAAATAATCTTCATCAAAGCAGGACAAAATATCCAATGGAAAAAAAGACAGTCTCTTCAATAAATGGTGCTGGGGAAATTGGACAGCTATGTGTAGAAGAAAAAAACTTGACCATTCTCTTACACCATACACAAAGATAAACTCTAAATGGATGAAAGACGTCAATGTGAGACAGGAATCCATCAAAATCCTAGAGGAGAACATAGCAGTAACCTTTTCAACATTGGCCGCAGCAAATTCTTTTAAGACACATCTCCAAAGGCAAAGGATACAAAATCAAAAATGATCTTTTGGGACTTCATCAAGATCAAAAGCTTCTGTACAGCAAAGGAAACAGTCAACAAAACTAAGAGGCAACCCACAGAATGGGAGAAGATACTTGCAAATGACACTACAGATAAAGGGCTGATATCCAAGATCTCTAAAGAAATTCTCAAACTCAACACCTAAAAAGCAAATAATTCAGTCCAAAAATGGGAAGGAGGCATGAACAGACACTTCTCCAAAGAAGACATACAAATGGCTACCAGACACATGAAAAAATGTTCATCATCATTAGCCATCAGGGACATTCAAATCAAAACCACACTTAGAATGGCACAAATTGACAAGTCAAGAAACACCAAGTGTTGGAGAGGATATGGAGAAAGGGGAACACTCTTACACTGTTGGTGGGAATGCAAGGTGGACAGCCACTTTGGAAAATAGTGTGGAGGTTCCTCAAAAAGTTAAAAATAGAGCGACCCTAAGACCCAACAATTGCACTACTGAGTATTTAGTCCAAAGATGCAGATATAGTGAAAAGAAGGGGTACATGCATCCCAATGTTCATAGCAGTAATGTCTACAATGGCCAAAGTTCAGGAGAAACTGGGACGCCCTTCAACAGACAAACAGATAAAGAAGATGTGGTCCATATATACAATGGAATGTTATTCAGCCATCAGAAAGAACGAATACCTACCATTTGCATTGACCTGGATGGAACTGGAGGGGATTATGTTAAATGAAATAAGTCAAGCAGAGAATGACAATTATGATATGGTTTCACTCATGTGTAGAACACAAGCAAAAGCACAGAGGACCATAGGGGAAGGGAGGGAAATCCAAAGGGGGAGAAATCAGAGAGGGAGAGGAAACATAAGAGACTAGGACCCCGGGAAAAAAATCTGAGGGTTTCAGGGGGTAGGTGGGTGCGGGGAGTGGGTAATAGGGTGATGGGTATTGAGGACGGCATGTGCTGTGATGAGCCCTGGGTGTTATACTTAACTAATAAATCACTGAACACTACATCAAAAACTAATTATGTACTATACAGTGGAGAACTTAACATAATAAAAAAAAAGCCTTAAATAAATTTGTATTCTTTGACCTATTGTTTCCATTTCTGGGGCACTAAACCACATGAATAATTAGAGAGTTGAGTAATGATTTATGGAGAGGATTGTTCATCTCAAGTTCTCAAATTGCAGTGTTTCACTAATAAACACTGGAAACAATCCAAACATCCAGAAAATAAAGGAACAATGAAACAGACCATGGTAACTCAAAAAATATTGTACGATCATTAAAATTATCATGCCAAATAATTTCAATGCCTTGTTCACAACATAATGTTACAATATAATCAGCATATAGAAAATTATACATGGAATGAAGTAAATGTGTGTGTATGTCTAAGATTATACGATTAAAAATAATAGCAAGAAAAATTAAAAGTTGTTAGAATCTTTATCCAGAAATGGTAAAATATAGAAGCTTAATGCTCTTATTTTCCACATTCTTCCATATTGTACACAATGGGTATCATAATCAGAAGAATCAAGTAAGTCAACAGGAAAGAGTTAAAATATTCATGGGGGGGGAAATGGGTGGCACAGGTGATGAGAGTTAAGAAACACACTGTGGTGAGCACTGGAAGTGTTGAATCACCATTTTGTACACCTGAAACTAATGCTACACTGTACGTTAACTGGAACTTAGATGCAAAGAAAAAGATTTATGAAAGAGGTATTTGTTTTGATATCATTTACAGTGAAAATTCAAAGGTTAAGACATTCAGTAACGACAACATCGCAGGGCACCTTTCTGATAGATTTACAATGTTACTGCTGAATGTTTACTGACACTACTAGTGTGCTTACGAAGAGTCTTCAGTGAGATACAGAAATGACTTTGATATGGTGGAGATTTTCTAAAAGCCAAACACAAAGTTGGGTACAGTATTAATCTCTATTGGATAACAGATATATAGAAACACAGAAAGAAACAGACCAAAAGGCTCAAAGTAACTGCCTCCCCTATTACGTCAGAATTTCAAGTGGTTTTACTTCCTTCTCTATGTTTTTCAAATGTTCTGAGCTGAGCACAAGATATTCCTACAAAAGAACAAAATGGATGTAAGTTGTCTGTGAAGTGTATGCCCCAAGACCAGTGATGGACTGGGAGCCCCCCCACCAATCTGTCCTGGCCCGCTAGTGCACCCGGAATGGATGCCCCCCACCCCCAGGCATATGAACCACGTGCTGATGGCCCCACGTGGCCCCTGTCTTCTCACACCTCTGCCTACAATTTTCACCCAAGTTCCTTTCTTCTTTCTCAATGCAGGAGAAACAGCTAATTAATATGTTTTTAATGCTTTGGAAGCATAAAATAAAATGTCACATAAATGTTCAACTCCCACATGTTCTATGATGTGTGTTTGATTAAATTTGCAGCGTAAGTGTTAATTCCTACATTTACTTTCCTGTCTTGCCTTCCAGGGGTCTGTTCTAGAAGTCTTCCCACTACTTCCTCCAGCCTCTGCATTTCAAAGCAATTGCTTGCATGGAAACACAGTTCTGCTCTCTTTAGGTTTTTTATTTTTTATTTTTTTTTTCTCACAAGCTCAGTTGTCTCTGTCTTTGAAGGTAAATGAGAAATATGATGAAAACAGAGAAAATGAGATTCTTACACTCAGGTGAAATAACTGTAGGTCTCATGTAACCAAAATACCATCAGTGCCCGCAGAGATCAATGAAAAGTTTCCATTTGACATTCCTCCCTGTGATGGACACCCAATATCCATCTTCCTGGAGCATGGCTTTGAAAATAAGGCAGCTACTGAGTTACATATCCTCTAGCCAGGTCCAAGACTCTGGAAAAATCCAACTGATGGGAAGAAGCCTCTGGGGAGCCATGGCTTACCTTCTTGGCTGGCTTGGGGCCAGTGGTGGGCCTGGGTACTGTGCCGTTGGACAGCACCAGGCTTGTAAGCTTTGTTACTGCAGGTGAACCCCTGCCTGGGAATCTAGGCACTGGGAATCCAGGTTCCTGGGTCTTCAAATCAGTTCTGCCTTCAAGTTGCTCTGTGACTTGGGCAGTTCATCTCAGTGACCTTGTCATCTCGTTCCCTGCAAAGCTGCTTCTCCTCTGGCACTCCCTGTCGCAGCATCTAATGTGCAGGACACCAGGACTTATCCTGATTCCTCCTCCCCTGGACACTGTGCCCCACCACTCACCAAGCGAACCCATCTGCTTATTCCTGTGCCCACTGCCACTACTCTAATCCAAGCTCCCATCTCTATACTGGACCAGTGCAGTCTCTCTGGGTTTGACTGGGGTCAAATATTTTCTCTACATGGCAGCCCAAGTCTTTTTTTTTTAAAGTAGGCTCCACACCCAGTGTGGAGCCCAATGCATGCTTGAACTCAGGACCAGGAGATCATGATCTGAGCCGAGATCAAGGGTGGACACTTAACTGACTGAGCCACACAGGCCTCTTTTTCTCAAGTGCATGGCTTATCCCATTGTGCCTTACTTCAACCTGTGGAGGACTGCTCAGGACTCTTGAATATAGTTAAGCCTCCACAGGTGCTCTTGCTCCCCATCAGGGTTTGTGAGAAGTCAACCCCAGGCAGGATCCAGCCCACAAATGGAAGGCTCGCTCCTTCCTTCCTTCCTTCCTTCCTTCCTTCCTTCCTTCCTTCCCTTCTTTCCTTCCTTGCCAAATGGTTTCCAATATTTAAAAATCAAGAAATACAACATAAATAGTGGGATTCTAACTTCTCCTGGAAATCAGAAAATCTATCAGCTGCAGCCCAGCATCTGGTGTGGAAACAGCAGCAGCTGGTCTCACTGGACGGGGCTTGGCCCCCAAGCCACCACAGGACCACTAAGCCCCTCATCTTGCCCACCCTTCATTGTACCTCATGGCATGTGGGGGTCCTTGCTCTCGGAATGTGGCCCCTCTTACCTTCCCAGTGCCTCCCTCCTCTCTCCCTCGCAATGCCCCATCCCCCTGGGGCTTCGGCTCTGGACAAATGACAGGGCCTTCACTTATACCTTCCCCTCCACGTGGAACAGTCTCTTGCTTCTGCCACTCTCTCCCTCCATCAGCCTGACCTGGGTAAGTCCTACTAATCCTCAAGGCATGAGTTTCAATGTCACTTCTAGAGGAAAACTAGCCATTCTGGGCACCCTGCTCTAGGACAGTGTCCTACCTTCCTTCTCCCCATCATGCTGGTGATCTCTGGTTACTTGCCTTTCCTGTGAATTCCCCAAGGGCAAGGACTAGTCTGATCTCCTCTGTGCACAGCCACCAAAAACCAGCCCAACACATGGCACAGAGCACCTTTCAAATATTTGCTGAATGAGGGAGTTAACTTGCCACCCCTAGATTTCATGTACATACATATCAGTAAGACAGGATTTACCAGAGGGAAAAGACGCAGAAGCAAACAGAAATGACAACATGGGACAGGTATCTGCTGCGTAAGGTGTCTGTTCCAGGGACATGCGGAACAGTGTCATTGTTTGCCAGAGATGTTCCCCATAGGAAGTCATGCTGGAGTGGAGCCTGGGGACTTGGAAGCATGCCTGCTACCGAGGAGGACTATGGCTCACGGAGGTGGTGAGCTGCCCAGGGTTACAGGGTCTATGCAGACCACGAACATCATAAATGTCAGAATATACCCAGTTCATGTACATGCCCAAAGCTGCGGCTCCAGCACCCAACTCAGTATTCAAGAATGTGTTGAATGAGTAAAGGAGTCAATGAATGAAGAGACAAGACAGAGGTTTAAGAAAGACCGAAGGACAGGTTATGGATGGAATGTTTGCGCCTCCCCACCCCAATTCACATGTTGAAACCTAGCCCCAAGGTGATGATGTTAGTATGTGGAGCCTCCGGGAGGTGATTGGGTCATGAGGGTGGAGCCCCCACCAGCAGGATGAATGCTTTTATCCAAAAAGACCTGAAAAAGAGAATCTCTCTCCCCATTTGAGGACAGAATGAGAAGGCAGCGGCCCACAAGGCAGGAAGTGGGCCCTCTCCAGATCTGGTCCCCTGATCTCAGACTTCCCGCCTCCAGAACTATGAGGGGTACAAACTATCTTGTTTGTAAGCTGCCCAGCCTATGGTATTTGCTACAACCACCTGAGCTCCCAGTGACAGGAAGGACCCAAAGCTGATGTGAGGCATGTGATGAAGAGCTGGAACTTATCTTGAAAGAGAACAGCTTAGCCTCTATGGGGGCAGATGTTTGCTTACTTTCTTACTCCGAGGACCACAGTCCTATTTGTTGACTTTAAAATACACTTTTAGGGTGCCTGGGTGGCTCAGTGGGTTAAGCCGCTGCCTTCGGCTCAGGTCATGATCTCAGGGTCCTGGGATCGAGTCCCGCATCGGGCTCTCTGCTCAGCAGGGAGCCTGCTTCTTCCTCTCTCTCTCTCTGCCTGCCTCTGCCTACTTGTGATCTCTTTCTGTCAAATAAAGAAATAAAATCTTAAAATAAATAAATAAATAAATAAATAAATAAAATACACTTTTACATTTAAGGCGTAGAGGCTGCCATTGTTACATCATTTTTGACACATGGGGAAAGGCATGCGGAGGGCATGGAGCTTTCCTTCCTTCTCCCAAATGTCACTCTCCAACCACTGTCCATGTTCACCAACCTGGAAGCTCTCTGAACCCCATCCTTTGTGGGGGGTTGTGGAGGCTGCATTACAAAGGCAGGGTTGTTGAGATCACTGGCCATTGGCAACTGACACACTGTCAAATGTCACACACATAACGTTGACTTTTAGAATTTTAAAATAAGAGTCTCTTTAATGTGGGATCTCACTTGGGTAAGGAGACTGTTTCCACTATGCTCGCATTAATTATAGAAATCATCACGCATGTGACAACCACAAATGTAAGGTGTGAGTTTTTTGTTTTAGCAAAAGAGAAAAACAAAACAGCCACCATAATAACCCAAAAGGGCTGATAATGAAAGATGAGCAGATGTTTCCTCAGTGACCGGGATCAGGTCAAGTAAAAAAAGGTCTACACAACACACTTCAAAAATGGTTAAAATGCTAAATCTTATGCATATTTTAACATAATAAGAAGTGTCAGCAAACACTCGAAAATATTTTTAAGTGATAAATGCCATCCAGCTCCCATTATCTTGCCAGGCTTGACTCTTCAGCTTGCAAAACCTTCCCTGAATGAGTCAGGAGCTAGCGTCAGGGTCGCTGAGGCTCAGGCAGAAAGGGGCCCTATATCTCCCTACCTAAGCTCTTAGTGTCTTATTGTGAATTATAAAAAGAAACATATATTTTGGTCTTCCTCATTCCTGACACAGAGCTTCTAAAACCCTTGGAATTTCCTAAGAGATATGCGTAATAAAGGTGTCTTGATATTCATAAAAACCCCTTTAAGCCACACCTGAGTTTATGTTAATGAAGTGACTTTTGGAAAGCATCTAAGGATGGGGGCTGGATGCCACGGATCCAATCAACTGAGTGACCTGAAACCTCCACGGAGGGCAAAGGGCTGGAGACTGAGTTCCCTTAATGATGGCCAGTGATCTCAACAATGCTGCCCTTGATTTTTGGTTTTTTAACTTAATTTAATTTAATTTTTTCAGTACCAGTGATCCATCTCCTCCCTCCCTCCAATCTTCCAGTGCAGGTGGGAAGGCCATGCCCTTCTTCCCTCATCCTGGTGGGACACACAGGAAGCAAGTCTGTGGACTCCATCTCCTCCTTCTCTCCCCAGGACCCCTGCCTCAGTCCCTCTCTCCAGTCTCTGCCGGGTCCTCCCCTCCCTTCCGGCCCTTCCCTGCCTAGTCCACATGTCCATATACCATCTCTACCTCTAGAGCCACCTTCTTTTTTTTTTTTTTTAATTTATTTTTTATTTATTTTCAGCATAACAGTATTCATTATTTTTGCACCACACCCAGTGCTCCATGCAATCCGTGCCCTCTATAATACCACCACCTGGTACCCCAACCGCCCACCCTCCGCCCCTTCAAAAGCCTCAGACTGTTTTTCAGAGTCCATAGTCTCTCATGGTTCACTCCCCTTCCAATTTCCCCCAACTCCCTTCTCTCTATCTCCTCATGTCCTCCATGCTATTTGTTATGCTCCACAAATAAGTGAAACCATACGATAATTGACTCTCTCTGCCAGAGCCACCTTCTAACTTGGAGCTGGCCATGTCACTTCCCTGCTCAAGTGCCACTTGGCTCCCCAGTCCCCCAGGATGAAGTCTACTGAGGCTCAATGAACAGGCACCTCGCCTCTCATGCTCCCCACACAGGCTTTCCCCTAGAACTTCAAGGTACTTGAATACTGGCAGGGCTAGTCCTCATTGCAGGCTTTTTCTTCCGTTACTCCCTTCTGCAATGTCTTCTCTCCAAACCCCATCATCACCTGCCTAACTCCTGCTCAACTACATAGCTCTGTCTAGCGGCCACCTCTTCTGGGAGGCCTTCCTTGATCCCACTCTCCCCACCCAAACCTGGGTGAGGCTTTCCTCCTTGCCAAGGCCACACAGCAAGTCAGCTGTTGAACTGGGATTCAAAGTCAGACCCTCCCACTTCCCAAAACAGAAGACTGTGCAACCACATATGTATGCAGGAAAGAAAGAGCGAGGTAGAGCAAAGCAAAACATCTTGGAAAGATGTCCCAGCTATAGTAAATGAAAACAGCATGCTGTTGAACAATGTGCATGGCATGGTTCCATTTAAAAAATGTATATATGTTTATATAGGTTTGTATAAGCAAAGAAGAAAGTCTCAATAAATACAAATTGAGCTGCTGACAACAGCTATTAGATGAGCGGATCTGAACTTTGTGTAAGGTTTGAATTTGTTATGTGTTTTTTATGTTCTAAAAACAAAACAAAACAAAACAAAAACGAAAAAACAAATGCAAATCAAAGGAACTCAGCAGCTGTCTCCCAATAATAAGTGAAAGGCCTGAACACTCAGGAATTCTAAGCCTTTGGACGCAGGGCTCACCTCCGACTACCCTTGGTCCTGGAAGGGACACGGGGAACTGAGAGGACAGCATGAAATAAGAAGGGTCAAGGTGGGCTGGCAAGCCACACTTACCTTTCCCAGCAGCTCAGGCAGGCCCAGCACTTGCCCGGCGAACACGCCGATGCAGATGAAGATGGCAGTCACCTGCCCCAGAGAGCCACGGATCTCCTTGGGTGAGATCTCGTTCAGGTACATGGGGAGCGCACTGAGGGCAATGCCTGTGAAGGAAGCATGGCAGCCATAAGAGGACAGTCTTCTCCAAGGGAGGAGTACCATGGTCAGTGTGAGGGCCGTCATCCTCAAGTGAGACTGGTCAGAGCCCTTCCCTCTTCCACATGCCCTCTCAAGAACAGCAGCGTAGCCACAAGGCCACTCAGCATTCTGCACAGACTGCCCATGCTTTCACATGCCCTGTATTATTTCATCCTTAAAGTACGCATGGGAGGTAGATTTCATAGAAGGGGAAATAGATGATGATGGTGGTGGTGATGGTGGTGATGATGATGATGGTGATGGGGGTGATGGGGGTGATGGTGGCAATGGGAGTAAGGTGATGGTAGTGGTGATGGGATGGGGGTGATGGCTGTGGAGGAGGATGTGGTGGTGATGGTGGTAATGGAGGTGATAGTGGTGGTAGTGGTGATGGTGATGGAGGTGAAGGTGGTGGAGGGGATGTTGGAGGTGATGGTGGGGGTGATGGTCATAGAGAAGGATGTGGTGGTGACGATGGTAATGGAGGTGGTGGATGTGAAGGTGATGGTGGAGGGGGTGTCAGTGATGGTAAAGGTGGTGTTAACAGCCAACATACCCAGAGCTTACCAAGTAGCAGGGATTCTTCTTATCTCTTTACATATATTATATGTTTTTATAGTAACCCATTGAAGCAAATGTATTACTATTATCCTTATTCTAAACATAAGGAAGCTGCAGTACAGATGGAATAACTTTCCCAAATCACCAAGTGACGTCCAGAGATGCCCAAAGAGATTATTTTGCCCCGAAGATCAGGTCTCTGATTCTTGAACTCGAGCTCTTCCCACTAGCTAGCTGTGCCTCTATGTAAATCAGGGCACTCAGGTCGAGCAGATACTGTATTACCCAGTTTACAGCATTTTATAACTGCTTGTCAGTTTCAAGAAAGTTTTCCACCTGCAGCTGGGTGGAAAAGCCCTTCACAGGCCTGCCAATGTATACAACAGATGCACTTGTCCCAGGCTGACTCACAGCATGTTGGGAACACAGAGCCTCATTTCATAAGCCTTCCTCTTCTTTGAGGTGCACGGCCTGATGGTGCCACAAGGAGTGGTCAGGGGCACACTCCCTCACACAGGGCTAGCTTAGCTGCCCCAGTCCTTCTAGAGTCCGATTTGAGCAGCAGCTCTCAGCTTGTGAAAAGCAGAAGGGACCTCGGAAAATATTCTCTAGGGAAATCAGAGATGCTGAAGGAAATACTTTAGGGACAACTGAAAATTTCTACAGAGGTGCAAAAAAATTTGAGTCCAGTCCAAAACATTTTACTAAACAGAACAGTCTTAATTTTTGAAAATGAAAATATGACCCACATCTTTAAATTGTACAATGTGGTCCGGGGAATGATCACAAAATGCATACAGCTGTGCAACCCCCAAGAATCAACCTACACTACCAGCATCCCAGAAGCCCCCCACCCTGTGCTTCCTCAGAAGCCTCATCCTCCCCCTTCTCCCCAGAGGCCCCCGCCAGCCTGACTGCTATCACCAATGCTCCGTGTGTGGAACCATAGCTGATGCATTTCTTTTGTCTCTCATCTCTTTGTGTTTTTCATGGGTGTGAAATGCATCCATGTTGTAGCATGCGTGTAACTGCAATTTATTTGTTTTTATTGCTTTGTAATAGTTCCAGGTATGAGTATATCCCACTTCATCCACCTTCCTATTGATGGACGCTCTGGCATTTTCCAGTTTAGGATCAATACTCATAGGGCCCCATAAACATTCTTAAGCAAGTCTTTTGGTGCACACGTATGCACATTTATATATATAAATTGCAACCATAAGATACATTTGTTCGGTTTTAATAGAGCCAATTTCCTGAAATTATCACGCCAATTTACATCTTTATGAGAGATGTTTGAAATATACTTTGCTCCACATTTTTGGCCAATATTCGGCATTATTGGTCTTTCTAATTTTTAGCAATCATGGCTTTAATCTGCATTAAATTACTTATTTAATTACTAATTGCTAATTAGTAATTACTAATGAGAGATTTTATTTTAATTCCAGTATGATTAACATTCAGTGTGACATTAGTTTCAGGTGGACAATATAGTGAATTGACACCCCATACAACACGCAGCGCTCATCATGACAAGTGCCCTCCTTCATCCGCAGCCCCTATTCCCCACACCCCCTCACCCACCTCCCCTCTGATAACCATCAGTTGTTCTCTAGAGAGAGTTAAGAGTCTGTTTCTTGGTTTGTCTCTCTCTTTTTTTCCTTTTTTTTATTTCTCAAATTCCACATATGAGTGAAATCATATGGTATTTGTCCTTCTCTGACTGACTTATTTCGCTTAGCATTATACTCTCTAGCTCCATCCATGTCATTGCAAAGGGCAAGATTTTATTCTTTTTGATGGCTGAGTACTATTCCTCTGTGTGTGTGTATGTCTGTGTGCGTGCGCACGTGTATTCCACATCTTCTTTATCCATTTATCTATTGAGGGGCACTTGGGCTGCTTCTATAATTTGGCTATTGTAAATAATGCTGCTATAAACAGGAGCACATGTATTCCTTTAAATTAGTGTTTTGTATTGTGGAAATAAACACTCAGTCTTGTCACTTCTGGATCATAAGGGAGTTCTATTTTTAAATTTTTGAGGAATACTAATACGATTTTATGTACCTGTTGGCCATTTTTGTGAAGATGCCCATTCCATCTCTTAACCACTTTTGTAAGAGTTTTTCTGTGTTTTTATTATTGATTTGTAAGAGTTCTTAATGTATTCTGTATATGAACCCTTTGTCGATTTCATTCACTGCAAATATTTTCCTGCTCTCTGTGTTTGTCCTTCATGAATGGTGATTTTTTTGCATGAGGTCTTTAATTTTAATGTATTTCAATTTATCAATTCTTTTACTTTAAACTAGTGCTTTTCTGCCTGTTGAAGAAATCTTCTCCTATCCTAAGATGGTGGAAAGTCTATATAGCACGTTATCTTTTAGAAAATTTCCTGTTTTACCGCTCATCTTTAGAGCTGCAATCCACGTGGGACTGATTGTGTGTATGAGGTAAAGTGGTATTCAAGTTTTATTTTTAATGGAATGAAAATGTCAGTGTCAACACAGATGCAGCATTCAGCCTCTTGGATGGTGCAGTCTGTGCTTTATCCCTAAGACAATTCCCCAAGGAGGAGCGGCAGCAGAAAAATACACACACCAACTCTTGACCCATAAATCTCTGCTTTACATAAACAACTAAGCTGTAGAAATAGTAACTAAAGCTATCACTGTAGAAATTCCATGGCTGTACACATAAGCAAAAAGGGTTCTTTTATGGTTGCAAGATGAGTACTCTCCTTCCTTGTTACCCCAAGAATTGATGTTTCTGGAAAGATGCAACACATAAAAGCATTCTGTTTTAAGCAAATGTCACATACAATTTTCCAAGCCCCAAAACATAGGTGCATATACACACCTGTTCCATTCTTGGAGTCAGCAGCCCCCCTTAGGTTATTACCACTGGGGCCCGTTCTCATAGAGCACAAATATGACCGAGGACCAGCCTGCAGTACACAACTGCTGGGAACCCCAGCCGATATTATTTGCTGAAAAGACACCCCTTCCCTTCAGCTCTCCAGCTATCACTTTGCCGTAGGTTAGTGCCCATATATGTATGGGTTAACTTCAGAAGTCTCATTTCTCTTTCATTGATCTATTTTTCTGTCTTTGCCCCAATCTGTACTGTCTGAACCACTGTAACTCTCTAAGTGTTGATATCCAGTAGATTAAGTGTTCCAATTTTTCTTCTGGAAGATGATCTGATGAATTCTCAGCACTACGCATTTTCATATACATTTTAGAAGCAGCCTGAAATTTCCATTTTACAAAACCTGCTTGGATTTGCTTGGGTTTGTGCTGTATCTACGGATCAATACAGAGGGAAAACCTTCATAACGTGGAGTCTTCCAATTCATGAACACAGACCACCCCCTATTTATGTGTCTAATTTCTCTCCACAATATTTTATAGATTTTTTTGTAGATAATAAGGAGATGAGCATTGCGTATTTCCCATTGGACTCATTCTTGGGTAATGGGTTTCTATAACATTTCAGATGGTATAACTTATAAATTTAATTTTCTACACACAAATAAAATTACTTTTAGTTTGTTGATCTTACAAAGAAAGGCGACATTGCGTTTAGTATTACAAGCATACAAGTATGATGTCCTTTTATCCAGAGACCCTGGCGGCCAAATCCACTCACACATTCTGAGGTTTATTTACAGATTCTTTTAGATGTTTTATACATTCGTGATACCTGTGACAGATGACAGTTTTAGTTCATCTTTACCAATCTTTATATCTTACATTAAAAAAGTTTTTGTTTGCCTCATTGCATTAGCTAGGACCTCTTGTACTATGATGATTTGGAGTGGTGACAGCATATATCTTGTCTTGCTCTTGAGCTCAGAGAAAAATCTATTAACAGTGTACAGAATATGACTACTGCCATAGGTTTTGGTAGATAGCCTTTATTAGTTTAAGAAAATTAGTTGGTTTAGAAAAAAATTGACTAGATGTGTCTTTCCTTTTCTTTTTTACCATAAATAGATACTGAACATCATCAAATGACTTTTCTGCATGTATCAAATAATATGATTTTTGTCTAAAATGTATTCTGTAAACATGAACTATCTTGATTGATTCTAAAATGTTAATCCAATCTTCCATTGCTGGAAAAACTCAGCTCAGTCTCAACATATTATCTTTTTATGTTTTATTGTTGAAATATTGTTATGTTTATTGTTAAAATTGCTAATTCTTTGTTTAGGATTTTTATATCTATGTTCCTTAACCTGTAATTTTTTTCCTGTAAAGTTCTTATTGGGCTAGCTATCAAAGATACACTCATCTCATAAAATGAGTTGGGAAGTATTCCCCCGGAAATGTTTATAAGGAGTTGGCATTGTTCTCTTTTAAAGGAAACTTGAATCTCTTTTGATGGAAAGTTTTCAAGTATATGTTCATTTAATAGACTAGGACTATTCAGATACGGTATTTTTTCTCTCATTGCTATTGGTTAAGTTTTTTTCTTTCTAGGCATTTGTACCTTTCATTTACATTTTCAAATATATCACATCATGATATTCTCTTTCTATGATTCAGGACCTATCCACTTAGTTCTTAATTTAGTTATTAATTCCTTCTCTCTTTGTAAACAGTCTCACAAGGTGTTTATCAATGTTATTAATCTCTTCTAGAACTTACTTTGACCTTGCTGATGCTTTCCAATGAAACTCTCTTTTCTAACTTCTTAAGATGAAATCTTAGATTATTTTTAGCCTTTCCTGTTTTAAATATTTGCATTTGAGGTTATAAATTTTACACGAAATATAGCTTTAAAATGTCTTATGTAGTATTTTCATTATCATTTAATTCAAACGACTTGAAAAATTCCATTGTGATTTCTTTTTGCCCCTTCAGTTACTTGGAAACACACATTCATTACTTAGTGTGTGCTACTTACATCTAATTTTCTAAACTTATGAGGATTTTATCCCTATATTTTTGTAATTAGCTTCTAACTCAATTCTGTTATGGTCAGGGAACACAGTCCAACTTTAATCTTTTGAAATGTGTTAAGACTTGCTTTATGACTCATCAAATGGTGAATTTTTATAAATGGCCCATGAATGCTGAAAAGGAGTGTGTATTATACGGTCCTAAGACTTAGTGTTCCATATATGTTACTTAGCTCACATGCGTCCATTGTGTCGCTCAAACCTCCTACTGCTGTTTTTGTCTACTTGTTCTATCAGAAACTGAGATCATATTTCTCATTTTCATTTGGCTAATTTTCAGTTTATACTCATTTTCAGTTTATACATTGTGATGCTCTATATGAAGTGCATATCAGCTTTAGAATTGTAATCCTGATGAACTGAAAGCTTCTCTCATTTCTGGTTATCCTTCTTGCCTTAAGATCTACTTAGTCTGTTAGCAGTGTTGCTGTACTGGATTTACAGGCGTGGGTTTTGCCCATCATCTTATTTTCAGTCTTCCTATATCTTTATATCTAAGGTACAAACAGCATATACACAGGTATTTGTTTAATCCAATGTAACCATTCTTCCTTTTAATTGGAGTACTGGCATACTTGTGTTTAAATACAACATCCTACCATTGGCTGTTCTATGTGGCACTCTTCTATATCCTGTGTTTTCTTTTTTAATTCCTTATTTAAATTCAATTCAATTTAGTTGGAATATTTTCTCTCCTCTTTTGCTTTCTTCAGGATTACTTTTTTAAAGTCATTTGATTGTTCTATGTTATTTTCTCTTCTTTTAATAATTGCTCCAAAGATCATTTCATGAATCTGTGTCTTAGTTAAATCTGATATGAATTAGTACTTTTAGTATTTCCTGGGTAATGCTAATAATTTAATACACACCAACTTTAGTTACTATCTTCTTGATTTGTATGCTATTTTAATTGTGTATTTTAATTTTTCCTTTTTTCTTTTTACACACACACATACATACAGAGACACACACACAAACTCAGAGACATGCACATACACAGAAACACACAGAGACACACACACACAGACTCAAACAGATACATACGCATATATGCACAACTGCAGAAACACACATACACACAGACTTAGGCACACACAGAGACACACAGATACATACTCATACACTCACAGACTCAGACAAACACACAAACACACAGTCCCAGACACATACACACATATCCAGACACATACACATAGATTCAGACACATAGACACATATACAGATACACAGACTCAAACATACACAGACACAGACACATATATGCACACATGCAGAAACACACCAACACATAGACACACAGACATACACATAGACAGAGACATGTACACACACAGAAATACACAGACTCAGACACACACAGAAACACACATACATAGACATGCAGGTACACAGAAACACACAGATTCAAACACAGAGAGACATACACAGACACATGTATGTACACACACAAAGAAACACACACACATAGACACAGACACAGACATATACACACATACAGACATGCACACATGCAGAAACACACATATACAGACCCAGACACACACAGAATCAGATACATATACACATACACAGACACACACACAGACTCAAACACAGAGACATATATGCACAGATGCAGAAATACACAGGCACACAGACATACACAAACACAGAGACATGCACACACATAGAAACACACGAGACACACATGCACCCCTGTACAGTATCTGAACGTTGTCAGGTAGCTTTGAGGAAACAGAAGCTCAGAGGGGTAAAGAGGTCTGTCTGAGGTTAACTGGCTGGTAAGCAGCAGGGCTGAGAGCAGAATCCACCCTTCTGAACACCTCACATGCTCTTTGTCATGTTATGATTTGACTCAAATCATAATAATAAGTGAGTAATAGTATTAGTGTTTTTACTAGTTTCCTACTGCGGCTGTAACAAATTGCCACAAACTTAGCGATGTAAAACACTACAAATTTCTTATCACACAATTCTAGGGGTCATGAGTCTAAAATGGGACTTGGACTACATATGATCCTTCTGGAGGTTCTAGGGGAAAGTCTGTCCCCACCCCTTTCCCAGCTTCCAGAGGTGTCCACACCCAGTGGCTTGTGGCCTTCGCCCACCCCCAGCCCACCCTTGCGTCACTGCAGCCTCTGCTCTCACCTGCTGGTCTCCTTGCTCTGGCTCTGACTCCTCCTTCCTCTTTCACTTATCAGGACCCCTGTGATCTTATGGGACCCACCTGAATAATCCAGGTAAAGACTGTCTCACGGTCCTTAACTTAATCCCGTCTACAAAGTCCAGTTGCCCCATCAGCTCACATTTGCTGGTTCCAGGGATGAGGATGTGGATGTCTTTGGGGCAGTAAGCAGAATATTGATAAATAACAATTTGCTTATAAGAGTGGCCCATAGCCTTGCTGGGAGCCTGGGCTGGGACATGACTGGGTAGGGCCTTGGGGCATGGTACACATAAGCTGACCCCACCAGACAGGAGGGCCAGTGTTTCTGCCCTGTACTCTTATTTCACAGTCTCCTATTCTGTGATGTTTAATGAGTAAACAATACAGCTGTGCGTGACATGTGAGCTCCGGAAGCTTCCAGAGAACATTCAAGATAGTAGCTCTAAGATGGGTACAAAAAGGAGACAAACCAGAATTTTAGAGCTGGTAGCAATCTCAGGTCCCAGAGTCCAGTCCTCCTTACTTTCTAGATGACATTACTAGCCCAGAGAAGTGAAATGATCGTCCCACAGTCACCTGGTAAGTCACTGGTAGAACAGAACTTAAAGCCACATCCTTGACCCTGATTTCATGTTCTTCCCATGTCATATACTTCTCTAAATGCTGCAGCTCAAATGTGTCCACCAGAGACCAGCTAATGTGCTTGCCGAGCTTGTCTATGAGAAAGTTCCTAGTGCAGACATGGACTTGTACCCCTGGGAGTGTGGGTGGTCCTGGGGCAGCTTGGTGGGAACCTGTCCAATGCAGTCTTCCACAAACACAAAACACCTCTGTACCCTTCTAATTTGACCTTAACATCTGCATGGATTTTGCCTCTAACACCAAGTTGCACCAAGTCAGCTTCAATGTGAAAATGTGTTTCTTTTTTTTTTTTTGCCAAGCTTTTTAGAGAAAGGACACTTGGGGAAGGTGTCCAGGGCTTCTACTATGACTCCAAATACTGCCCACAATCCTGGCTTGAGCAGCACAGCCTTCTGAAAATCCTCTAGGCTTGGGGCGCCTGGGTGGCTCAGTGGGTTAAAGCCTCTGCCTTCAGCTCAGGTCAAGATCCCAGGGTCCTGGGATTGAGCCCCATGTCGGGCTCTCTGCTCCGCAGGGAGACTGCTTCCACCCCCATATCTCTCTCTGCCTGCCTCTCTGCCTACTTGTGATCTCTCTCTCTCTGTCTGTCAAATAAATAAAATCTTAAAAAAAAAAAAAAAATCTTCCAGGCTTATCACTTGGCTTTAAATTATTTATTATGAGTAGGACAGACAATTCATCTCCTGGCCAGAAATTTTCCCTTATTTCTAACCAAATGCCTTCCTTTAAATGCCTGCAAGTCCCCAGCTCTGCTTTGAGAGGGTCTGATGAGAATAAATGACAGGAAGCCTCCATGTCTTGGCCCACCTCTAGTAGGTTGTATTCCAGAAGTCAGAGGGGTCTGGTTTTTTCTCCATTCCTTGTTCTTACTTTTTTTTTTTCTGTTTCTTTTTGGAAATATCATCAGAAAAGGGGTCTAACATATCTGACTTGAATATGGGGCTTTGTAAAAATGGCCTCTCTCAAGTTCAGCTTATTTTTAATTAAGGAAATTCAGAGAGAAACTAGTTCTGCGAAGTAAGTGTCACCTTCCCCAGAAGAACTGGAGAGGCAAGACCACTGGAAAGAGGCTAATATATAAAATGTAAATGTGCTGGAAAGGCAGACCCTCCATGGCCTCTGTAGGGAAAGGCCATGCATGCCACATCTCACTTAGCCTTCGCCCTGAGCGGGCAGGGCCTTTGAAACTGGATATCGTAGTCTACACCTGGGATATATATATACCTTATTAGCTGAGAATAAAAGGAATAGCACCAAGAATGGCAATGATCCCATCACCATTCCCGGCGACGAGGAAGGCACCATAGGCCTGGAATGTAGTAAGTGCTTCTCACACATACCTGCTGTCAGTTAATTTTTGCATCCCACTGAGCGGTGGGGGGTGGGGGGGAAGGGCTTTCGATTAAGCCCCTTTGCCAGCCCGGGAAAGAGGCTAGGACTGTGAGGCAGAATGCTTCTGTGTGACCCCACTGGTTCACAGAACCCCTTGAGTCTGCATCCCTAGGGCGTAGGTCCCTCCAACACTGATGGTGCCCCTGGCCAGGGGGCTTGATTTGGTTAATGGGACACTGACAAGCGCCACGAGCAGTGACTTGACAGGTGCTTGCACATGGGGTCCTGCCCCCAGTACCACTCTCTGGCACTCTGGGGATCCCATGGGAAGACTGGGCCGCCCTACGGCAGGCTGAGAGACCATGTGGAGCCAGGATGAGCTGGCCCTGCAGGGATCCCCTGACACCAACCCAGCTGCCAAGAGCCGAATAGATGAGCGAGCCCATGTGAAGTCAGCCAGCTGCTGGCTGGGCTGCAGCCCACTGCGGCATGGGAGCGAGCCCAGCGGAGAGCTGCGGCGGTGGCCCACATTAGAACAGCCCCACCAGCCTGCGGAACCCCAAGTTCAGCAGAAGGGTTATTGCTTGAAGCCATTGTGCTATGTTTGCTAATGGCTTCAGATAGCAAAACATAACTGATACAAAATAATGAAATCAAGCTAGGTTTTGGGGGACCTAGTTAGTGTAAACACACAGACCTCAGCCTTAACCACTTCAGTCACATGTCTCTGAGCCTTGGTGTCCTTGATGAAAAATGACAAATTGACAGTCCTTCAGCATTAGCAGGAGATCAAAGCAGAAGAAACCATAAACAGGACTGGTTAACTGCAAAGCACCACATAAATTCCAAGCATTATTCTTACCAAATAACATTTTCTATAGCCAACTCCTTTCTACTTGAATACCAAGACGGAGAAGTAATTTCACCCCGAGTCTGGTTATTACTAATCCTGAATATTTCCCACCAGCAGCAGAAAGGAACAGGAAGTCTTCTTCCCTGACCTTCCTCAGGTCCTCTCTCTCCTGCTTACCTCTCCCTGATATATATTTGTTGTTGGGCTCACTCCCAAAAGCCTGGTGCCTGCAGCGTGCAAGAATCAGCAAGGAAGGGAATTAGCCTTTAACAAGCTCACAGGTTCCAACAGCATTTGGCAGATTACATATACATATGTAATACACACACCCACACACGTGCGCGCGCGCGGCATTTTGTGAACGTTATGACAGTCCTTCAAAGTAGGTATTGTCATTTCCATTTTACAAATGGGGAAACTGAGGCTCAGAGCCATTTAAGCAACTTGCCAGAGTCAGTAATTGGCAAACAATAGAACTTCAATGCAAAGGCAGGGATTTCTAATCCAAAAGCCTGCAAAATCTTTCCACAAATATTACTGACTTGAAATATTTAAAAAGAAAGCAGGGCTGGTTGGTTGGTTGGCTGGGTATAATGACATATTTTGAGGCTCCTGCTCTCTCACACCCCAGAGCCAGCAGCTGGCTGCACCTCGCTACCTCCTGGCCACCATCTTGTCCCCCAATAGCTCTCTCCCCTGGAAAACTGGCTCCCTGATTCCACTCCTACCCTCCTTTACACTCTTCTCTACACAGAAGCAGGAGGAATCTTACTGAAACACAAAACCAGCTCATGTCACATTCCTCTCAACCCTCCTCTGGCTTCCCATCACCCTTGGCACAAATCCTGCAAGGCCCAACGTGATGTGACTGGCCCCTCTTCAATGTCATCTGCAACCTCTCTCCCCAGCTCACCAAGTTCCAGCCATGCTGTCTCCTCACTCTCCCTTCGATGTGCCAAGGATGAGTCCATCTAAGGGCCAGTGCACTCTTCTCTTGGTCAAGAACCCAATTCCGCTGATAGTCTCTTGGTTCTCCCACTTGGTTCATTTTGATATCTTATCATATGTTTCCTACACTAAGTGGTCCTCCCTGGCTGGCCTATCTAAAATAGCCCCCACTATCCTCCTGTCCTACTTCAATTTTGTCCTAGGGCTTGCCTATCTACCTTACGTATCCAATTATGTATCCACCCACCCAGTAGAATGTAAGCTGCAGTGGTAGGGAGTAGGGGACTTCATTCACCACTGTGTCCCCAGTATGGAGAAGAATGCCAGACACAGCAGGTGCTCCATAATGAATGCTCAGTGAATACATGAAAGAATGAATAAGTCAGAGGCTCAGAGAGGAAACACGACCCTCATTAAAAACTCCCTGGAAAGCAAAGACAACCTTGGAATATGAATTTTACAGTGAAGTTGACAAAGCAAAAGGCATGACATACTACTGAAGACCATCCAGGTCTCTGGAGTTGACTTGGGTCTCTCCCAGTTAGTTTTTCTCAGTTAGCAGGCCAGAGCCTCATGTGTGGTTCATCTCATGGGACTGCCCTCCTTTATGCAGACTTCTTGCATCCTTGGTCCCTGGCAACTCAATACTAATAGGAGACCAGTCATGTGACAGCTCCAAACACCACTCATACTTTCAAACACCCCCGAGGATCATGTCCTGCCCTGCCTTGGTGAAGGCTTACCTCCATCCACGCCCATGATGAAGCGTCCCACAATGAGCATCTCGAAGGCTCCTGCCTGGAGGGAACAGGCCATCAGCAGTGCAGCAGAAATTGCAAACCCATTGTTGACCAGCAGAGTATACTTCCTGGAAAACAAAGGGTGGTTTGATGAGGAGGCCCACCATGAGGACGTCAACCTACCCATCTGAGAAGCAGGGGTCAGGCCTTCAAAATGGAACAGCAGAGCAAGACTCAGGCACAGTAGAAAGAGCATTAGCCTAAGGGTTAGAAATGGGCCAGAGCCCTAGAAGCCCCCACTTGCCACCTTTGGCTCTGTGACTCTGAGCAAGGTACTTCTTCCCTCTCAGTTCACCACTGGGACTGATTAGGTCACCTTCAAAAGCACTGTCGTGATCCATGAATTACCTGATGCACTACTATATGTATCAATTCTAAGACCTTCACTTAACATTTCTTATATCAAGATGTGTCTTAGAATCCAAGAGTCAGAGCTCAGGCAGGGAAATGGAAACCACCCTAGTGCTTTTAACAGAGAGAATTTAACATAGGGAGTTGGTTAGGCAGGCACTGGGAGACTGAGTTGTCAAAGGGGGAATCTCTGAAGAGAGGTGCTGTCCATTTGGTGCTGACACTTTAGGGGCTTGGAAGAGGGATCCTTAACCCCTGGCTTATCTTCAAGGATGGGCGCTGGCCCACTGGGGCTGCTACTCTGAGGGGCACCATATTCTGGGGAGTAGACATAATCTGGGAACTAGACTCAACTGCCAAGTTCACTGCTGGGACTAGAGGAAATTCATCCAAACCAAAAGGACCAAGCCACTTGTCCCTCCTCCTCTAGTGCCCCTCTTGTCAAAGGGCAGATGAGGCATGCCAATCCTAGCTCCTGCATCATAGAGCAGAGCATCAAGGGTAAGTTTGGAGTGGAGAGACAATAGCTTAATAACCAGTGCAGTATCCTATAGCTTTAACTGGCAGGTTTTCTATTCTCCCTCCCTCCTTTCCTTCCTTCTTCCCTTCTCTTCCCTTGCTTTCCCTCTCTTTCTCTCTTCCTCTCTCCCTCCCTCCCTCTTCTGCAGTTCATGTAACAATGCTTCTTACATGTGATGACATCTTCAATTTGATGAATATGTCACAGCACTAACTGTGAGATTGAACTAATCCCCTTGAATACAGTCAGTCAAACCCCTATGGCAATATTATTAGCTGTTCTGTCCCAGGACTACTCTCACTATTCTGTGATATCCCTAAGACTTCCTGGTTGAGAAGCATGACTTGTTTGGAGGCCTGGAGACCCAGGTCCCTGCACCAACTGGAGCTTTTATGAGCTAGGTGACTTTGTACTTGATTGCTCTGTGTTTTCCTTTCCTCACTTATAAAATGATGATAATAGCGCATCCTTACTGAACACTGGCTATATGACAAACCCTATTCTAAGTACTTTATATGAATAGCTCAACTGATGCTCAAAATAATCCTATGAGGTAGGCACTTTATCATCCCTATTTTATAGATAAATTAACCAGGATATAGACAAATTGGAAACTTATTTTAGGTCATACAACTAGTGAATCAAGAAGCTGCAGGAAAACACCATAGCTTCTCACAGGGCACTTTCCCCCTAATGATTCAATGAGTTAACAAATACTAAATTATTTTGTAAATTGCAAGAAACTAGGGACTTGAAAGGGGCTTTGTTATTACTTTTGGGAGTTAGAACCCTTAAATTCCAGGCCAGGGCTCTTTACACAATTTTTACTTATCTCAAACATTTCATTAAACTTTTCTACTTCCTACATCTTCTTAGAGAATCCCAAAGCTAATGACTTTTGTGGCTCAGTGATGATGGTACAAAGACTGCTCATGGCAAAGCTTTCTATGTTGATGAACAACTTCTAACAGTGAACAACTGAAACAATCCAGGTGTCCTTCAGCAATGGACTATTTAAATGAATTATGACACATATCTATAATGGCACATTGTACACACATTAAAGCACAAAGGGCTTTGTATATTCTATGTGGTAAGATCAAGAAGCTGACAGCTTTCCCTTTGAGATCAGGAACACAACAAGGATGCTCACTCACTCTCATCACTCTTGTTCAACATAGTATTAGAAGTACTAGCAACAGCAATCAGACAACAAAGAGAAACAAAAGGTATTCAAATGGGCAATGAAGAAGTCAAACTCTCTCTCTTCACAGATGACATGATACTTTATATGGAAAACCCAAAAGACTCCAACCCCAAACTTCCAGAACTCATACAGCAATTCAGTAATGTGGCAGGATACAAAGTAAATGTACAGAAATCAGTGGCTTTCTTATACACTAACAATGAAAACACAGAAAGGGAAATTAGAGAATCGATTCCATTTACTATAGCACCATAAGAATTATGGTTAGGAATAAACCTAACCAAAGAGGTAAAGGATCTGTACTTGAGGAACTACAGAACACTCATGAAGAAACTGAAGAAGACACAAAAAGATGAAAGATAATTCTTTCCAGTCAGAAAAATAAACATTGTTAAAATGTCTATACTGCTAGAACAATCTATACTTTCAATGCCATTCTGATCAAAATTCCACCAGCATTTTTTCAAAGAGCTGGAGCAAACAATCCTAAAATTTGTATGGAATCCAAAGAGACCCGAATTGCTAAGGAAATGTTAAAGAAGAAAAACAAAACTGGGGGCATCATGTTGCCTGATTTCAAGCTTTACTACAAAGCTCTGATCACCAAGTCAGCATGGTACTGACATAAAAACAGACACATAGACCAGTGGAACAGAGTAGAGAGCCCAGTTATAGACCCTCAACTCTATGGTCAAATAATCTTCGACAAAGCAGGAAAAAATATCCAGTGGAAAAAAGTCTCTTCAATAAATGGTGCTGGGAAAATTGGACATCTATGTGTAGAAGAATGAAACTTGACCATTCTCTTAAACCGTACACAAAGATAAACTCGAAATGGATAAAAGATCTCAACATGAGGCAGGAATCCATCAGAATCCTAGAGGAGAACATAGGCAGTAACCTCTTCGATATCAGCTGCAGCAACTTCTTTCAAGATATGTCACCAAAGGCAAAGGAAACAAAAGCAAAAATGAACTTTTGGGACTTCGTCAAGATCAAAAGCTTCTGCATAGCAAAGGAAACACTCAACAAAGCAAAGAGGCAACCCACGGAATGGGAGAAGATATTCTCAAATGACAGTACAGACAAAAGGCTGATATCCAAGATCTATAAAGAACTCCTCAAATTCAACACACACAAAGCAGATAATCATGTCAGAAAATGGGCAGAAGACACAAATAGACACTTCTCCAATGAAGACATACAAATGGCTAACAGACAACATGAAAAAATGTTCATCATCACTCTCCATCAGGGAGATTCAAATAAAAACCACATTGAGATACCACCTTACACCAGTTAGAATGGCCAAAATTAACAAGATGGTAAATAATGTATGTTGGAGAGGATGTGGAGAAAGAGGAACCCTCTTACACTGTTGGTGGGAATACAAGTTTGTGCAGCCACTTTGGAAAACAGTGTGGAGATTCCTCAAGAAATTAAAAATAGAGCTTCCCTATGACCCTGCCATTGCACTACTGGGTATTTACCCCAAAGATACAGACGGAGTGAAAAGAAGGACCATCTTTACCCCAATGTTTATAGCAGCAATGGCCTCAGTCACCAAACTGTGGAAAGAACCAAGATGCCCTTCAACAGACGAATGGATAAGGAAGATGTGGTCCATATACACTATGGAGTATTATGCCTCCATCAGAAAGGATGAGTACCCAACTTTTATAGCAACATGGACAGGACTGGAAGAGATTATGCTGAGTGAAATAAGTCAATCAAAGAGAGTCAATTATCTTATGGTTTCACTTATTTGTGGAGCATAACAAATAGCATGGAGGACATGGAGAGATGGAGAGGAGAAGGGAGTTGAAGGAAATTGGAAGGGGAGGTGAACCATGAGAGACTATGGACTCTGAAAAACAATGTGAGGGTTTTGATGGGTTGGGGGCTGGGAGGTTGGGTGAGCTTGGTGCCGGGTGTTATGGAGGGCACGTATTGCATGGAACATTGGGTGTGGTACATAAACAATGAATTCTGGTACACTGAAAAGAAATTTTAAAAAAAGATTGTTAACTGCAAAGAGCAAGGAACAGAACTTTTTGTAGAATATGCAACAATATGTGTGAAAAAGAAGTGTGTGGGTGCACATGTATGTGTGCATGAAAAGACCAATACAAACCTTTGAAAAGATACACAACAAAGTGGCATCACAGGTAGCCTCCAGGAAGGGGATCTGATTGGAGAGAAATGCAATGGAAACTTCCTACTTGACACTCATTTGGTCCTTTTGAAAGTTATACCATATGAATGTATTAATTATTCAAGATATAAATACAATCTCCCTGTCAAAAAATCAATTTAAATGGATGTTATAATGAGGGGAAATTATGATTTGGCCAAGACTTAAAATAGATATTCCCCTCTAAGTTGACCTCCCTGCAGAAGGTCACAGACTCAGGCTTCAAAACGATGAATCCAAAAGCACTAATTTCTGTTATTAGTGAGACCTCAAAGCACAATGAGAGCAGGCTAGTGCCCCGGGTCTGTGCAGTACTCATGGCCCTTCCTTTCAGTCTTCGGAGGAACTGACATATCAGCCTTAAGAAGAGAGCTGGGCGGTGGTGGGAAGACCTGCAGTCTCACAGCAGCGAGGGCTTTCATGAACGTTTCCACTTGGCAAGTATTTAGTGAGTGCTAGACCTGGGGTCTACCACCGGGAGTAAGTCAGTCCCTGTCCTTGCCCTCACAGGGTTTTTAAATCTAATTAGGGACACAGAAAAATGATCTGTCACACAGAAGTCAATTAGAAGTAAAAGATACTGATGCTGAGAGTGTATAAGTGGGACCTGTGCCTGTCGTTGCCCTGTCTATCCAGGGAATCCTTCCTCTGCTCTGCTGTCTCCAACGGAACTACATTTCCCAGACTCTCTGCTTCCTGCTCTCTGATAGGCCTGGCCAAAGAGGGACCTGATGTTAATCTCCCCTGGCAAAAAGAGGAGGCTGGATATCTCCCTCCCTATCTTCCTGTTCCCATAGCAGCAGGTGCATCTGCTCTGCAGCCCCAGCCTTTTTTCTGGGATGCCAGCACCCTGCTCCCTGCCCCTGAGTGGGCCTGACTCATAGGCCCCAACAGTGCTGCCTCAGCCTTTTAGCCTTCCATCCCAGGCATGGCAGCAGCTTGTCTGTGAAAAAGTGATTTCCCACAAAAAGCCAAAGGGCTCTCCCTGCAGCTCCATCACAGGCCCCAGTTCTACTCCTTGAGACCTCACAACACAAAGCCCTGCAGATGCAGAGCCCAGTGTAAATCAAGTTTGTGAAGAGGTTGTTGAGAGAGGGGAGAGATGGGAGGAATGCTGAGGCCAGACTCAAGAGGATTCTTGGATGTTGAGCAAAACAGCATGTTCTGTAACCTATAGACTGAGAAATGAAGTCAGAAATTTGATCAGAAGTCAGACATCAACTCCCATGACCCTGTTCCAGTTAAGATGGACCTCTGCTGCTAGGATGAGGGTCATGACATTTGTAGCAATAATGTTGGCATTAGTTGGTGGTTCTCAAGGCTGGCTTCTCATCACATCCACCAACAGCACATAAGAAGAGAGACTCTTTGGTCCATCCCTAGAGAATCTCAATTCTTGATGCAGACTCAACAAGAGACCATCTGGAGAGTCTAGAAAGAGCATGGCTTTTACATAAATGGTCTCATTTCATTCATTTCATCTCTTACACCTGTAGCCAGCAGTACCCATGACCTGGGCGATTCACCGAGGAGGACTTGGAGGTGCTACAAGGTGGCAGCCACTTGTGTGTGGCTAAAGCGGTCTCCTGCACACTGGCTGTCCACTACTGGAGAGAAACCACCCTCCACCCCACCATTCCCATACGAACATAGCTACTATGTCTTGGCCCTCATCCTTCTGCAGCCACTGCCCCTTGTGTCAGCTTCCTTTTAGAGTGAAACTCCTTAAAGGGTATTGTCTGCTCCCCTCCCCTTCTTTCCTCGTCCCACTGATTGGATCCTTGCTACCGCTCTGTGGAGACTGCCTTTGTGAAGATGACCAGGAACACACTCTGACAAACACAGCTGCTGTGTACCCCCAGGACAGCCTCTCAACAGCAACTGATAGGGTTGACTGTGTACTCTTCCTGAAACACAGTCTTCTCAGGATGTCTGGGATCCCACTTTCCCCTGTTTTCTCCCTACCAGCCTCCCCTTCTTAACTCAAGGCTGCTCTGTCCTCTGCCTCCACTCCCTCCCTGGGTGATTTCACCTAGTCCTGTAACCTTAATTGATGGCAATTCCCAACTGTATCTCTGGCCTAGAGTCATCTCAACCCAGACTGACATATCCAGCTGCCTCCTAGGCATTTCCACTTGCATGTCCAACAGGCATCTCAAGCCACGCATATTTAAAATGGAACTCTTGAATTCCCAATGCTAATCCTCCAACAAATACATCCAAACCCCTCTTTCCTCAGTCTTCCCCATCTGAGTAAATAAAGACTCCACCTTCCTAGTGGCTTACATCAAAAATCTGGGAATAATACTTCCCTCTCTTATTTTCCTTCTGACCTCCATGCACTCCATCATGGAGTCTTACTGACACCACTTCCAAAATATATCCCAGGGCAAAGCACTTCTCCCATTTCCAGTTCACAGTGCCACAGTGGAGCAGACCACCATTGCCTCACACTCTGACTAATGTAGGAGTCATGGGGGGCTCCTGATTCCACTCCTGGCCTGCTGTATAATTCATGGTCCACCCAACAGCTACAGCGATCCTTGCCAAGCAAACACTGACATACTTCCCCTTACTTAGAACCTTCTAGGGCTTCCCACTGCACTGAGGATCAACTCCACTCCTGGGCCTACAAAACCTTGCATGAGATGGCCTTTGCTACACCATCTGATACTCATGTCTTCATGCTCATGAGTCTTCCTGCCATCTCTTGGGGCTGTCAGGCTCCTTCCTGACCCACCACCCTTGTCCTGGGAGCCCCTCTATTCATTGTCCCAGTCTTATCTCACTCAAGTGATTCAAATGCCATCTCTGACACTATCTCATGCAGCCACTCCCCCCAGCTGCAGGGCCCATCCCCCATAACCCTATCATCTTATTTTTCTTTGTGGCCCCGACAACACAGAATATGAGCCCACATTTCTTTTGTTAATGTTGGCATATGCCCTCCTAGAGTATCAGCTCCATGGGCACAGAGATTCTGCCTTGTCACTGTAGCTCCAAGGACTAAACCTGTTCCTGGCACATGCAAGTGCCCCATACTTCTTTGTTGCATAAATGAAGGAGTAAATTCTAGAAGGCAAGTCATCTTAAGCCAAGCTTCCTCCTTTTTGCCAAGCTCTGACCTATTCTGAATCTTCCTTCAGCTTCTAAGTCTATGGGCAGGATGAATACTGTTCTCCTGAATCCACCTCCAATAACAAACGTTCCTGCTTGGACAGCCCATCGACATGCTGACTCAACAACCCTGGGCAGATTTCCTACACCCTCTGAGCCTTGGTTTCCACACCTGTAAAATGGATGTAACAGTGTCTATCTTGTAAGGCTTCTGCAAGAATCAGATGACTTATGAAAAGTGTTGAGGAAGGCACCTAGAACTTATTTGGTGCCTCGATAAACTAAAAAAGAAATAAAATCCATGGTGATAGGTAATATTCGCTGGGTACTTGCTATGTGCCAAGGCACTATTTTAAGTACTTTATACTCACTGGACACCCATGAGTTAGGTAATCTTGCTACCCCATTTCCCACGTGAAGGAAACAGATCTAGAACCTGAGTACTTGGTCAAGCGGACATACTATTAAATGGGAGATTTACCATCCCAGTAACCCTGACACAGAGCTATCCACAGTGGCAGCTGCTATATTACTCACATCGATTTATTCTTTCAATGATCATTCATTCATTCCACTGACATTCATTCACTCAACACACATTTGAATGTGGACTGTGTAAAGAACGCTGTTCTAAGGTCTGGCATATAGCTGTGAACATGCCCAAAAGCCTGCTTTTACGTTCTTTTCGATACACAAGTAAAAAATAAAACATATGTAGCATGTCAGGTGGTGACAAGTGTTGTAGAGAAAACTAATGCAGGGAGGGGGAGGAAGTTTACACAGGGAGACATCTGGGAAGGTGACATTAAGCACAAACATTAAGCACAGAAGGAATGCAGATGAGCCATACAGATATCAGGGAGCAGCAATCTTAGTAGGGAGGTATAAAGACATGGGCTATTTTCAGGTATGCCAGTGAGGCCAGGGGGCTGGAGGCAGAGGAGGGCAGGAGAACAAGTAGTGGAATGAAGGCAGAGAGATGGGCAAGGGAGCTCATGAGGGTCTTGTATGAGCCACCATGATAACCTGGGTTCTCACCTGGAAAGAGATGGGCAGACCCTGGAAGATTCTAAGGAGAGGGATGGGATGGCTCCCTGACTGACATCTTTAATTAACAAGATCATACAGTCTTCTATGTTGACCATGGGCTATAGAAGTCAGAGTGGAAACAGGGAGACCAGCTGGGAAGATCTGATGATGGATCACTCAAGTACTGATGGTGATTAGACCAGGATGGCAGCAGTGGGACGTGGTCAGATCCTGGTATGTTCTGAAGACAGCTGATGGGGTTTACAGATGGACTGGACAGAGGCAGAGAGAAAGAGGAGCCAAGGATGCCACAAAGTGCTTCGGACCTAGCTCATGCACTGGACATGATGGTGTATTTTGTGCTATGCAGAGAATGTTAGAATCCCATTCAGGTCCGACTTGAAATATTTGCAAACAGGGCCACACACCCTCTAAGCAAGCTCATCATATTAATATATTCTTTCCGAAAATAACCCCCAACCTGACAGTGTCCCAGTGAAGATGGAAACCTTACCTGCAAAATAATTTACGAAGTTGACTCACTGGGGTTCAGACATGGGGATTTTAATGATTTTCCCCCCATTTTTCCCAGGGGATGAACATGGCAACAGAAACAAGGGAGACAGGGCCATGCCATTTCTGAGCACAGAACCCCAACTTGGACACTTGACCCATCATTCTGAGCTTTCCTATAGTGCAGAATTTTCCTGTGCAGCCCAGAAGATTATCAGCTCCCAGAAGAAGGGGCCAAATACAAGGAAAAGTGAAAAGGTGTTGAGGAGAGTGGAGAGTAGGTCACCTGAGAAAGGGCCAAAGGGACTCAGCACACTGAGCCTGGACAAGAGAAGGCTCAGAGAAAATGTGAGAGCTTCCACTATGTCATGCTTTAGCTCAATGCGCAGGACCAAGTGGTGGAAGACACAGGGAATATTTAGGTTGGATTTAGAAAGTACTTCTGGAAAGGCCTAGTGGAATGGGGAGCCTTTGGATATATGGCTGCCACCACCCACCCTTCCAAAAATTCTTTAGCCTGGCTTAGCCTATAAACCAAGATCATACCTTGTTTCCACCAATCCTCACTTTCCTCATGTCCACCCATTCTTGCTTACCCAGCCAGAATTCCATGATCCATCATTTTAAACATCCATATACCCTCAGCTCCTTGACCCACTGACCCAATTGCCTTCATTATACATGCTTGGCAAACTCCAGCTCTGGTTAGATCCTGACCTACCTCACCCATGCACCACAAAGCTCAGCTTGGCTGGAGAAAAACTCACAACTGTGTTGACTGGTGTCACTTGAAATCCAGGAGCACTGATCTCAAGTGGGCTTTTAGGACACCTGGCAGCCATTCTGTGGTTCCCTGGATTATTCGGTCTCCTGTTCTCCTACAGGACTATTTCACACATCTTCTCTCTCTCCACATCCCTTCTCAGCTGATGACCCTGCTTTTTATGCCACCAAAAAAGCAGAAACAATCCAGAGAGGATGTCATGTGTTCCCTCCACATGCATCGACTCCCTGCTTCTGTGCACACACACTGTCTCCCCTCGTGTTCCTATGGATGTACCATCCCTGTTCTCATCTAAGGCTGACCCCTCCAGTTACTGACCAGTTCCCCTGTCCCTCTCAGCTGCACAAAAGTAGCTTCAGCAAGTTTCATCTCTTGCTCCTGACTACCGATTTCCCCCTGTGCTGGAACAACTCATTTACACCCTGCTGTAGCTCCCATCTTAGAAGGAAACTATACTCATCTAGACTTATTGTCTCAAGTTATTCTTCTCTCTTAAACCCACTCCAGTGTTGGTCTTCCCCATCATGCCTTTGGAACACCCTTTCACATTGCCAAATCCATCAACCTCAGCTCAGGCCGGGTTTTCGTTTCTCAGCAACTCTGAACACAGGGGATCAACACTTCCTTCCTTCACATGTTTTCCAGCCCTCATGCAGCAGTGGGTCTGTCCCTTCCTCACTGGCTGATCCTTATCATCTTCCCAACCTCTCAGTGTTGGAGGGCTCCTGGTCTCAGCCCCTGAGCCCATTCCTTTGGCCTCCATACACTTCCTAGGTGATCTCATTTCCCGGCTTTTAGTGTCACCAATGTACTGATGACACCCAGACATACATCCAAGCTCTGCACTCCCCTCTGAGGGCGAGATCCATATATCTAACCACTTCCTGCATGTCTTCACAAGGGTGTCTAACAGGCAATTCACGGTGAATATACCTAAAACAGAGTTCCTAATATTGTTCTTCCTTTGCCCTCAAAAACCCCTATTCCTCACATGGGCTTCCCTACCTCAAAACAAAACAAACAAACGAAAAACCCAAACCAAAACAACACACCATAATCCTTGCAAATGCTCAGGCCAAAAACGTTAGCATTATTTTTTACTTCTCCACATATCATACGTCAGTAAGGTCTGTGTTCTCTACTTCCCCACATATCATACGTCAGTAAGGTCTGTGTTCTCTACTTCCAAAATATGTCCCAAATGCATAAAATTCTTTCTGCCTTTCACTGTGTCTTGTTACACACCTGGTGACACCTGGATGATGGCACAATGCTCCTAACTGGCCTCCCCAGATGCACTGATAACAGCAAGCCTTTCAAACTGAGAGGCAGACCCACTCTTAAAACACTCCAGTAACTTCCCGTCTTACTCAGAGTAAAAGCCAAAGTCCCAACTCTGCCCCACAAGGCCCTCTGGATCCAATCTCAGTGACCTCCCCAGCTTCAGTTTCTACTCATTGACTTGGCCCCAGCCACAGTGACATCCTGTCTTACCTCCAAGGAAGCTGAGCCTGTTCACCCCGCCCCCCCAGGATATTTACGCTTACTGCTCCCTCTGCCAGGAGACCTGTGACCCCAGGGACTTTATTCCCTTTGTTCACCCCTGAGTGCTTGGCACATAGCAAGTGCTCAATAAATACTTTCTGGGAAAATAAGTGCATGAGTGAATGAAAGTATGCAAGCAGGAGAAAAGCGGCCACCTTGGGAAGTAATAGTAGAAAACCCCTCAAGCATCAAGCATTCCTTCATGAGTTCTTCCATCTATCCAACAAATGTTTATTGCTTGCCTAGCATGTGCCAGCTTCTGCACCATGTGGGCTCATATATACACATGTTTTCTGTATCAAGGAGCTCCCCTTGCAGGGAAACGACATAAATGTAATTGTAATTAAGTGGTAACAGCATAAAAATGCTAAGTGATGTGACAGATGAAAAGAGAAAGTCCTATGTGAGCCCAGAGGAGGCCAGTGTTTGGTTCTAACAGATGTGTGGCGGGCAGTGTGGGACAGGAGTGACTATTTGTTGAGTTTTAACTGTCATTTCCAGCTCGTGCATCAGTAATGCCAAATGGGTCCTGTCCACAATCAGACAAACAGATGCTGCGGAAACAACTTGTAGCAAAGTTGCTGCACGTTTGGGGTTGGCTGATTCCCTGTTTTAGACTTCGGACTGCTGCCTTCCTGAAGTCCACGTCCGCCAGGCCCAGTCTTTTTCTGCATCGTCTGCCTTGAACCCCAGGATGGCTTTCTTCCCCCAGAGTCCTTGCCACCCTCACAGTGCATGGCAAGCCTCCGAGGCTGGCAGAATGGAGGTGGAGTATCAGGAGTCCCAGTGGGGACCTGTCCCTCAGCTCTCCCCCTCATCCCCTGCTTTGTGTCTGTGGCTGCTCAAGACTCCCAGCTGGCCCTTCTCCAGAAGACTGCCTACCCCAGATGACGTCCCCTCCTCCAGAGCAGCCTGCAGCCCCTGACTGGAGAGTGCTGGGAGGAGAATGTGGCCCCAGGTGGGAGAGCTCCAGGGTATGATTCATGCTCCAGACCCCTGCAGGCCGGCCAAGGCCAGACTGGATCAGAGAGCACAGACTGCCTTCCCTCTCTTCCCCCTTTTCTCTCTTCTGCTTCTACCACCTGCAAGGGAACTCCTGAAGAGCCCTCCCTCCACAAAACATATCATGCCCCTCACAGGCTCTGCTCCTGGAACTAGCTTTCCTAAGACAATTCCAGCCTGAAAGAGGAGACGGTCAGCAACCAGTGTGTCTGTTCTATTATGGATTGAACTGTGTGCCAATTCCTCTTAAAGACCTAACCCCTACCCGATGACTGTATCTGGAAATTGGGCATTCAAGGGGTAATTATGGTCCTAAAGAGGGTCCTAATCCGATGGGACCGGGGTCCTTATAAGAAGAACAGACACCAGGGGTGCTCTCACATAGGAAAAGAGGCCATGTGAGGACACCGTGAGAAAGTGTCCTCACAGGGAGGACACCTCAGGAGCAGCCAATCCCAATGCCGTCTTCATCTTGGATTTGCAGCCTCTCCAACTGAGAGAAAAGAAATTTCTGTTGTTTAAGCCTTGTATGTGCTTGCCATGTACCCTGCGGGTTCCTCCAGCAAGCATCTAAAGAGCTAATGTTTTTTCTCATTCCCATAAAGTAAAGACGCACTTTAAAATCTCGAAGTAGGGGCACCTGGGTGGCTCAGTGGGTTAAGCCTCTGCCTTCAGCTCAGGTCATGATCCCAGGGTCCTGGGATCGAGCCCTGCATCAGGCTCTCTGCTCAGCGGGGAGCCTGCTTCCTCCTCTCTCTCTCTCTCTCTGCCTGCCCCTCTGCCTACTTGTGATCTCAGTCTGTCAAATAAATAAATAAAATCTTTAAAAAAATAAAATAAAATCTTGAAGTAGAACAAGAAGAGAAAAATAACACTTTTGAGAACCTGCTATTTGCCTGGCATGATGTATGGGAGACTGGTTGTTACTGCTTGTTCAATCTCATCACCCTTCTTCTGGTGGGAGTCCCCTGGATTTCCTCTAAGAAACATTCCCGTCCTCACTTTATGTCACAACCCCACCCCACTGTGGCTCCAGGAATGGGCACATGGTACAGTAATTTTAAATTAAGTTTTGAATGCTACTTACCAGGATTTCTCAACCTGGGAACTATTAACATTTGGGGCCAGAAAATTCTCTGTGGGGGGGGGGGCTGTTCTGGGCATTGCAGAATGCTCAGCTCAGCCTCCTTGGCCTCTGCTAGGTGCTGGTAGCACCCCCTAGCTGTGACAACCAGAAACACCTCTCAATATTGTCAAATGTCCCTGGCAGGGGCAAAACTGGCCCTGGTTGAGAAGCTCCAAGGGTATGCAACCTCACACAAGTAGATGAGATGCAGGCTTGGGACTTTGCTAAAATTCCTGGCAGGAGAAGCCTGTGTTGGGGATGCTGAGCAGGAGCAGTGTCACCCTGGGCTGCCGGGGCCATCTTGCCCTCACGGGGGAGAGAGCACCTATACCTGAAGCCAACGCAGACCAAGGCAGAGCTGAGACAGAGAAAACAGGTGGATTCAGCTGAGCTATATTCCAGATGCGTGAGCCAATTAGTTCCATCTGGGCCCGAGCCAGACTGGTTGGGGTTCCTGTCACATGCGTGAGTGACATGACGCATTTTGTAAATAGTATCTCCTGCCACCCTCACAAGCCATCCCCGTAGGGGGGCTTGCTTACCTGGAATTTACAGATTTAAAACTGAAAGGGGCACAAGCTGCCTCTTCTTGCATCTCTACTCCCCATCCCCCCTCCGCAGGGTTTTCAGGTGCCGCCATGACGTGCAGAGTGGATTGTTGACAGCTAGGCAGCAGGCTCGCACTCTGCCGTTTGTCGCTGAGACCCAAGTACTGGTCACAGTGTCTGACTCCCAGTCAGTGTTCAAAAATATTTGCTGGGTGAACGAATGTGGTTATGCAGCTTGCTCAAGAAGATGCCTGAGCTGGTGGTGGGTATTATGGAGGGTACGTATTGCATGGAGCACTGGGTGTGGTGCATAAACAATGAATTCTGACACATTGAGAAGAAATTAAAAAAATAAAAATTTTTAAAAAAGGAAATTAAAAATAGGGATTCCCTATGACCCTGCAATTGCACTACTGGGTATTTACCCCAAAGATACAGATGTAGCGAAAAGAAGAGCCATGTACCCCAATGTTCATAGCAGCAAAGGCCACAGTCGCCAAACTGTGGAAAGAACCAAGATGCCCTTCAACAGGGGAATGGATAAGGAAGATTTGGTCCATATACACTATGGAGTATTATGCCTCCTTCAGAAAGGATGAATACCCAACTTTTGTATCAACATGGACGGGACTGGAAGAGATTATGCTGAGTGAAATAAGTCAAGCAGTGAGAGTCAATTATCATATGGTTTCACTTATTTGTGGAGCATAAGGAATAACACGGAGGACATGGGGAGATGGAGAGGAGAAGTGAGTTGGGGGAAATCAGAGGGGGAGACGAGCCATGAGAGACTGTGGACACTGAAAAACAATCTGAGGATTTTGGAGGGGTGGGGAGTGGGAGGTTGGGTAAGCCTGGTCGTGGGTATTATGGAGGGCATGTATTGCATGGAACACTGGGTGTAGTACATAAACAATGAATTCTGGTACACTAAAAAGAAATTTAAAAATTAATTAATTTTTAAAAAAGATGCCCAAGGACCCAATTTCAAAGCCCAAGTGAATTTCCCTCTGTTTTTTTGCACATTTCCTCTGCTCTGCTCTAAAGGGAAAAACTATATCCATTAGCATTAAGGAGGCCAACTTCAGTGTGACTGGAAGAACATATTCACAGCCAGCTCTGTCGAATGATGGGCTCCTGGGCTGTAGAGGACCGTGCGAGGATGGGGACAAGGATGACAATGACAACATAAAGTGGGCACTGACACACCATGTCAACCACTGGGATGAGTGCTTTATACCCCCCATCTCATTTCATCTTCATGACAACCCTCGGACAGGCCATTGCTGTATCTTCCTTTTGCTATTAACTAAGCCAAGCTTGGAGAACTTGAGTGACTCATACATGGCACCAACCTCTAGCCAGCATCCATGTGCCAACATGGTCACCAACCTAACTCATGAGGGAAAGAGGGCTCTGTCACTAGAGCCAGGTGGCCAGAGATAGGTGACCCCAAAAAAGTGGAGGGATTCAACCAAAATTCTCCAAGCCAAAGACTCCAGGAGACAAGGAACTTGTACCCCCAAGAGAGATAAATTCAGCATGTCCTAGCAAGGAATAGCTCCCTACAGGACCTGCCAGGGACCAGACCCACCTGACTCCAAGGACCCCCAACTGCACCTAAATTTTCTCCCACCAGTCTCAAGTTTGAGCCCCTACTGTGGGACCCCATCCCAACCTTGCACATTAAGCGCAGCCTCTTCTTTCTCCCCAACAGCCCCTGCCCAGGGAGACAATGAGGCATCAAGAAGTAGTTTCAATAGACACCACATGATAGGAAAGTCACAGGCTCTGGTCAAACAGACCGGATCTGAATCTCAGGTCAACCTTGTTCTCTGTCACCTCAGGCAAGTTGCTAGGCCTCTAAGGGCCTCAGATTCATCACCTGTAGAATAGGAACAACAATACAGAGTTGCAGAAGTGAGGAAGTATGGAATGTCAAGCACTGCTGTGCAGCAAGGAGTGAATAAATGGCAGCAGACTTCTTTCGGTTTTGCTCCTTTTCCTCCCAACAGAGTTCCTACTCAAGCTGAGACTTCATCTCAGTTCAACCTTTATTCCTGTGATGATGAAAAAAAGGAACTGGCAGCTGGCCAGGGCATAAGGACCAACACCTTTTGATAGAATCTCTCTCCAGCCTAGAACTCCTCCTTCACTTAGAAAAGCACTTTCTTTGAAACCTACTCTCTCTTTTCCATTCCTTCCATTTTTGTTTTTAACCATGCTGCTGGAAGTGGCAAAGCCGCTTTCGTTGCCTTCATTTTACATGTGGGGAAGGTGCTGGATGAGAGGTGAGGGCGCAAAGTCCCACATCACACACCTGGCAAGCTGGGGCATCAGGACTTGCTGGGCTACAGCATCCTGACCCCAACTACAGTGTGGCTGTCCCTGTACCATCCACTTGGGTTCAGAGACTCCTTAGGGGACAGCCTGGGGGTGTAATTGCCATGGCCAGATACTAGGCAGGTGTATGTGACAGGCCATAACTCCAGGGGCCAGCGGTGACTCTATCTAACTAGAATAGGTCAGAGGACTGGGGCTTAGTAACAGTACCTCATGGATCCTGGTCGTGGAGGCTGATCAGGGGGCCAGCTAGTCACCTCCCTGTGGTCAAACGGTCACAGATTTTATAGTACCACTGCCAGCAGAGCCCTACTCAAGATTGGCTTGGCACAGCGGAAGGGGTACCAAGCTGTATAGCTGGGTCCAACCTGAGCTCAGGCACCGTGTAAGCTCTCAACTCCATGCCCCATCCAAGACCTCAGGCAGTGGAGCAAACAAAAGACAGTGTGTGTGTGTGTGTGTGTGTGTGTGTGTGTGTGTGTGTATGTGTGTGCGCGCGTGCCTGGAACACTGGGGGACATCAGCAAATGGCAGCCCTCATTCCACTATGCAATAGCTGTATTTCTCTGGAGGGCAGAGTTCCCACAAGTTACCACCTGGAAGTGGCCTTAGGGTCAAGGTAGATGTCAGCACCTCCCCTGCCTCACTGGGGGACCGCATGAGCATGATACGCATGTTTACAGGATGGCTTCCTGCCCTAGCCTCACGAGAGCCTGCTCTGAAACACCATCAGCTCTAACTTGCTCCTTACTGGGCATGTGAGGCCGAGGGTCAAGGAAGGGGTAGCGACTTTTTAAATAGTGCTTCTGTAGCCCTGAGGAGTGGAAAGATTTTCTGGGGTCGGCTGAATCTCCTTTCCAGTTCAGGTCACTGCAATATGGAGAGCTGGGGAGCACCTGCTATGTGAGGGTATCAGGAGGGTGAGGAGGAGGACAGCAAGCCATTTGGGAAGTAAGAGTACCTTCTACTTAGTGGATTCCTGTTAACGGGCTCTTCTCCCTCTACTCACTTTCTCTGGTCCCTGTAACATTTCCTGCAGGCACTTTATAGAGGAGGAAATTGAGTTTCAGATACATTAAAGGACTTGGCCAAAGGCACACAACTGGAGAGTGGAAGGCTCATGAGTCAAGTTCAGGCACGAATGCTGCAGAGACTCTACTTTTCCCTTAACACCTCAAAATCCCCCAGGAAGTTCCAAGTGAAGATGGAGAGAAAGTGTCTGGGGAAATGTACTGATAATCAGTCCGATCTCAGAGAAGTCTTCAGGACAGAAAGAAGTGAGAAATGAAACTGAGGAAGTAAACTGGACCTGACTAGAGAGGACCCAGGTGGGAAATTTCAACATGAAATGTTTGACACTCGCTGCAGCTGTACTTGGAATACAAAAGGTCTGAAAAAAACTCAATGTCCATCCATGGGAGATTGGTGTAGTAAGTTATCATTCAGTCATATAACAAAACACTGTCCTATAAGGACCTACCTGGAACAATCGCTAAGACGCTCTGCTGACCCTTCTGCATCTGCCCCTGCAGCCAGATCCATCTCCTCCCTCCCTGTCCTGCTCTGAGCCCTGGGAGCTGGTCCTCCCCGAGCAGGCTCCTGGTGTTTCTGGTTATTACTAGGGTTTGACCAATGATGGGCACTGGTGGTAGGTTGGATGGTGGGGGAAGAGACAAGGCAGGATATTTCTCCCCTACTCCCTCCCTGTTCAGACAATGCGGCCTGACATAGCCCAGTTTCACACAGCCCTCACAACCTCAGCTCCTGCTTGTCGGCCTTGTCCATGGTCTTCACTCCTCCCTGACCTCGGGAGCCCTATCTCCTCCCCTTGCTTTTCTGGCATCATTAAAATCTCTCCAGCTGAACTGTTTAAATGGAATTCTGTTGCCTTCTGGGACCTTCACTATGATACAGACATATTATAAATACCACAGAGAGGATCCCCAAGCAAAGACAGCCCCCACTAACCTCCCAAGAACTTTTCCGATCAGCTTCACCATTAAAGTCCCCACGAGGCCACCGATGGCGAATATGGACACCGTCACAGACCAGAGTAGAGTCAGAGTATCTGGGTCTATAGGATGCCCATGCCTTCTTTCCCATGATTCATTGTAGAAGGACTTGATGTACTGAAAACAAAGAATAAACCATGTTATTCCATCCTGTTGCTTGAAACCAACCAGTAGGTAAAGAAAAACAGCTTTTATAGAGCATTTTCTGCAGACTAGGCATTTGGCTAAGTTCTGTTTGAGCTTTATTCCATTGAACCCTTCTAACAAATTTTGTGGATGGGCCCTATTTTGCCTCATTTTGCAGATAGGGAAACTGAAGCTCAGAGAGACAAAATGACTTGTTCTCTAAGTGGCAAACCTGGAAGTCAAACTCAGATCTGACCCCAAACCCAGGGTAACCACTTATACCCAAGCTTCTCCAACTCTGGCACACAGCAGAACCAACAGAAAATGTGTTAAAAATGCACATATCCGATATAACAGAAAGTCTTTCCCACCTTGAGGTAGGCAAAGACACACCATAAAACAAAAACAAAATATTCTTTTGGGTTTCAGCAACATTAAAGTGTTTATTTTTCAAAAGATACCTTGAAAAAATGAAAAGACAAGCCACAGACTGAGAAAATGCATTCACAACACATATACTATAAAGGACTTATATCCACAATACATAAAGAATTCAATAAGACAAACAACCCAATTAAATGAGCAAAGGACTTGAACAGACTCCAGAGAAAATCCAAATGACCAGTAAGTTAATGTCATGATGCTCAATGTCATTAGTCAACAGGCAAATGCAAATTAAAACCATAACAAGATACCACGTGGCATTGTCCAGCTCCCCACTGTTGTCAGTCCTGATTTGATGGGTTTGTGATGGTGACTGGGTGATTCTGATGTGCAACGAAGACTGAGGTCATGGCATTAAGCTCCTCAAGGGAGCTCCATCCCCAAGATGCTCAGTTATCTACTGATATGGGACATGGGCCCACAAACCTTTCCAGAGCTATATATGACACTCAAGAATAAGCATAGTTTCCAGAGACACATATCTGAGCTTGAATCCCAGCACAATAACAATTTCCTAATGATTTAAACCAGCTGGACCTCTGCTTCCTCATCTGCAAAATGGGAATCTCATCTGCAAAATGGGAATGATATCTCAGGGCTGTTATGAGGGTCACAGTAGAGATTGGAGCAGTGGCCAGTGCCTGGGTGAAGCTCACACAATCTCCAGGAGGCTAAAAACTAACAGGTATGGTAGGACCAAGTAGTGATCAGCAGTGTACTCTCATGCGCTGTGTTTAATTTGTATAACTGTCTTGGAAAACAGTTCGGCATCAGCTAGTAAAGTTGAAGATGCCCTAAACCTGCAGCCCAGCAAATTTATTTCTAGAAAATTCCTCTTAAAAAATTCCTCTTTTTCACCTCTCCTAGGACATATCTACTCAAAATTCCATGTAGCATTGCTTACAACACCCCTAAATGGGAAACAACCCAGACGCTCACCCACAGTAGAACAGATAAATTGTGGAACAGTCATCAAATGAAAAACACTAGCACCACAAACATGAATGAGTTACAGCAATGTGCAAACACACATGTAATAAAATCTCACACAAAATAGCATTGAACAAAATAAGCCAGAAACAAAAGAATACATATAGTATGATACCATATGTAAATTCAAAAATATGCAAATATAGATGTTTGGGGGGAATTACAAATAGATTGTAAAACCACAAAGGAAAACAAAGAATTATTGCAAATGTCAGGGCAGTGGTTACTTCTGAGGGGGGGTTGGTGGAAGAAATGATCTGGGTGAGGCATCTGGCAGAATCCTCTGTTCTTAATCTTCTTATACTTAGCAGGGTGCTAGATTTATAATCATTCTTTAATGGGTTGAACTGTGTCTTCCCTCAAAATTAATAGGTTGAGTCCTAACCCACAGTGCCTCAAACTGTGAGGTATTTTGAGAGAGTCTTTACAGAGGTAATCAAGTTAAAACGAGGTCATTAGGGTGGACCTGGTCCAAAATGACTAGCATCCTTACAAAAGGGGGAGACGTGGACACAGCGGCCCGGGGAAGAGGGAAGACCATGTGAAGAAGCACAGGCTGGAGACAGCCACCCGCAAGCCAAGGAGGGGGCCTAGAACAGACCCGTCCCTCACAGGCCCGGGAAGAAACTGACCCCACCAGCTCTCTGATCTCACACCTCTGTCTCCAGGGCCGGGAGACAATAAACACCTGTTGTTTCCTAGTTTGGGCAGGCCCAGCAGGCTGACACACGGTGTCACCACTGGGCCCACCCACGCCGGTCCGGGCACCACACCCCTCGTGGGGCCACCACAGCTGCTGCAGGCTCAGCTAGCTCACCCAGGAACCGCGTGCTGTCAGAGGCTGCACATCAACGCTGATCCTTAGTGTCCGTGTCCTCTGTGGCCCATGTCACCCTTTGTCTGCCCGCATCAGGAGCCCCCTTCCCATTTGGGGGAGCTTCCTGCCCCACAGTCCTGTCAGGACTCCTCACGACTCTGTGTCCATGGCGCCAGATGCCTGCTCTCCAAGCATTCCCCTAGCAGCTAGCAAGCAGCCGCGTGACTCAGGATCAGCCAATCAGAGGCCTGGATTCTCCGAGAGGCAGGACTCTGCGAGAGGCGGGACCCTGCGGGAGGCGGGGCTCTTCGGGAGGCGGGGCTCTGCGAGAGGCGGGGCTCTTCGGGAGGCGGGGCTCTGTGGGAGGCGGGGCTGTGTGGGAGGCGGGGCTGTGTGGGAGGCGGGGCTCTGTGGGAGGCTGGGCTGGGACTCCTTCCAGGGCGGCTCTGGTTCTGGGAACGGCTGCAATGGGGGAGCCCCGGTGTCCTGTACCAGCTGAGCACTAGCTGGCAGTGGCAGCTCCTGGGCGTGAGGTGGGGCGTCACCCAGACTGCAGCGCTTCTGGGCTTGGCTCACCAGCCCTGCCAACAACCTGCGAGCTGCTCTCTATTTTGTCAACAACTCTTTCAGCTTCAATCAGACAAAATTGCTGTTGTTGTTTCCAACTGCTGAAACTCTACTAAAACACAGAGATTATCCTATTTCAGCCCCACGGCAACCCGGGTGGCAGAATGCCTCATTGACAGATGAATGAGCCGAGAGTTGTCAACTTGCCCACGATCATGGTCACCTGTTAAACAGGTGGAGGAGGGGAGGGTTGTGTGAGGTCGGCCTCACATCTGAGCACTGAAGGACAGCTCCGCTATCAGGACTCCGAGTCAAGGTGGCAATACTAAGCAGCCAAGTACAATGTTTCACTTATTGATTTAAAAGAATCAATTAAGTCTTCATTATGGGCTAGACACTCTGCTGGGCCCTGAAGTACTAGGGCGACCACCAAGGGGCAGGGAACATAGTGGGAGGAAGAGTGTGATGAACTGCTAAGCAGGGAGCTGAAGGGGGCTCAGGAAGGCAGAGATACAGGACACATAGGGGGACAGCGAGCATTCACAGGGTGAAGACCCTCGGAGAAGCTGGTATAAGGAATCAGTCCCCAGGACTCAACAGGCACCTCTCCTGCTGCCCAATAAGCAGGAACCTCCTCTCTGCCCTACCTGCCAACACATAGAGGGCCATTCTTGGATGTGACCTTGGTCTCTACTGTAATCTCACACTGATCCAAGCAATTACAACCCCCTTGCAAGGAGCCTTGCTAACACCCACTCTAGAGAGCCTCTTAACACTACCCCTGCAGCAGCGACCAGTTTACTAGAATTGATTTGCAGAAACTGGAGGGATGCTGTTGGGGAGGAAATTTTCTCTTCCTTTCCAGGCATTCAGGAGCCTGCTGAGAAAGGGGATAGCTTTCATATCACACACTCCTAGGTGTGGTTTTGGGTATCCCTCTAGAGATTTCGTATTTCAGTTTGGGGGAGTTAGAGGATGGACGGAAGTCTCTGCAGAGAGCTGAAGACAGCTGGAAGACTTGCAGCAAAGCCCATGCCCACTGCAGAGACACATTTCTCAATCATCCTGAAAGCTGGCTGAGAAGTGTGGCTTTAATGACTAAATGTTTGTCTTCTCCAGGGATGAATAGAGCAAAGTCCTAGAGGAGAGGCAGCCTGAAGGCTTATGTGATAGTAGAAGCCAGGTGATGAGGGTTGTTCTGCTAATTCATGACACAGACACTCATCAAGTTGAGATCTGAGGACCTGATACATGAGAACACTGACTCGTACTGCATAGTACAGAACAGGTGCTTTAATAAGTGTTTGTGTTTTAAATTGAGCTGCTGTGCATCAGTCACCTTGTAGTGATAAAAATAGGTAACCCACACATATTTACAATATGTCTTATACTACCCTGAGAACTGGAAGCAGAACTCATTCTATCTCCTCCACAAGCCTATGAGACAGGTCCTGCTTTTTGACTTCTCTTCAGTCAGATGAGGAACCTTAGAGATGCATACATTAGGGGCTTTTCCCAAGGCCATGCCATCCACATGTGGGAAGGTCAGGACTCAGATGCTGATAGCTGGACTCCAGAGCCCATCTCTTAATCACTACTCTATTCCAGCTCGGTATAGAAAAGACAAAGGTGATCATATCAGTACCTCTGTTGCACAATGGAAGACTGGATTAGGGGAGTAGAGGGGACAAAGAATGAGCCCTGGTTGACTGCGAAGTACATTATCAGACACCTACATAGTTCATCTTGTTTAACACTTGCAGCCATTAAGTTTCATTAAGAGCAGAAAACTCTGAGACAAACCACAAGAGACTCTTAATCTCAGGGCCCTGAAATCCACTTGATCCACTCTGTTTCCTCACTGCTGGGTCATCTTGAGTAAATGACTTAACCTCTCTGTGCCTCAGATCCTTGATTTGTTAAATCATTTCCCTCCTTAAAGAGTTCCTGTGAGGATTTAACATGAGAATGAATACAAAGCACAGATCTGGGTTCTCACAAAGCGCACAATACAAATCAGAAGTTGAGTGGCTACTGGCAGTGTGGAGACCCTTATTTCTGATCTATAAAATAAAAGGCCTGGATTTGTTTAGTTCTCCAGCCTAGGAATTCCATGAATAATTTACCACCAGCTCCCCAGCCAACAACTCAGAGGCTATGCTTCCAGCAATGAATTGAGAGCACACAATTCCCAGCCAGGAAGACCAGCTTAGAACACCTCCAAATAATGGCAGGAAATTGCCAGACAATGGGAGGCAAATTACCTTGTAGCCTGCTTTACAATATTAATGTAATGTGGAGCCTGTCATGAATTCATCTAAAAATATTCTTAGGAGAGCTATACGAATACACACAAATAGCACACTTGGCATGGCATCATCGAGCAGGCCAATGGCTATAACTCTTTTGGGGATCCAGAAGGACAGCCCACGCTGCAGAACACACCGGAAAATGATATGGAAGTCCTTACCAAAGTACCCACCGCCAAACCAGGCTCCTTGAAATAAGTACCCCACAAGGGCAATCCATAAGCCCAGCAGTGCCGCCTGATGTCACCTTCCTAGCAGAGGTAAGACCTCCTGTGCAGGAAAAGTGGACATATTTGGCCTGAGACGGCTCTCCTCTGAAAGGCCCACATACAGGGTTGACCATAGGCTGGTGTCAGGAGCTTGGATTGCTAGAGGGTTCCCACTGTGCAGAATCCAGTTTGTGCTACAGTATACCTGCTTTGTTTCTGGCCAAGTAGATGGTGCCCTGGGGACCTGCCCCTAGGGGACTGCCTGTCCCCAGGGGACATCCTCCCACATGCGTTGTCATACTCATTGCTGGTGGATGAATGAAGCGACTTCACTGGGTGAGGATTCTGGAGGCTGGCTTCTGGCTTCCTCCAGACTTTGTCCCGGAAGCCTTTTCCTTTTGCTGATTTGGCTTTGAATCCTTTCCCTGGAGTAAATCCCAGCCCTGGGCAGAGAGGAGTGAGTCCTGACATGCTGAGTCCTCCTAATGAATTACCAAACCTGGGAGGTGGTCCTGGGGACCTGACACAGCCCCCAGCCCTAAGGACAATGTTCAGGTCCCACTGAGACTTGGCTTGAAGTTTAGTCTGCAAGTTTGTGGTGGGATTTTCCTCCCCACTGTGTGAGTCTCCTGGAGGACTTCAGCGAACTGACTGGGTGAGAAAGAGTCCTCTCTATTGAAGACACCTGAGTATATTCTATAGCCAGGCAAGTAGACTTCCAGAGCATTCTGGGTTCTCGGGATGCTTTGAATTTAATTATATAGGACATGGAGAAAAAAAGTTTCATTTTCTCTCTGGCCCCAGGCAGGAGCATGACAGTGTGCGCACTCCCAAATATCTTCCTAATTCAAGGAAAATTAATCCTGGGCCTCTCTCCTGCTAGAACGTTCTTTTGAGCTGTTGCAAAGCTGTGTTTGCAGAGGGACAGTGCATTCACATGGACACATCTGTCATTTATTCTGAAATAACACTTCCCACTCCTTTCTTTAGGTCCTCCAGTTGGCTGGGGTAAAAATGATAAGAGTTTTCATTACTGTTCAAATTGCTTATGGCTTCTAAAAATCAGTCTTGAGGCATCGGCGGCTTTCATAGGCATCTGATCCTATCCAAGTTCAGGGTGATGGTTTTGAGAACTGGTTCTGGAGTAATTTATTTACAGAAAAGGAAGAAAAGCCCCAGCCTGCAGATGGGGATCACAGGAAGGATTAAGTGAAGGCACGTAGCCCCTAGCATGATGTCCAGCACACAGTAGGCACTCAGTAAATCTCAGTGCCTCTCTCTGATGGGTCAGAAACAGAATGTTTCTAGTCGTACTCGTTGGGTTTGTTCACACCAGCAGTCTCAACTCTGACAGGCCCCTCCAAGTCTTTCTGACCGCATGCCTTGCTGGGCTAACCTATCCTCCGTGCCCTCCGTCTGGCTGCAGCAAGCACTACCCCCCGCCTCGACACAGAGCTTCTGCAAGCCCTGATGGGGCCATGGTCCCTTCTCTATTAGGTTCAACAAAGGCACTTCCCCCAGAGAATCTTTAGGATGCCAGAAAACTCTGAATCAAAGCTGCAGGCTTCTGAGCTTCACTCAGCTGGGGACCTGAGAGGCTGAAGTGGGCCCTGGGTGGCAGCCACCATCTAGAACACACAGACACCAATACCCCCAGGCCTGGAAAGTTCCCTCCTCCCATCGCCTGCTGCTCTGCCAGCCCTGATTCAATCCAAACCAAAGCAAACCAAACCATGACTCACAACTCCCAATTTAAACAAGGTAGCAGCATCTTACACTAGAGGAAAGTTAAGAACCATCAGAGAGACCTACATTCGGAAGATGGGACAGCCAAGGACGCTATGGTATATATTACCCGAGATCCTGGCGATGGGGGATTTTCAAAAACATGGAAAAATGCTCATAATATAGATATTAAGCCCCCCCAAAAAGATTTTAAAATAGCAGATTTGGATGCTCTTTGGAAAACAGAATAGATTTAGAAAAAGGCTTAAAAATAACCTCTAGGTGGGGCCGAGGTTGTGACTCTCTTTTTCAGGTACAAGCTACTATACTACCCGTGAGTGGAGCGACCTTGGGCCAGCTCATCAGCCTCCCCCCTTCAGGCTCCTTCACTTGTGCTACGGGATTATTATCTCAGTGTCTGTGATGTGGGCTGCCGTATAAATGAGAAATACAGAAAGTGATTCATAGCAGTAGTTTTATTATTAAATGATTGAATTTGTGCCATTTGCTTTTGCTAATAGAAGTTGTTTGGCTTACAAAACTACTGAGACAAGGTGGGGGTGGGGGAGAGGAGAGAGAGAAGAAAGAAAGAAAGGAAAACAAAGGAGAAAGACCTTGAGATATAAAAATCAAAGGCAGTCTTGTTCCACACTTAAATTAACCAGAGATAAACTGCTTCATCAAAATAATTGCCAGTTGTTCTTGTAATGACAAATGCACGGGTCCTCCTGTAACCTCAGCTGTCTCCCAAGCCCCAGCGCACCTCTCTATTTGCCCGTCCAGCACCAGTGTCTTTGATGGGATCCACACTTATCGCGCTCTGCCAGGTTCCCCGAGAGCAGACCTGGGGCCCCACGGAGGAGGGGCTGCCGCTCTGTGTCTGCCTGCCCTGTGTCTCTGTTTCCCTCATGATGCTGGGGCTCCCAGAGCAGTTACTCTGACAGCAGTATGGGGTGGGATTAATTGAAAGGACCAGAACTCGCTTCTGGGTTCTCTGCCTGCTGGTTTGCTGGAATCGTTCCTTTGACTGGCATCTCACATTTGCAGCTAATTGGGGCAGCTCTGCTCTTGCAGAGAGATGATTTATTTTTATCCCCACTTGTTTACCTGCCTTTAGGGGAGACAAAAGGATGAAATACACCATTTTGGCTGGTAACTCATAGGGAGTCAAAGTGTTCCGCTGAAACCTTTGGCTTAAATACAGTGGCCCCCTCAATCCACCCGGCGTGCATTCCAAGATGTCCAGCGGATGCCTGAGATCGCAGAGAGAACTGAACCCTAGATCTACTATGTTTTTTCTTCTAGCTATATACCCATACTTAGGACGAAGTTTAATTTCTAAATTAGGCACGGTAAGAGATTAACAGTAACAATAACGAAGCTGAACAATTTTAATGATACACGGTAATGAAAGTTATGTGAATGCAGCCTCTCTCTCTCTCACTCATCATGCCTTCTGTACTGCACTCGAGTTTCTTTTTTTTGTGACGACGTGCGGTGTAATAAAATGCCTGGGTGGGGAGATGAGGTGTGGTGAGCGACAGAGGCACCAGGACATAGCATCAGACCCCTCCTGACCTTGGAGGATACGTCAGAGGGGAGATCATCTGCTTGCAGGACACAGCTGATGGAGGGCAACTGACATCATGGAAAGTGGACCCACAGATAAGTGGAGGGGGGATTGCTGTACTGACACCGGGGTTGGGGGGGAGGGGTGTCAAACTGTCTCCAGTCCCAACAGAAGACCAAACATCACCAACTCAGAAATCAATGGAATGGTGAGTAGTTCGTTATAAAAGCCTAACCATTCACTTTCTTTTGACAAGACATGGGCGTGGGGTAGTAAGTTAGAGCCCAAAGTTCTCCTTTTCATTCTTCCTTTCTCACTCCTTCCTGCTGTCATTCACAGATTCATTTAACAAACGTCTTTGAGTATTTTCATGTTGAGAACATACATGTGTACAACATACATCACATGTATACAGTTGGATAATTAAGAATTTGGCTGGCCTTTGTCCCTGCACTTGGAAAATAGCCTCTAAACCCTTGGGATTTCCTGAGTGATAGGAGTGTCTTTGTTATTCATGGTGGGCTGATTAGCCTTCACCTAGAAATTTACGCAGATGAGGCAACTCAGGTAAGGGGCTGACCCCACTGGAAAGACCAAGCAGGTGATTAGAGGCTTGGGGCTTCAAACCAGGTGATATTAGCCCTACCTCCAAGAAGAGAAGGTGACCTGGGCATTGACTCCATCAATCATGCCTATGGAAGGAAACCCCAGTAATAACTCTAAACACAAAGTCTTGGGTGACCACCCCTGGGGTACAGTACTCCGTGTGTACTGTTATACATCCCCCTACCGGGAGGCTCATGCATCCTACCTCTGCAGAGAGAAGACCAGAATCTTACTGTTTCAAACCCCCGGACTTCACCCTATGTATCTCTTCTTTTGGCTGGTTCTGATTTGTCTCCTTTTGGCTATAATAAAACTAGTTGTTATAGCTTTCCTGAGTGCTGTGCGCTGCTTGAGCAGCTTATCAAAACTGAGAGAGTAGTAGGAACTCCCCAGTTTGCAAGAAGGATGACCAGTCCTGGGATCCTCGAGCTCGCAGCTGGTGTCTGACATGAAGCCAGTCTTTAGAGAACTGTGCTCTTAACTTCGAACTTGGCCTACCTCTGGGTAGTCAGCATCTGAAGTCATCACAAACCTTTGCTCCAGGAGCTCCCCTGGGCATGACCAAGATTCTGTGGAATGACACTTGGACCTGTAGAATCCTGTCTGCTGTTTCAGGCACTTGCCTGAACTACAGGCCAGGAATGGGCAAACTAGTGTCAGGTGTTCACTCTCCATCCTTGGAATCAGCCCTTTAGTGTCCCTCCTGCCCACCTTCCTGTCTGTTCTCCCAGCCTCAGCAGTCCCTATTTGCTTTCTCATTTCCATTGTAACCCATGGTTCCTATCCAACACACTCATTTAGCTCAACATTGGTCCTTCTTAGAGACTCTTTTTTTTTTTTTTTAAAGATTTGATTTATTTATTTGTCAGAGAGAGAGCAAGAGAGCACAAGCAGGGGGAGCAGCAGGCAGAGGGAGAAGCAGGCTCCTCACTGAGCAGGGAGCCTGATGCAGGACTCAATCCTAGGACCCTGGGATCATGACCTGAGCCAAAGGCAGCCACTTAACTGACTGAGCCACCCAGGTATCCCTTGACAACTATTCTTAATGTCCACCCCAGTGATCTTTCTGCTTAAGGCTGGCCCCTCTCCCAGGCCCCTTGCATGTGACTGTGGTTTCATCCTGCTGTCCCACCCCTCTTCCCCAGATGCTCCTCTGGTTTGGCTGCAGCTGAGTCCCATCACCTTTGGCTCTACCCTCATCTTTGTGGGACCTCTTAAGACTAGAGCGTGGGCTCTGTATTGTCCACTCAGACTCAAACCTTGCATTTCTTCAGAAGACTGCTTCCAGAATCTTCCTGTAGGCTCTCAGGACAGTATCCACGAGCAAGAGGAATTTCCACTCATGCTCTGAGTTGACACCACACCTCACCCAAGACACAGTTCTGCCTTCCCAAGTATGGGCACCTACCTTAGCTCCCAGCAACAACCCCATGAACCCAGAAACCCCCATCTTGCCTCTAAACACCCGCATCCAGCCTTCAACGGCCTCTTAGGTGGGAACCCAAAAATCAGGCACCCTTAGGCACCAAGGGAAAACCTCCCACCACAACTCTGGCAGCCCCAGACTACTGTAGCAGTACTAATGAAGCAGACCTCAGGCAAGCAGTATTCTTCTACTAAAGGTCAAGGCTTAAAATGGTACAGACCTGAGGCCATTTGCTAGATTACATATTGGCATCTTGAGCTTGCATGCATGACTGCTTGAAAATTTCAGGCATCACGTTACATTTGATTGGTGTGTAAATTAGCCCTGGATTATGCACAGCCTTTTACAAAGGCATGGAATGGTTTAGTTAGGTAGGTAGGTGGGTGGCGGATGATAGATAGTTAGAAAGATAAGTAAGTAGATTGATGGAAGACAGGTAAGATAGATAGGAGACAGGTAAGTAGACAGAGAAAAAGAGAAGTGGCTGGCTGGCTGGCTGGAGGAATGAATGGCTAAACTGACAGGTATAACTATGCCTATTAGAATTAGTCATTATAAAGAGAAAAGACAAAGGCTTAGACAAGTAGCAATAAATGGACACAGGAAAAAATATCAAGAAATGGAACATCTATGGGAAAACTCATGGGTTAATTGCTCATAAACCCAGCCAGCTCTCTGAGGGTCTAATGAGCCTAGCATCTACAGGAGTCTCGCTCTTTTCCTAGAATCTCGAGTACAGAGTTTAGCAAACAATGGCCCAGTTAGCTAAATCTGGCCCACTGCCTGCTTCGGTAAATAAAGTTTTCCTGGAACACAGCCTTGCCCATTCATTTATTATCTCATGCTGCTTTCTCACTTCTAAGACAGAACGGAGTGGTTGGGATGAAGACCTTGTAGCCTACTAAGCCAAAAGTCTGCACAAGCCCCAGCAGATCAGCTGGTGGAGCAGAAAAAAGAGAAATTTCAGAAGTAGACAGACCTGAGTTCATGTCTCCGTCTGTGTGAATGGGGCTGAGGCAGCCCTAGAATTTTTATGTAGGACAGTTGGCAATTCTGTTGAGGATGAGGAGTTCTAGGGGACTTGTCTTGGAACTGCATTTACACATAAAGAACTTTCAAAAAATCTTAAATGTGTAAATTTACTTATGACTCAGCAGATATTCATTATAAAGGCTGACCCTTTCGGGGTGAAGACTGTGTCTACATGGAGCTTAAATTCTAAAATAAAGGGAAGGACAGAAAAGAAGCAAATAAATATATAATATCAGATGTCTCTGAGAAAGGGACATTTGATCAGAGGTCAGAAGCCATCAAAGGACAGAGCATAGGCACGTGTGGGAAAGAGCAGTCCCCAGCAAAGGGAACAGCAAATGCCAAGGGGCTAAGGTACCAAGGTGCATGTGTGTTTGAGGGAGGCAGTGGGGGGCAGGTGAGTGTGAATGAGCAGGTGCAATGAGGGAACGTGCCAGCGGTGAGGGCCAAGTGCTCACTAGGCAGCAGACCCCTGGGCGTGCGGACTGCCCCAGTCTGGGAGGGCTTCTAGGTGGGCTGGCTGGCTCTGGAAGGTTTTAAGCTCAAGCAACAATATGATCTGCTTCTGTCAAGGATCCTCTGGCCTTTGGGTTCAGGATAAATTGTAGGAGCCACTGCGGAAACAGGAAAACTAACCAAAAGACCCCACGGTGGGCCAGGCTAGACTGCCTTGAAGGGTAGCTGTTGGAGTCTTTAGTCATGGCGGTGGACACACCACCCCCAGCTCAGAAACTCTGAAGGTTTTGTGGCTGCAGACAGGAAAGACTTCTGTCTAGCTCATGTAGTGCCTAGCGTCTGCCAAACAGCTCTCTGCCATCTTGTACCTGTGCCATCTGGGGGAAGAAAGAACTGAGGAACCTTCTGGAATGTCTTCAAGGGCTTGGCGTCAAGTGGCTTATATTCACTTCTGCTCACATCTCATTGTTCAAAACTGGCCAAGGGACCCCTCATGGATGTGTACGGCTTGTGGATGTTCCTTTCCAAATGAGGCATGGACACGATGTACATTTGAGAATGGTTGTTTTGAAGGGAAACCAATGGAAACTTAGGGAGTGGGGGTTATAAGGCCCCCCAATCTACCCCAGGAACTTGGATACATTAACTTCCCTGGGACTCAGGTTCCTCATCTATGAAAGGGGGTGAGTCATGGCATCCTCACAGGACTGTAATGAGAATGAAGTCTGATGCCCTATAGACTGACCCTAACACAGACAGGCGTGGTCAGTGCTCACAGTGGAATCATTTCCATTATCAGCATCCCAGATGGTTTCCAAATACCTGGGGAGAGAGAAGCACCAAACATTTGGGCAGCTGCGGCTGGCTAGTGGCCAGAGCCAATGTCTGCTACTGTGTACATTATTCAAGTTGTGAAATTCTGCCCTACCTGGTGGTACACAGCCAGGGGGAGCTATGTGCTCCCCCTGACCACCACCTGCACCCCAATTATCCTACCACTGAGGAGGCAAAGCTGGTTAGCATGGGCCTTGGGGCCCTGTGTCATTACTAAACCAGCATCCCTCCATGTGGGTCAGTGTCTTCACTGTGACTTATTTTCATCAGCACCTCCCGCGGCAGCCTCTGTCTGCCATCTCTGTGGGCAGACACCTTCCCACCCCCAATATCTGCATCTCGTACAAACGGGGATCACTTTCTCCCTCCACAATGCCAGAGCCCTGATGCAGATTGGCCCCCACACAAGAAATACATCTAGGCCCTTCCCATGTGCATTAAGTCACACTCTGGGATCTCTGTCCTCATCCTGGGTTCTTGGACACTGGAGCTGCCCACTCACCCCTCCCCATGCCCATTGCAAAGGGCAGAGAGTGTCAAGCCATCCCTGGACACGGGCTGAGCTCCTCTACCAGGCTTCTTTTGTTCCAACAGTCACTGACTAGGGGGTTGTCACTACCCCACACCCCTGCCAAAGTACCTGCATGCAAGGGCTGGGGTCTCTTGCTTACAGTGGTTCCCACCCTGAGAGGGCCTCCCAGACTGAGCCTTGGTCTTAGTCCTGCTCTGGCGCCCAAAGGCTGGTCATTGCTAGCTTATGCTCCTGTTCTAGCCCCTGCAATCCTCCTTGGGCTGGCCCTAGCCGCCTTCCCAGCTTCCTCCCCATCCACCCCTGAGATCCAGCCATTTAGCACCCCAGCTCATCCCCATTCCCAGAAAACTCTATACTATCCCTCAAGCCAACGCTTGGCTTCCTCCCCTCCCCAGATAGAAGAATGTTCTTCTCTGACCCTGGGTTCATGTCTCTGTGCAGCATATCTTGTCACTGCTTCTGGTCTTGAGGACAAGGACATGTGTCCTTTTGTCTTGCCACCCCTCAAGACTTAACGACATCTTACATGCAAGGTAAACACCCAGAACAGGTACAGGGGATTTACTGCCTACTTATCCTCTCTGTGTTTGAGTAGCAACATGAAAGACACATGAAATGTTAGGTAGGACCCATGGCACACCTTCAGACAGAGCACAAGAGGGGATTCCTGACCCTAAGACCCAGTGGGAATGGGGAGGGGGGCTTAGGGGCTGGCCTAGCCAATACGAAAGGAGTCCTTCACTTCTCTTTTGGTTCATGCTGGCCAGGTTTAGAGCTCCCTCTGAGGACAGCCCCTGGGAAGTAGGGGTCAAGGGCAGGAATCAGGCCCTTCTAGGTCCCTAGTGGTGCCACAATCCCAATACCATCAGAATCAGTCCCCAAAACTCCAGAGTTGCCATAAATAAAGTCCACACAGCCATTCAGGTGGCTGGTGTCACAGGTAAACAGCCCATTGGGTTCATCATGGGTCCTCTTGGCCTTTCCCAGAATTATCCTTTGCCTTAGTTTATCATCCCGAGGCTCCCCCATTGCTGGACTTCTGGGGACTGGTAATAGTGGACAGTGAAGGGGTCAAAATGTCATGGGCCTCGGAGTCAGATAGATTTGAGCACGAATCCCAACTCTGCTACCTCCTAGTTGTCTGACCTTGAGCAAGTTGCTTAAACTCTAAGTCTCTGTTTCCTCATCCATGATGTGGTATGAAATGTCAATTACTAACTTCTGTGGACTGAATGGTAATCTCCCTGAGTTCATATGCTCAAGCTCTACCCCACAGACACAGAATGGGTCTGGAGCTTGAGCTTTGGGGAGGTGATTAAGGTTGGATGAAGTCCCAAGGATGGGGCCTTCATGGCCGGGTTAGTGCCCTTATTAGAAGAGACATCAGTGAACTTGCTTGCTTACTGTCTCTACCACATGGGGACATGGTGAGAAGGTGGTGATCTGTGAGCCAGAAGGAAGACTTTCATCAGGAATCGACCATGTCAGCACCCTTACCTAAGAGCTCCAACTTCCATAACCATGAGAAATAGATGTCAGTTGTTTGAGCTTCCCAGCCTATGATATTTTGTTATAGCCACCTGAGCAGACTAACACATTAGCATGTCTATGAGATATATATGTACCCAGCACGTAGCATTTTATTACAGGAATGACAGGCTGGTGATCAACTCTGTGTCCTCCCTCAATGTTGGAGAGTGGAGTTTAGGAAGCAGTTAGAGGTGACCTTTCCTAGCCCCTTGTATCAAGGCAGGCTGGGCACTGCATTGCATTTAGGGCTCTCTTGGTCCCTCTAAAATATGTATAATGAGCCATGGTCCCCACAGCCTGAGACCACCAGGCTGAAAATGCCTCACACTGTCACAATGACTCAACAGTTTGCTGGGCACACTAGCCACAAAAGTACAGCCACAACATTCCAAACAAGACTTCTCATGGTGTGAATCTGGCTGGTACAGAAAAGGACCTGATTAAAAATGTGTCCAAAGAATAAGAAACCTAAAGTTTTTACCTAAAACTGGACAGTGGCAGTGCTCAAGAGGATGATCCCTGAAGGCAGACTGGCCAGGGTCATATTCTGGCACCCACTTATCGTCTGCCCATGGGAAAGCCAAGCCAGTTAACAGTATGCATCAGTTTTCTCATCTATAAAATGGGGACAATGATGAAACACACTTCATAGGTCATCATGAGGATGCCCAGTACGAGTGCATGGAAAGTGTTTGAAGGAAGGGCTAGCACCTAAAATGTGATCCTTCCATGTGTGTTGTTACTGATGTTGTCATAAAATTTATTACTAATATTATGAAATTGAAAAGCCACCCTAACTATGTGTAGATCCTCAGAAATCACCTCCTCTCCTGGATTAAAAGGACTGCTTATCAAACCCTCTCCATTCAGTTCATCATCTCTCCCATTAAATACCTCCAGGCTCTGGACCCTTCTGTTCTTCCCACCGACAATAAAGTTGTTTTTTTCTAAAAGACAAGTAGTATCGCTCCTACTTCATGAATCTGCCATGGCTCCCCATACCCACAGACTAAATCTCAATTTGTAGCTTTAGATTTGAGGCCCTCTGCTTTTGGCTCCACCTGCTTTTCCACCTCTTATTCCATCCCATCCCCATATTTCCCCTGGGTATCAGCACATCACACCTCTACTAACTATCCCCAACAGGTCAGCATGGCCTGGCCTTTAGATATGCTTCAGCTCTCCACTTCTCCCTGTGAGGCCCATGGAAATCCCACCCACCTCTCATGACTCAGCTCAAATGCCGTGTTGCCTTCCCTGATTCCCAACATTAAACACCTGGTAGGCCCTCAGTAAATATTTGTTAAATGAGACTTCTGGTTTCTAGTCCAGCATGTAAAAATCTTAGAAGTTGATACTCTGTCTTAACAAGTAAAAAGCTGAATGAATTGAAAATTGGCAACTCTTAGATCAATCGGAGAAATGAGGTCATAGGGCAAACAACTTTCCTGACAATTGAAGAGACAGACTGGCAGATGCAGAGAACCACAACCTACCAGGGCAAAAACCCACAGTAGAAATCTCTGCAGGAGGCAGCACTAGAATAGGAAAACCTGAACTGTGATTGACAAATTGCTGGAGGCTCAGTATGGATGTGGCTCAGAGTTACAAACTCTAGGGGTGCCCTGTCACAACCCCTGTGACAAAATTTTGTGAGATTTACCACCAAGAGATCTACCAGATCTTCCCATGAATATCTAAGAAAAATCCCCTCATGTTTCCAGCAGGGGAGAGGAAAAAGAACCATTTTGAAATACCTCAAAGCATCCCGTTCTTTGCAAGGCCTGCCCCCAAGAGAAGTAATTTTACCTAAGCTTAATCTACCTGCTGGAGTTTTATCAGAGCCTAACTTACCTTGGTGAAGGGAAATACCCAATGCCGCTTCCTTCAACCATCCTCATAGGGCAAAAGAAATACCCATCTCCAGCCCTCTCCAGCCATCCTGTCCCAGCTAAGGAGGGAGTGAGCAGAATCTGAGAGGCCCTGGTAAATTTTATGGTCCAGGGTCACCAGAGGACCAAAAGACTGAGACCTTATCATAAGACTGTAAACTGCTTCTTCTCCCTTCATGCCTTATATTTCTAAAGGTCTGTTTACTGAAGTTCCTTTTGCTCAATGCATCATTTCATCTTTCAAAAAAATTACAAGACAAGGGGGTGGGATTATGGACATTGGGGAGGGTATGTGCTTTGGTGAGTGCTGTGAAGTGTGTAAACCTGGTGATTCACAGACCTGTACCCCTGGGAATAAAAATATATGTTTATAGAAAAAAAAATTACAAGACATACTAAAAGATAAAAATCAGTTTGAAGAGAGTAAACAAGGATCAGAGCCCAGAGTCAGATATAGCAGGAATATTGGATTTATCAGACCAGAAAAATTTTTTAATTGGTTAATATGCTCAGGGCTTAATTGGAAAAAAAGCATGCAAGAACAGATGAACAATGTAAGCACAGAGATGGCTATCTATGAAAGAATCAAAAAGAAATGGTAGAGATCAAAAACACTGTATCAGAAGGGGCACTTGGGTAACTCAGCTGGTTAAGCATTTGACTCTGGTTTTGGCACAGGTCACCATTTCAAGGTCATGAGATCAAGCCCTGCATCAGGCTCCATGCTCAGTGTGGAGTCTACATGTCCATCTCCCTCTGTTCCTCACCTTGCTCATTCTCTCTCTCTTTCTCTCATAATTAAATAAAATCTTTTTTAAAACAAACAGACAAAAACACTATAACAGAGATGAAGAATGGATTGAAAAAAAAATAGCGAAAAAAGACTGAAGGAAAAAAAGATAGAATAGAATATGCAAGAACTGTGGGGAAACTACAAAAGATGTAATATATACACAGTAGGAATACCCAGAAGGAGAAGGGAGAGAGGTGGGAAAGGAGGAAATATTTGAGGCAATAATGACTGAGAATTTCCTCAAATTAATATCAGACACTAAACCACAGATCCAGGAACCTTAGAAAACACCAAACAGTATAAAACAAACAAACAAAACAAAACAGAACAAAAGTTGCACCCAGCATATCACATTCAAACTTTAGAAAATCAAAGATTTAAAAAAACTCTTGAAAGAATCCAGATGAAAAATTACCTACAGCAGACAAAAGATAGAATCCACACCCCAACTTCTCCTCAGAAACCATGCAAGAAGAGAGTAAAATAAAATACTCAAAATGCTGAGAGAAAAAAATAACCAACCAACCTAGAATTCCATACCTTGCAAAATTATCCTTTAAAAGTGAATAAGAAGTAGAGACTTTTTTCAGACAAATATTGAGGAAATTTGTTGCCAGTAGATCTGCCTTGCAAAAAAACATCAAGAAGTTTTTCAGAGAGAAGTAACCTGAGATTCCTCAGAAACTCAGATTTCCATAAAGAGAGGAGCATAGGAGAATGAATAAATAAAGGTAAAATGAAAACTTTTTTCTTATTTTGTTAAGATTTATTTATTTACTTGAGGCAGGCAGGGGCACAGGGAGAAGCAGGGAGAATCTCAAGCTGACTCCTTGTAGAGCACAGAGCCTGATAAAAGGCTTGATCTCAAGATCCAGAGATGATAACCTAAGCTGAAACCAAGAGTCAGGTGCTTAACCAACTGAACTACAAGGCCCCCTTTTTTCTTATCCTTAATCTAATGGATAACAGTTTGTTCAAGATAATAACAACAGCAATGTATTTGATTATCTATATAATATGCTTATGTGCAAGTGAAATGAATAACACAATTAGAAATATTATGTTATTTGTTATTATAAAGTACTAACATCATCAGTGAAGTAAGACAGTATTATTTGTAAGTAGCCTTGGACTAGTTGAAAATGTATATTGTAGACTCTCAGGCAACTGCTAAAGAAAGTTTAAAAAAAAAAAGAGGTAAATTGATATGCTAGGAAAAGAGAAAACAGAGCCATGTAAAATGCTCAGTTAAAACCACAAAAGGTAGAAGAAGTATGGAAGACAAAAACAGGAACAAAGAAAAAGAGCAACAAATAAAAAACAGTAACAGATATATAGATATTTATCAATAATCACCTTAAGTGCCAGTGGACTAAATATGGCAATTAAAAGACAGATTGTCAGAGTAGATCAAAAAACAAGGCCGAGCTGTATGTTGTCTATAAGAAACACACTTAATATATAAAGACATATACAAATTAAAAGTGCAGGGAAGGAGAAAGATATACTGTGCTGACATGAATCAAAGGAAAGCAGTAATAACTATATTAATTTCAAACAGGAAGTATGTTGGCAAGGAGAGTTAATGGGGAAAAAGAGGGGCATCAGATATTGATAAAGGGACAAAAACTCCAAGAAAATATAACAAGGCTTAATGTATATACGCCTAACAACAGAGCATGAAAATACATAAAGCAAAAGCTAACAAAACTGTAAGGAAAAATAGATGGATAGTATTATAGTTGGAAACTGAAACACTCCTCTGTCAGAAATGGACAGATCCAGCAGGCAGAAAATCAGTGAGGAGACAACTGAACTCAACCATCAACCAATGGGATACAATGGTCATCTATAGTCTACTTCCTCCAACAACAGCAGAATATACATTCTTCTCAGGCTCAGGCTTCACATGGACATTCAGCAAGATAGACCACACTTTGTGCCATAAAACAAGCTATCAAATTTAAAAGAATATAAATCATACACTGTGTGTGATCTCAGACCATAATGGAATAACCTAAAAATCAGTAACAGAATATAGCTGCAAAATCCCAAAATACTTATAAGATTAAACAACACCCCTCTTAATAATACATGGATCAAAGAAGAAATCTCAAGAGAAATTTTACAATAACTTGATTTAAAAGAAAATGAAAATATAACTCATCAAAATTTGTGGGATGCAGCAAAAGTACTGTTTGGAAGGAAATGTATAGTGTTGAATAAATATATTAGAAAAGATGAAAAACTTAAAATCAGTAAGTTTCCATCTTGGAAGACTAGGAAAAGAAGAGCAAATTAAATTCAAAGTAAGCATCATTCTGGAAGTCCTAGCTAATGCAATGAGACAATAAAAGGAAACAAAAAATACACATATTGAGAAAGACAAAATAAAACTGTCTTTGTTCACAGATGACACAGTCATCTACGTAGAAAATTTGAAAGAACTGACCAAAAAAATTCCTGGAACTAAGCAGTGATTGATTGTAGCACAGTTGCAAGATAACAGGATTAATATATAAAAGTCAATTTCTTTCCTATATACCAGAAATGAAAAAATGGAATTTTAAATCAAAAACACTACAAATAATATTAGCACTAAAGAAAATGAAACCCTTAGGTAGAAAGCTAATGAGTTGTGTGGATATCAACAAACTAATTGTAAAGTTTATATGGAGAAGAAAAGACCCAGAATAGCCAACTCAACACTGAAGAACAAAGATGGAGGACTAACGCCATCCTACTTTGACTTTTGATAAAGCTACAGTATTCAAGACCGCATGGTATTGCTGAAAGAACAGACAAATAAGTCAATAGAACAGAACAGAGAGTCCAGAAATAGACCCATGTTAATATAGTGAACTGATCTTTGCAAAAGAACAAAGGCAATACCATAGAGCAAAGGTGGTCTTTTCAACAAACATTGCTGGAACAATAGACACACACACACACACACACACACACACACACACACACACACACAGAATCCAAAGACAGACTTTATACCCTTCATAAAAATTAACTCAAAATAGGACACAGACATAAATGTAAAACACAAAACCATAAAACTCCTAAAACAACCTAGAAGAAAATCTAGATGACGTTGGGCGTGGTGGTGACTTTTTAGAGACAACCCTAAAGGTACAATCCATGAAAGAAATCGTTGATGAGCTGTACTTCAATGAAATTAAAAACTTCTGCTCTGGGAAAGATAATGTCAAGAGTCTGAGAAGACAAGCCACAGCCTGGGAGAAAATACTTGCCAAAGATGCATCTAATAAAGAACTGTTGTCCAAAATACGTGATGAACTCTTAAAACTCAACCATAACAACACAAACAATCTGATTAAAGAATGGGCAAAAATCTGAACAGAAATCTCACCAAAGAAGATACACAGATGGTAAATAAACATATGATGACAAAAGGTATTCAACATCATATGTCATTAGGGAATTACAATTAAAACAATGAGACACCAGGACATGCCTATTAGATTGTCTCAAATCCAAAGCACTAAGGACACCAAATGGGGAGTAATGGGAACCTTCATCCATTGCTTCTGGGAATGCAAAACAGTGTGGTCACTTAGGGATATGATTTGTCAGTTTCTTAGAAAGCTAAACATATTCTTCCATACGATTCAGCAGTCATGCTCCTTGGTATTGACCCAAGTGAATAGAAAACTTCTGTCTACACAAAAACCTATGCATGGATGTTTACAGCAATTTGATTTATTGTTGTCAAAACTTAGATGCCATCAAGAAGTCCTTCCAAAGGTGAGTGGCTCAAGACACGGGTCCATCCGTACAGTGGAGTATTATTCAGTGTTAAAAAACAAATGAGCCTTCAAGCCATGTACAGACATGGAGGAAGGAAACCTAAGTGCATAATCCTGAGTGAAAGAAGCCAGTCTGAAAAGGCCACATACTGTATGACTCCAACTGTGTGACATTCTGGAAAAGCAAAGCTATGAAGGCAGTGGTTACCAGGGGGTTACTTGGGAGAGAAAAAGGAATAGGGAGAACAGAGGATTTCTAGGGCAGAGAGACTGTTTTTGTAAGACACCACAACGGTGAGTACCTGTCATTCCACATTGTGTCAAAACTCCTGGAATACACAACACCAGGAGTGAACCTTAAATGTAACCCCTGGACTTTGGGGGATGAAGATGAATTGAGGCAGGTTCACCGAGGACAGCGAATGCACCTCTCTGGGGAAGATTAGTGGTAGAGGGGGGAGCCATACGCTGTGGGGACAAGGGATATGGGCAGATTCTCTGTACTTTCCACTCAATTTTACCATGAACTGCCTTAAAACTGCTCTAGAAAATAAAGTTTATTAATTAAAACAAGTTTTAAATGGATGAATAACAGAGTTGTTCCTTCCTCCTGTTCCCACAGTTGGGGCGTGAACTTGTGTTTTTCCACCTACATCACTTCAAGGTTCAAGTTTCACAGGGCCTCTTGCTCCACAAACCATGAGGGCAAAGGTTTTCCACCCTCTGCTGGAGTTTCTGCTGAACTGTCAAGATAAAGCAAGAATGTCAACTTCTAATCTTCTTTTTTTTTTTTCTAAAGATTTTATTTATTTATCAGAGAGAGAGAGGGGGAGAGAGCGGACAGAATGGCAGGCAGAGGCAGAGGGAGAAGCAGGTTCCCTGATGAGCAAGGAGCCCGATGTGGGACTCGATCCCAGGACGCTGGGATCATGACCTGAGCCGAAGGCAGCTGCTTAACCAACTGAGCCACCCAGGCATCCCATTCTTTTTTTTTTTTTTTTTTTTAAGATTTTATTTATTTATTTGTCAGAGAGAGAGAGAGAGAGTGAGGGCACAAGCAGGCAGAGGCAGAGAGAGAAGCAGGCTCCCTGCTGAGCAAGGAGCCTAATGAGGGACTCGATCTCAGGACCCTAGGATCATGACCTGAGCCAAAGGCAGTGGCTTAACTGACTGAGCCACCCAGGCGTCCCTCCAATTTTCTTTTAAATACAAGTATGGGCAACTCAGATCCCCATGTCAGAATGACATCACAATGACAAAGTCAAAGCTGCTGCAAAAGTTCAGGGAGGCCATCTAGGCCTCTGGCTTTCAAACTGGTGTTAGCATCAGAATCCAGTTTTCAAATGAACTTGCCTAGAAACCCTAAAATGTACAGGAGTTAACAAAGTTAAAAAAAAAAATTAGAACTATCCAGACTCATGGTTCTAACACATTTCATTTCCTAAAACATTCGTTATTTGTTCCAGCTCATCAACTGAGAAATACAATAGACGTCCTTCCTATATTATTGTCCAGATAGTTGGTGACAACCTGAACAGGACGTGTTCAGTAGCGTGATTTGGAAACCTCCCCCTTCCTTTCCATATGTAGACACGTTGGCAAAGATGTAATGATGTAATTATTTTTGACTATGTTATAAAACTTTTCAAATGCACAGGAAAGTAAGGAAAGAAAATAATGAACATCCACATCTAGATTTCATGGTTGTTAATTATTTTTCTATATTACTGTTACGTATATAGGCACTGATTTTTTTTTTTTTTTTTTTGGTCTGATTTGGACAAACCAGCTACAAAAGACGTTGTGGGACTGTTGAAGGACTTCTGAATTTTAAAAAGGCATCTCTACGAAGTCCAGGGCTCCTGGGAACACTTTGAGACCCAAGGTCCAGCCTCCCTTGCATTTTGCACAGGGGATACTGGGGACTGAACAAGGAAAAGCCCACAAAGCCTCCAGGAACATCCATAGCCTGGCTTTGGTCTGACACTTTAGTTCCTGCCTTAGGCTCCCCCAAAGAGCATCCTGCACTCCAACTGCATCACACTTGCTTTCCTGCAAATATTTCACCTATCTCAAGCCTCTGTGCCTTTGCTCTACCTTTAAGACAAAGCTGAGGCATCACCTCCTCCAGGAAGCCTTCTATCACCCTTCATCCACTCTACCCTCAAGGGTGGAAGTAGATGAAGCAGAAGCCACCACCCCCCAGACTGGGTAGCATCCAGACCTAATAGTCTAAGTAGGCAGAACCAAACCAAACCTGCAAACCAGCAGGGAGGTGTTAGGAGGGCCTGGGGAACTGTGCCTGTAAAAGGATATTCTAAAAGGGAAGTATTCCTAAGAGAGCTCCACAAAATGGGGTGGGGAGGATACTGAGGAAGCAGGGCCCATGGGCTCCTGTTTCAACTCTGAGAACACCATGAACTTTTGACTTTTGTCCGTTATGACTTGCCAATTGCACATTGGCCGCCTCTTAGAAGACCTCCTCTACTGCGGAATGAGCTAGAGATAATTTAACACCCGTTAACTACAGAGCCAGTCCTGCATCCGGTGGTCAGTTAAGTTCTGTCCACAATTCCTTTGAAACAAGTTACCCAGCCCTGTGGGTTTTGCCTCTATAAGCCTGCACTTCCCATTGCAATTCCAAGCACAATCACAAACTTGGTGCCCTCTGTGCCTCCCACATTGCAAACCTTAAGGCCCCAAATAAACACATTTGGTTGCTTTACAGCTTCTTCTTCTTGACTGACATACCTAATGTCTTGATTCCAGATGAAAACAAAAGCCAACAATGGATCTTAACCAATAGACACCCAAGTGACCTCTAGCTGTCATTAAAGGCCATAAACACAAAAAGAACATCAGGAAAACATCTATGCATAAGGTCTCTCCATGACTCCTTGGATTCCGTGCCTACGAATAAGACCCTCCGGATCAGCCCCTGAGACCTCTGAAGACCCCTCTCCTTGCCCTGCACTCTCCCAGAACACTCTAGCAAGGAACTGAACCCCTTATGCTGTGACATTGTCTGTTTCTGGGTCTCTTATCTCCCCCTCGAGGCGGGGGCTGGTCTCACTCTCTCTATCCTTCTAGATCCTCTGGCAAGGGTCTGGCACAGAAACAGGCCTGCAAAGGTTTGCCAGGCACTAGCACCAGAAGATTTCCACGCGGCCGCAGCGCCCTCTGTTGGGCCAATCCCACAGTCATGGGGCACTCACCCGAGTGGGGGCGTTCACCACTGAGAGGTTGTACCCGTAGAGGAAGGATGAGCCAAAGGCACCCACGAGAGAGGCCACAATGAGCGAGCAGGACCAGTCCTGGGAAAGGAGAAGACAGAATGTCAGATCTGGCAGTTGGGCACAGAGCTAGGCCCCACAAGACATACTTTGGCTGTTCCCTTGTCTGGAGAGGAGGCCCCAGAGAATTCCTGGGGCTGGGGGAGCCTGCAGGCAGCTGAGTTGAGGGTGGAGGTCCGCCTGTGCTGGCAGGTGTTCTGGGGGAGTTCTGTCAGCCCCCTGAGCTCAGTTTGCTTTTGACTGCTGCAACAGGTCAGTGACTTGCAGACCTAACGTCCTTAGCAGGTGCTCTGTATGCAGCCACATATTATTATTTCTGCTGAATTTGGCCACTTTCTGAAACACATAGGAGCAAAAAAGCAAAGCCAGATTCAGCCATCAGTAGTAGCCACTGATGCTTATAAGAGGTATGGGCCAGGCATTGTTTTGGGTATTTTCTCTTGGAACCCTTTGATCAGTGCTGTTTGATCCTGATGTCGTAGGTGAGCAAACAGGCACAGAGGTGTCTGTGGTGCTGTCTGGGATGGGGGCTGGAGCCCAAGCCACCTCCCGCTGCACCAAGGGGCCTCTCCCCCACTGCCTCTCTGTCTGGGCACAGTGTCTAGGGGTCTGAGGCTTCTCACAGCTGTGCAGGGACACACACGTTCGCATGCACACACACACACACACACACACACACACACACACACCCCTGCACATGCTGGTCCAGACTCAGCTGTCCATCTGCAGGCCACTGTGAGTGCCCCTGGCCAAGGACCTGCAGAGACAGACATGGCTCAGCCTGGAGGATGAGGCCCCTGCCTTCAGGTGATCCTGTCACTTGGCCTCACCCAAGGATGGTCACACTCAGGACAGGGCCCTGGAGTGGAAACATCTGGGTCCCTTGGTCAAAGCTGACCAGCTGGCAGGAGCTGGAGGCGGGAGGGTTTGCCATCGGAAGCCATCGGAAGGCCAGAGGAACATGGGCCATTCTCCAGATGGAGGGGACCCACATGCTCTTGGAAGCTACTTTCTCTGCATTCCGGGAACGCATGTGCACTTCTCAAGCCAGTCCCTGTTAAAGCTCCAGGAATATCTGAATATCTCCAGGGTTCATATCTGAATATTGTGGCAAACAAAAGAGATAAGGTCCACAGTTCCGGGAACTATGCCCATCAAATACCTTTTGGAAGGGAAAGCAGGACCCCAATAGCCCATTCTCTGCTCTGCCCATCCCAGTAGTCTCCCCTAGCGCAGGATGCAATGCTGGACATTCTGACCATTCAGCTGTGGGAACCAGAGTCAGTTTCTTGACCTTTCTGGGTCTCAGTTTGCCCAGCTGGAAAATGGATCTAAGAACAGCACTGGTAGGTGGTTGAGGATTCTCTGTGTTGCTGGATAAGGATGTTTAGAACGTTGCATACACACAGGGAGGGTTCCAAAAAGCTGTTTACACTTTCTGCTTTCCCTCTCGTCCAGCCACACAGAATGGCTGTTGCTCAGGTCAGGTGCCAAGGTCTCTCTTGGCCAGGCCCGTGTGGCTACATACACCCGGAATTCTCCTTTCTTAAGACTTTTGTATCCAAGACCCATGAACAGTGTCCTCTTCCCCAAAAGTTCACTGGACATGTTGACATTTCTCTATGATTCAACTCTGTCCTATCCTGTGCTCTGCCACTTAGCTCTGTAACCTTGGACCAGTTATATAGCTGCTCTGTGACTCAGGGTTCGTATCTGAACATGGGATGATAACAGACCTCACCTCCTGGGCTGTTATGCTGAGTTAACACTGTGCCCACGAGCATTAGCAACAGAGGCTAGACAGTGGGCAAGGGTCTTACTTTCTGAGGGTGGAGGTCTTGCTTCCAGGATCCAAGCCTGTTGCAGAGAAGGTCTTCAGGAAACGCTAGTAATTGGATGGAGGTGAGAAAGGGGGTTCATAAGCCACCGGGAAGGACATTGCCAGATGTGGGGCCAGAATCTTTTCCTGCAGTAAGGGGAGGCCTGAACTGCATGGAACAGAAAAGATGGATGGAACAGAATTGCATTTTGGACAAAACACCCATCCTCCATAGTCCCTTATCCTCCGGGTCTTGGCTCAGATGTCACTCCTTCTGACTCCCTGGGCTGTCCTGGGTGCCTTCTGTCCCTGGGCCCCCTTGCTTCCAGCCCTGATCACTGGCCCCTTGTCTGCACCCATTGAAAGATAGAGAAGGGCAGGTGGGAGCCTCTCCCTTGGCCCCTGCCCTCGCTTGGCCAGCCAGTACCCACCCCCTCTCATCACCCGCCCCAGGGACAGAGGGTACCAAGTGCAGGGGCGGGAAAGGAAACATGGATGCCACCCAGCACCCGCGAGGCAGTTCTCTGCTGTGACCTCATTTCATGAGCACAGTCACGTTGCCAGAGGAAATCATAGCTCCAGAATGGGAGCTCCACAGCCAAGGTCATGGGGACCAGGATGCCGGCATCCATGGCAGGCTTCTACAACCCAGGGCCCAAGCCTTCCAGGCAGTGGAGAGAGGAAACACAGCCGCCCACACTGGGCCTCCGAGCCCCGTGGCACAGTCCAGAAACTAGTTTCTACGTTTACCTTTCTCATCCTCCTGCCTGGTGTCCCTCTCCGGGTGCAGCCATGCTCAGCAGCCCCTGTGTGAGCCCAGGCCCGGGAGTCCATGCTCCTTTGGCCACGGGCCGTGCCAGGGCATCTCTGAGCAGGAGGCAGAGTCCACAAGGGGGCGGGGACCCAGCAGGAAATGCGACAGTCTGTCTTGTCTGAACAGGAAACGGGCACCGTGGGCTTTGCCCCGTTCCCAGTCATAGCAGCAATCCAAGAGTCCTGGAAGGGAAACTTGCCTTCTCAGGGATCACCACTGAGGGCATGGATTTTTCTTTTGGCACCTTTAATTTTCCCTCCCAATCACGTGCAGTGAGAGAGCACTGGGCATGAAGCCAGTGTACCTCCCCAGGGATAGGGACAGAAAAGAACATCACTGGTGGCAGTGGAATCCTGGTGAGGTCTCAACCCTGTCCCTCTAACTGTGTCCTTAGCCAAGTCACTCTGCTTCTCTGAGCTACAGTGTTTACGAGTGTAAAACAGAAGACTGATCCTGCTTGAACAGTCTGTCTGGTAGTAATTCTGAGGCTCAGATAGAAAATGCATCGTGCTGGATGTGGGCATGACTGCCCTGCTGTTCTCCAACTGATGGGGAGGCTCTGGGTCTGGAATAAAAGGGATCTGCCCCTTGGCCATTACTCTGTCCTGTTCACTCAGCGTTGGCTCAGGGAAGACCTCTTTCTCCCCCAACCTGCGCTGGTTCAGGGAAAGCATGAAAGAGGCAAGACCCCTCCATGCATAGTCGACATCACAAGAATTAATTTATCACGTTCCCAATTTGCCCCAGATGTCAGAGAAGGACCTTTTATCATGACAGGTTTGGGACAGCCTGCCTTGGCCATTTGCTCCCACAGGCAGAAGGCAGAAACTGAGGCCAGCTGGCAAAGGCATGTTTGGGGAACGAAGAACCCCTCGAGGGCCAGGGAGGCATCAAGTCCACCAAAAGACAAAAAGCAAGCAAACTAGGTTCCGTGGATCAGCTGGATCATTGAAGACTCTCTGGAAGAGGTGATTCCTGAGTAAGCCAGGGGGAATATGCAGGCAGAGGAAGGGTGGGGGTTGGGAGAACATGAGCCAAAACCCACAGGCATAGATGCCCTGGGGTACGGGGGTGGGCGGGGGGTGGGAAGCAGAGTAATTGAGCATGACTGGGTCCTGAGGTGTCAGAGGGGCGGGGAAGGGGCGGGCCAGCTGCCTCCCCATGTCTTGGGGGACGCACACTGTGCTGTCCTGATGGGGGCTTCATGTTCATCCTCGTTTCCTCCTCCCCTCCTTAGCTCGGGCCCTTCTGCGTGTTCTCCCCGGCTTCCTCATCGCTAACAGGGGGTCTCGCCTGATCTCGCTAAAACTCCAACTGAATCAGCTGATGGCCCCCAACCCTCGACATTTAAAATTGTTCTATGCTTTCCCATTGAGGTTGAAAACTCAGTAGGCCCCAGGCCCCAGGAGGTCAACACAAATACACAACTACAGTTGGGTATGAAGGGGGGTCCTCTGGTGTCAGGGAGGCTTCCAGAGTCAGCAAGCATCAAAGGCCCTGCCCGCCAAGCACAGCCCGTTTGCAGACCAGCAGTGGGATCCCAGTGTGGCCTCAAGCCCCCTGTCAGAGAGATCCCAGTACACCTCTCCTGCCTCAGCCTCCCTGATTCAAGACCTGCTGACTCTGAGCTCCATCCCAGGCCAGCAGCCAGAGGAGATCCAGATCCCAGGGCTGGAAGGAGACCAGTCGTCCGAGCCTGCACCAGGCACTGTCCTCAATCCTAAGACTGGACCTGCACAGACTTCGCTTTCCCTTTTGGTCCCGCAGCCTGGAGGCGGTGCTTGGCCTGAAGAGGTCCTCTTATTGGAGGAGTTGGCCATCCATAACTTCTCTCCTCAGCCTGTCCCCGAAACCAACCCAGAGGCAAGCAGCCAGGTCCAAAGTCACACACCTGAGAGCAGAGCAGCTCAAGTTCCAGGCCAGCCTCCCACTCCTCAGAGAGCGGCCTTCACCTTAACTGCACTGCCTTCCTTGAGGCAGGTGAGAGATCTCCAATTCCCGGGGCTTTTCAGGGTGACAAAACGAATAGCCCTACTTTCTGGGAAACCTTGGTGAAGGTGACAGGAGCTGTCCCTTCCTGTTGCCACAACTTAGCGGCCTAAAACCCAGACATGAGTGACGCATTGTCTGGGTTTGAGCCTCTGTTCAACCACTTAGGATTGGTGAGCCCGGGCACAGGTCCCTCAGCCTCCCTGTGGGACAGTGTCCCCGTCTGTAACATGGGCATAACAGTGTCCACCTCATAGACTTGTGGAAGATTCCGTGAGTTTAAACTCGAAAAGCCTGCCTGACTGTGGAAGCTAAAACAGCAGTTGGCTTACAGCAAGGCTATGATGAATACTCATTAGTACTGAAACCACTTTGTCCCCAGATAACATGCTCTATCCGGACCCCAACGCTCTCACTCTTTTCTCACTGTTTTCTAACCAAGTACCATCCTATCTGCTCTGCGTAGAAAGGTCTGGGTCCCTATAGGAAATTAGTTGTCCTCCACGGTAAATGGGGAGGTCTGGGCCAAGTTGATGTCACCGGACAATTGCTAAGACCTGTTCCAGTGCTCAAGATGGGTCTCTTGGGGGCAAACATGATGCATTGCACCTCCCTAGACCCCACGGCCGTTAACCAGGATTTCCCATAACCCGAGCACCCCTGTCCTGCCCTTCACAGAACGTGTGTTCCAAATGTGTTCACACCCATGATGTCACCAGTCCTCCGGCAGCCATCGGAGGAGGGGCTAGGCGGATGCACAGGAAGAGGTGACGTTTGGGAGACCTGGTGCCATTCCCAGATTTGCTCAGCCCACGGCATCACGTTGGGAAAATTAACCCTATCAAGGATATGACCATTAGACAGACGCTTTCAGGTATGCTGGGGCTGGGGCCCGATCAACCTCGTCTGACGCTGATTCCTGCAAGCACACACCCATCCACCATTATTTATCGAGTACCCAATCCTGCCAGCTTCTCCTGGCCCTTGCTCAGGCTTGCCCTCTGACTACCCATAACTTTGCTCATCTGTCGGCGCTCTGCTCTCTTAGCAGCTCCCCTCGAAACTCCGCTGGGCCTCTCTCTGTCCCTCCGTATTCCGTGTGCTGCTCACAGCTACACTGGCTGTGTCCATCCTTGCTTACAAGCGTCAGTCCTCATGTGTGCCTTTCCCTCTGGCCCAGAGCTCACTAAGGGCAGACGCTGTCTGTGTCTCTTGTGAGGTGAACTGTGTCCCCCTGCCCGAATTCATCAGGTGAACTGTTCACCCCTAGCCCCTCAGAAGGCGAATGTATTGGGGGGCAGGGTCTTTAAAGAGGAGAGTGAGGTAAAATGAGGTAACTAGGATAGACCCTAATCCGAGATTACAGGTGTCTTTATAAGAAGAGCTTGGGACACAAACACATATAGAAGAAAGTCCCTGGGGGCACCTGGTGGCTCAGTGGGTTGGGCCGCTGCCTTCGGCTCAGGTCATGATCTCAGGGTCCTGGGATCGAGTCCCACATGGGGCTCTCTGCTCAGCAGGGAGCCTGCTTCCCTTCCTCTCTCTCTGCCTGCCTCTCCGTCTACTTGTGATTTCTCTCTGTCAAATAAATAAATAAAATCTTTAAAAAAAAAAAAAAAAAAAAAATAAGAAAGTCCCTGTAAGGACGTGGGGAGAACATGGCCATCAATACGCCAGGACAGGGGCCTCGAAGGAATCAACCCTGCCAACATCCTTGACCTCAGACTCCAGCCTCCAGGGACATGAGAAAGTGTATCGCTCTTGTTTAAGCCCCCAGCCTGTGGTGAGGTCCTGGAGGCCTGAGTGGGCTAATCCAGTGTCCTGAGCCTCTTTGGATTCCCAGTTTTCTTCCCACCTCACTCAGGGAAGGGGCCAAGTAGATATTTTCTGGAACTGAACTCAGACTGTCTGTCCTCTGCATGATGTCCTGAAGCTAGAAAGTCTGCTTGGACAAGATGAAAATTCTCTGCCAGGAAAGGCCAGGAAAGGGAAAGAAGGAGGAGTTTTTTCATGGACTCGTTTGAGCCGAATGACTGAGATGACTGTACCACTTCCTACATGACACCAAATGCCTAGACAGGAAAGCCTTGACCCCACCTGACATGAGTACATACTTGGAGGGAATGGCCATTTATCTAACGTGACTCTGCCACGTCCCTGGAGGACCTGTGGGGGTAGCTGGGCCCTCCCTAGGCCTCTGTTTCATACCTGGAGGTGGGGGCAGTCACTCTCCAGCTGCCAGTGCCACACTTCCCTGGCAGTTTGATAAATACACCTGTGTGGCTCTTTGTCCGGCTAAATCAGGTTTATTAAAAATCTGGACGTATTTTCTTCTGAGTCCTGGTTGCTTCTGCCACTATCACAGGAGACGAGGCACAAAGGGACCAGGGTTCAAGACCACTCCCCCTCAAACCAGGTACGCAGCCTTGAACAAGCTGCTTCATCCCTGCCTGAGCCGCAGTTCCTCGCCTGCAGAATGAAGGTGGTGATGGGTTCACTGTGGTGTGGCCAAGAGAAGCAAAGAAGAGAGCTGGGTAAAGGCCCCATGTAGCACAGATGCTGTCTGGCTTTGGTTTTGGAGTCTGGTTTGAAAGAAGGTGCAAAGATCCTTGAGGAGGGAGAACCTCTCTGCGGCAGGAGGACTGGGCCTTGTGGTGTGGGGGGGAACGGTTTCAGTATATCCTCAAGGACTGAGACATCATCACTCTCACGCAGCAGTGTCCCCTCGTTTGTGACATGACCTCTGGAGTGGAAACCACCTCGCCATGTCCCAAAAGACACCAGCAGACTGTACAGTCACCATCCACCAAAACACAAGACGATCCGTGGCCCGTTCCTAGTAGTACACGCTTTCCTGTTCACATGGCAACTTCCCACACACCTCTGCTCCTGTCCCCGACTCTGTCCTCTCCACCTGACCTCGCCTCCACCTACATCTCCCCGGGAGCAGCGAGGGGGCCAGGAGGGACTGCCCCAGCATCACCAGAACAGGGAGAGAAAAGGAAACCAGGACTGACCAATTTCTTTCTCACCAAATCACTGTCTTTGGAATCTGCTGAGTCCTTTTCACTGCACTTCATGGTGTATTTTTCAGATTTTGGGGGGAGTTCCTTGTTCCTAAGAAGAGAAAAAAAGGAAGAAGTCATTAGATACTTGCTGTCACCAATGGGTAATTAGGGGAGGTGGCCCCCAAGTGTGGGGGGAGGGTTGCCTGCTGAGGACATAGGATGTTAGTGCCAAGCTCCCCTGGGGACCAAGGCATCTTGGCGCGCTTCTCATGGCTCAGTGTCTCCATCTGCAGGATGAACGACATCTGTGTTTCCCACACTCGCCGTGCTGCTTATTAAATACTGGCCCCTCCCCAGAACATTCTCAATCAGATGGTCATTCTTATGGTGGGGAAGATCTTGGAAACACCAAAATTTCTGTCCCCAAGACATGAAAATAAAAGTGGCGTTCATTAAAACCAAGTGCCAACCTTCCCTGTCAAATTGGAAACAGTCACCAAAATCGTAACCGAAATCAGAGGCAAGACAGAAGTAGAAAAATGTGCAGCTTTTCTGGAGTTTGGAAATGAGTTTCTAGAGCCATAAAAAATATATAGGCCCTTTGGCCGAACTGCTCCATTTATAAAAAGTTATCCAAAAGCAGTAATAAAGAACAAGCACAGATTTCAGCCTGTGATTGTTAACAAATGGGTCTCACTATAGAAAAACACACCTAACAGGAACGTTTAAAGAAGTTTTGGTACATCCACATATGGAAACTCATGTTGCATTTTAAAACGATGTTAAAAAAGTAACGTCATGGGTAAATCTTACTTGACAAAGGAAAATCTATAAAAGTAGATTCGCCTTAAAAGTAGATGTACATAGTAACAAATCCATGCTATTACGTGATATAAGGACTTAAACTATGCCCGTGTGTTTTTTTTATACAAAATTAAGATTTTTTAAGTGTTGAGACATTAAGTTATTTATTCCATGATTATTCGTTAAGCTCCTAAAAACCTACGTAAGAGCATGACAGACTTCACCCTGCTCTCATGGTGCTTCCATTCTAGAAAAGTCCATTTGGGAAGAGCATACAGAAGGCTCCCAGAGCCTGGGGAAGGTGGGGGGATGGGCCTGGCCCAGCCCAAGGTGGAGTAGAAGCAGGAGCCTGGGCGGCCCAAATGAGCAGAGGACGCATCACATATTTATGTGAAGTGAAAATAGATGCCATGGAAGTAGCAAAACAGAACAGAAATTCCTACTTGGTCATGATATTTTAGCCCATTTTATTCTGGTTTGTTTTCCTAAGTTTTTCCAATTTTTGATACACACGCAAACATGCATGCACACAAACCCGCTTCTATAACTAGAAAAGCAAGTTTTAAAAAATTACTTTAAATTTAAAAAATTTTAGTTAAGTCTTTAAAGTGTCAGGTAGACATAAAACAAACAAACAAACAAAAACAATTCTGGGAGAATATTTAGTTCTGGTAGGATGATGGGTTCAAACTCCAGCCTCTCCTGTTCTCTAGCTGTGTGACCTGGGGCAAGTTGCTTAACCTCTCTGTATCTCTGTTTCTTTATACGTCAAGTGAAGAAGAACAACAGGACATATGTCACAGGGCTTCTGTGAAGATCAAATGAGTCCATGTATATGAAGCACATGGTAAATGCTAAATGGTCACCACCATCACCGGACGCCCAGCAAATGGTCTCTGTGGAGCATAGACCGGTCATTCATTTGTCAGGGTCCTCGTGGAATGCCATTCTAAGATGGTGTCTTAGAACTGGTTACGAGAAAAAAGGAGTGTGAACCATCTGGAGTATGAGTAGAGAAACCTAAACTGCTTCAAAATAATTCTCGAAGGCTGAACTCGAATAAAGAATAAATAGAACACAGTATAACTAGACATCTTGGGCATGAGGTTCTAAAACCACTAGCCCCCTGTCTTCTCAATCTGCAGTAAAAATAGGGAAAGTGCTGCTGTTGTAACCTCACCCTCTGCCAGGGTCCATGGGTGCGGTCGTGCCACTTACAAGTTCAAACTGCGCCTAGGATGACCATCGCCGGACCCCAGGGGGCCCATCTGCCCCAGCCCAGCAGCCACAGGGTTAATGCCCACCCTAAGGGTACACCAGGGCTCTGCTCCTAGCCATCTGATGGCCTCGCACCCTCGGCTGTACCTAGGATTAAATATTTAGAAAACCACCTCTGCTACTGATAAGGAAAGTTTCTTGGGCACCACGGTGTCAACAGCGATGCCCAGCCATGCTGGAAATCAAACAAGTCTTGGAGAAATATCCTTACCCACCCAGCCTGTTGCAGAGGGTGGATCTGAGCCCAGACAGCTTCAAGTCACAGCATGGCTCACAAGCCTGTGTTGGGTGGAAGGACGGACAGAGGCAAAGAAAAGGTGCTGCTGACATCAGTCCAACAGCACAGGTGAGTCTATCCTCCCAAAGCCGGCTCATGCAGGCTGGAGGCCACCTCCCAGGAAAGGCCTTCGGGTGCTGCCTCGTGCACGGTTCAGCCCCTGGCTGACAGCCTGTCACCAGGAAATGCCACGTAATTCCTACTCCCCCACCACCACGTTTTTGATTGAGTAATACTTGGCTATGACTTTATTCTTAATTTTCAGGGTGAGGTCTTTGCTGACTTTGGCATTGAGCTAAAGCTAACCCTAAAACATATTGAAAGGGAATGCAGAAAACAGAGCAGCTCTGTGAGACAGAGAGACAGGAGAGGGAGGGGCCAAGAGGGGAGCAGCTTAGAAGGAGATCACTGGATTATCAGGCATCGGAATGATTGCATGAGCCATAACCACTCATAATCAATTACATTTTTAGGTTAACATTGATTAAACACCATGCTGAGCACTTCATGTGTATTTTCTCACTTATCTTCACCAAATTTTGAATTTCAGATCCTTCACTTTTCAATTCCCTTATTCCAGCAGCTCGACGAGTCTCAGAGACTCTTGAAATCCTCCTCAAAACTGATCCGTGTCTGTGAGCATAACTCACCTGGTTCCTGGAGCTTCCCTCGCCTGTTACAGTCTAAAGAACAACGAGCATATGCTTTCTAGATAACTCAGCTCCACATATAATCCTATATAAGCCTGGGAAATTGTGAAAGAAAGCTGAGTTAATGATTAACCGGCATCCAGCTGTTACTGTAAACACTCGGTGAAGCCTATCTCCACCTGTGAGAGATAAATGATTAACATCGGACTACTGAGGGCTAACCCAGCTTATCAAATATGTGCCATGTGAGGGTCAACAAGTTCTGGACCAGAGTCAAAGGCACAGGTAATCCCTCAAAACCACTGCTGATTATTAGGCTGAACTTCCTGGGTGTCAGAGGGCTTCTTCCTACTCTGAGGATGTGGCCAGCATGGGACCGGCCTGCCAGGCAGTGGGGAGGGTTAAGTGACATGACACAGAACAGCTGTAAAGCAGGACCCAGGTGGGTGCACAGCGATCTGGTCCTAAGCCCAAAGGATCAGGATGAAGGGTTTACTCGCATTACTCTGCCAATGTAGGAAGACAATCAGCCCAATGAGAAATACATGGGAGACGTCGACTCTGAAATGTTGTACCTGTGGGCATTGCTGTTGTTGTTATTCTAGGAATGCCACAATGTCCTCCTGACCTGTCCCTCTAACACGAAAGAGATGCCCACGTGCGAATCCTACTCTGCCTTTAGGACCCTGAGATAAATGGAAGGCTGGAGTGGTGCAGAGATTCAAGGGACAGAGAGGCGAGGAATCCAAGAGCACAGCCGGGCAGTGTGAGGCAAGATCCAAGGTCAATCAAGGGCACCCACAGCTGCCTCCTGACCAGTTCACAGAGAGAGCCGATAGCGTGGGAAGGGAAGATGGGCTCCTGGGAGTCCCACCCACCATGGCAAGGGGACTCAGTGCCTGGTTCAGGCCTGTGCTTAGGTCCTGGGAGACAGCACCATCTGGGGAGCCTGGAAAAGCCCATCTAATTCCCTTGGTGCCAATTCAGAGCACCCAGGCAACCTGCTCATCGCTAATCCCAGTCTCCCAGACTTGAGGTTGACAGAAGGGTGGCCTGGGGAGCGGAAGCAATCACCTGATCCCTGCGAAGCATCTACCACAGGTGTTTTTAGCAACCAACCTCTGACGTCTGACACAACTTGCACACCAAGATGATACTTCTGTGCCCAGGGTGATTTCAGCTGTGCATAAGGAAGTACAGACACACCTGGGCAGTGCGATTGTTCCCCCAAGTGTTTCAAAGCTTCCACAGTCATCCAGCCCAGCCCTTTCTTTTCCCAGATAGTCACCCAACCTCTCTCTCTTAGCTACAGCAAATCACTTGCAATGCCAGGAGTATTCAGCCATTGGTTTACCAGCATCTGGATAGATAGTGTAACATGATGACTAAGAGCCTAGGATTTCATGTCAGACCTCGAATCCCAGCCCTGCCACTCCCCAGCCACGTCACATGGGACAAGTCACCTACGTGCAAGGTGGGGATAAGGGAGTTTTCATCTCAGGGTCGTGTTGTACAGACCGAACAGGACGCTGCCCTTGGAATTCCCCGCTGTGTAGAAAGCATGCGGTATTGCTGTTGTTTGGGGCGTCTCTTTGTTGATCAATATTTTTATTCTTGTTTATTTATTCTTTTTCAAGTGTTTGTGGAGCACCTACTATGTGGCTAACACATTCCCAGATACTGAGAAGGCTGCAAAGAAGGGTAAATCTATCACTTCCATCGGGTAATTCACAACTGAGTCAGAAGGATGAGCCAGTGGAAGGGACCTGCACTTAGTAAGCACCGACTGTGTGCTAGGCACTAGTTATACACAGCCTCATTTAATCCTAAGAGCAGCCATTAACAATTTGTTAGCTCCATTCTGTGGCCAAGCATACTGAGGTTCCCAAGGTCACCCAATCTTGCCTAAAGCACCATGACTTGTGGATGAGAATTGATGCTTAAAGAAAAACCACCCATTCCACCCTCTGCCCACCCTCTGTTCACTGCTGCTCTGAGAGGGGGGCGGGGGGATGCCTCTCACCAGAAAGGACATGCACATCAGAGTGAGCCTCAGGAACGTGGTGTCAGACACATTTCTCTCTCTCTTCTGGCAGTACAGCATCCAAAAAGACTTCTCACTTTGGAGGGTCTGTCTTGTGGGTCTTGTGGGCACATCCCTCTCACCTTCTCAGGGGTCTTCTTCCAGCAATTATTCCATTTCCCTTCTGAATTATCAACTTCTCCTTCTCTACTGGATCAGTCTGGGCTATATACAAAGGTACCTTAACATTACCAACTAAAAACCAAAAACTAAACTAAGTAGTATTGAAGCGGGTTGGGGGGGGCACCTGGGTGGCTCAGTCAGTTGAGCATCTGACTCTTGGTTTTTGCTCAGGTCCTGAGGCCCACATCAGGCTCCGTGCCCAGTAGGAAGTCTGCTTTCTCCTTCTCTCTCTCCCTCTGCCCCTCCACCCTCACTGTCTCAAATAAATAAGTAAATCTAGAGGCCTTGGCGAGGAGTGAAGAAACTAGAGCTCTCCTACACTGCCAATGGAGATGTCCACTGCTTCAGCGGTGGTGGGAAATAGTTTGATGGTTTCTCAAAGAGCACACATAGAATTACCTTGGGACCCAGCAATACTGTTCCTGGGTGTACACCCAAGGGACTTGAAAACAAGGGTTCAAATAGAACTTGTACTTGTATGCTTCCAGCAGCACTATTTACAGTACTCCAAATGTAGAAAGAGTCCCGATGTCCATGAGTTAATAAATGGATACACAGTTGCTGTCTATCCACACCTGGATTACTCATTCAGAAAGGAATGAAGTCAGGATACATGTTTACAATGTGGCAGAACCATGAAAACCTTAGGTGGAGGTGAAAACCCTAGACACCAACAGTCACCTGTCTCGTGATTCCATTTGGATGGAATGTGCAGAAAAGGCAGACCCACAGAGGCTGGAAGCAGACTAGTGGTGGTCACAGGCTGGGGGAGGGGGCCAATGGGAAGCCAGTACTTAATGGGTTGGTTTGGGGGAGATGAAAATGTTTTGGCGCTCTACAGAAAAAGCAGACTCCTTTCTTCTTTGGGATTCCCTCCTGGTGCCTGTTCGAATCATGACAGCTCTCACCATCACGGCTCCCAGTTTTACCCCAGGCAGATGGCCCATCTTTCCCCGGATCCTGCTGCACAGCCTCCAGACAGTTGCCTGACTCTCCCCCCCGCGCCTTCTGCAGCTGCTCTCCATCCAGGGGCGGGAGTGACATCCTCTATGAACACCCAGTCTCAGGACCCACTCTGCTTACAGTCTCTGGTGACTTTCCTAGAACAGGTCCTGGCACGCCCTTCCCTGTGCCCAGAGTCTGATCCTCCTAGTCATTCATCCAAGTAATGCAAGAAGAGCGAGGGGTTGGCCCCTCCGGGCCTGGGTTCCAGCTGCGGGACTTAAGAAGGTCTTGAAGGTCCCTGGTGACAAGGCCCATGTCTGCCTTTCCAACTTTTCACTCCACTCTCTCCTTTGGCCTGCACACACTCCTCACCAAGGCCTTCTCCCTTCCTTCCAAACAACACCCAGGTTCTGCCATCTTGGGGCCTTCGGACCTGCTGCTCCTTCTGCCCAGAGATCCATCCCCAAACCACTATAGGGCTGCTTTACTCTTGTCCTGCAGATCTTAGCTCACACATCTCCTTAGAAAGGCCTTCTCTCACCTCCCTGACTAAACCAAACCCACACTACATCAGTCAGCCTGTCTGCCTGTCTGTCTGTCTCTCCCTGCTTCCCTGATGACTCCTCCTTGTCCCTGTCCATTCCCTCTTCCTCTCTCTCCTGCCTTCCCTCTTTCTCTCTCTTTCATTACCTTTTATTTTCTTCAACATACTTAATACCTGACATTCTCTTTTTTTGTCTATTTGTTTTGGGGCTACTGTCTTTTCTCCCCAGCAGAATGCAACCCCATGGGGGGGGGGGGAGGTGCAGGGAGGGACCTTTTCTCCCATCACTGCTGTCATCCCAGTGCCCAGAACAGAGTCCAGCACACAGTAGGTCCTTCATGCATGTTTGATGATGAACCGATTGGAGAAGCCGCCATGCTCACTGAGCTCTCTTGCCTGCAGAAAGCTCCAGTGAGAGTGCTCGCCTTAGACTGACTGCTAGGGGGTCCCACCAGCACTGGGCTCTGAGTCTGACCCAGAGCTGCCGGCACCTCAGAGGAAGGGAAGCATTCTCTTGTAAGAGTCTGGTGGCAACGGCACTCAGTGTCCAGCAGTGGGGGGTCAGGGACCTCCTAACCAACGGGTGTTCTTGCTGCCTGCTTCCCACGTTCTCTGCATATTTCCAGAGTCTGGATGCACAGCCTCCCTGTGCATGCCTACAGCACATTTGCTTGGTATCATCTTGGGCTGCCTGGAGCCCTTGGGGAACTCTTTTTTTTTTTTTTTTCCTTGGGGAACTCTTAACTCTGACCTAAGGAGATGCATGGGCAGACCTCTGCTTAGTTTGATCACCATTTTGGAGTAAGTTCGAAATACCAGCTTGTTTAAAAAACATAAACAAAAACAAAAACAGAATGAGAGTGGACTGTCTGGAGATTCAGTCCTTCCTCCTGGCTCATAAGTTTGGTTTAGGAGGAAAGAGCAAGGCTCTGACACCCACCATGACTGCCCCCAGCCAGCCGTGTGACCTTAAACAATGCGTTTAACCACCTTGAGCTCAGCTTCCTTGCCGGGATCATAAACACGACAACAGGTCCCTATGAGGGGATTAATAATGTATGGACCTAATACTCAACACCTGGCAGAGACTTGTCCATTGTACCCATTTTTAACACTTATAAGCCAACCATTTATGAAATTCAGAAGATCCAAGTAAATATTTATACTTAGCTGTTCATTCAGAGTTCCTCCCAGCTTCTTGTTTAGTTAACCAGAGTTGACAAACAAGAACGGAGCAGGTCCCGGGGAAATTGTGATCTCCAAGGGAGACTCAGTGTGTGGCCCTTAGATGTCCAAGGACAGGCTGTGGGCCAGATGCCAGTTGGCTCAGACCTTCCTGAGATGCAGAAGCGCTCATCCGAGCGGCTGCTGGATTCTCTCCTGCCTCTCTGGCCGCCTTCCACAAATTCTTCCTTGGGGCCTCCCCCTCACCCTGCTCAGTCCGCACTGCCTTCCTGGGTGGCTCTGATCCCACCTGCCTGCTGACGACATCCCAGCCCAGGTGTCCCACGTTCCAGGCCAGCCCACATGACAGGGGTGCTTGGTGCCTAATAAGAACTTCAGAATGAAGGTGACCCAATGAAGCCGATGAAGTGGCCAGGTCAGTTCCTAACCGAGCAAGCCCTTGGAGGGAGTCATGTGTCCGAGGCCAGGGCGGGCCCCTTGGGCTGCACTCAACCAGGACACTTGAATGAATAACCAGCACCTCAAACTCACCCAGGTCCGCAGCCTGCCACCCTCCCCACTCCTCCCGCCCAAACCAGCTCCTCCACAGTCTTCCTGTCCCTGTGAGTGACATCGCCGTCCCACCTGCTGCCCGTGCCCCGCCCCACGGACCCAGAATCCAACCGCCTCCCATCAGTTCCTGCTCTTCAGCCCTAGTGCCAGCTGTCTTGGCAGCTCTGGGAGGAGCCAGTACCATCACATCCGGCCTGTTCTCCCGCTCCTGCCCCTGCCCCCCACTTCCCCACAGAGCAGCTCAAAGCTCTTTATAGAGTAAGTTGGAGCTCATCCCTCACTCACTCAGAAAATGTCCCTCCCAATAGCTCTGACCCTCTCAGTTTAGGGTTATATTCTCAGGACTTAGCAAGGGCCTGAGACTCATACCTGACTCTTTCCCCCTGCCTTGTGCCCACAGCCCCCCACTCTGGTCAGCTGGCTCCCTTGGTGTCGTCCAGTAGTTCTAGTACGCCCTTATCTCAGAGTCTCTCGTGTCTGCTGTTCCTCAGCCCAGAACACCCTCCCCCAGATCTGCAAAGGACTCACAGCTTACTTCCCTCTGGCCTCCACCCAGATAGGACCCATTGGAGCTGGTCCCCCTACCCCTGATTTAAAATGCAAGCTCGTAATTAATCCTCTCCCCCATGGCCTCCATCTATTCTATCCAGATTTTCCTTTGTCATGACACCAACCACTCTCTGCTGAGTATTTACCTGTTTGCTGATTTCTGTCCTCCAGCTAGAATGTGTAGCCCAGACAGCTGGGATTGGGTCTCGTGCTGGTCACCCTCCTCGCCGCCCTTGCTCCCGCTCCCACCTTCCCCATCCTGCTCCTGCCCTGGGAAGCCGGCCCTGAGGGATGGTCTTGGCTGACTCCTTTGCAACTAGCTGTCAGCCCAAGAAAAGTGTGGGCAAGAGATCAGAGGAAGATAAGGAAGTGGGCGCTTCTTCCCTGCTACCCCCACCCCCATGGCCAATTCAGCAGCGCTGGCAGTAGCTGTCCCTGAGTGGAGTCCCCAAGTGCAGGTCCTTGCAGGTGGCCGTCCTCCCCCCTCACTTCTCAATGCCACTTCCTTCCCTTGCCCTCAGGGCCAGCAGTAATGGCTCGGAGCCTGGCCATTCTTCATCTGTTCTTCCCACCCCTACCCACAACTCTGTAAAGTGCCTTGAATTGTCTGGGGTGGGTTCGGTTTCCTCCTGAAACCCTAGCCCAGCCGTCCAGTCATGTTTACTGCTGTGCCTGGCACCTAGAATACAGTCTGAAACACGGAGCTTGATAAATATTTGTAATTAATTAATTAGCTGATTAATTAATTAGCAGAAGGATGAATGGGAGGAAATCAATATGCTACTTAAAGGAATGAATAGATCAATGAATAGAGCCATTTTGCTTCTTGAAGGAAAGAATGAATTAAACCAATGAGCTAACTTTTAAGGAAGCATAAAAAGAAAAAAAAAAAAATGAACAGAATCTGTGGGTTCCTTCGAATTGTGTGCTTAGCAGAGTTCTGAGTCTGTCTCCTGACTCTTACCTTGAAGGTTAATACAGGCCATTTCTCCCAGGCAGACTGATAAAGGTTCTGAGATCCCCTTGACCTTGGAGCACCTTCCTGGCCTGGCCACACACCCTCTGAGTTGTGCCAGGAGCGTTTGGGCTCACCCTCTGACCAGAGGTAAAGACTCCTTCCTGCTCTGGGGACGCCCCCAGGACCCACGTCCCTGCACCCAGGAGAGGGAAAGCCCTGTGGCTTCTGCAGCAAGAGAGGAGCACCGGCCTATGAGGTTCCGCTCAGCCAGACGGCCCCGTTCACCCAGCTTTCAGCCAGCAAGCCATCCTTTCCTGGCCTGTGACAATGCTCAGGGTGGAGAAGCAACAGTGGACCTAGAAGGGACACTCACAAGCACCTTAGCCTTCCAAAGTGGACAGTCGCTCTCCTGGGTCTGCTGAGGCATGGGCTGGAATGTGAGGACAGAGAGAAAAAGCCCAGAGCAACACATCCAAGTGCCGGGGGGGGGGGGGGGCGAGAAGGCGCAGGGAGTGGACAGTCACCTGCGGCTGCTGTCCCTTTCCTACTCTCTGTGTCCTGAGAAGCGGCTCCCAGGGACCTCTGAGCAAGCAAAGGCACTTCCTCCGTGAGGCTGGGGTGAGGAGGGCAATTTCTCTCACCAAGTGAAGGGAAGCCAAGTTTTCCCTCCAGGGAAGGGAAAGTGACAGAGCCAGGGAGGGGTACCAGCGAGACTGACACCCCAGCTGATGGCACGGCTTTGCCCAGGCTGGCGGCACTTGATCTCTCTTTTCAATATGCACAGCAGAATGACCTCCTGGGGCTATAAACATCCCAGAGGTGATGCTGGGGGTGCATTCTACCCTGAGAAGCAGCCGCCAGCGAGGCAATAAATAGATGCTTCCTGGCTGCATTGTGCCAAGCAAACTTTGTTCTGGAAAAGAAATCCACCTTCTCCTCCATTCATTTATTCATTCACTTCCTCATTCATTCATTCAACCCAGGCTTGCTGAGATCACCCTGAGAGCCAGGCCTATTGTTAGTTGCTGGAGGCACAGAAATGGATCAGAGAAAGTCCCTCTTGAAGGGCACTCACTCCCAGGAGGGAGGCAGACACACAGCAGCCCGGGACGTGCAACTTCACTGTTCGGCAGCCCAGTCCTGGTCCCAGGCACTGTGGATGGAGCCATGAAATCACACAGACAGAGCTCCCTGTCCTCGTGGAGCTTGCATTCTCGGGAAAGGTGAGGGACGGTAGACCTCACACTTGTGATTAAATGATAGTTGATTAGATTAGATTAAATGATGGTTGATTAGATTAGAGAGGGGCCATCAGAAAACCATAAAGAAGGAGGTATAGAGGGCTATGGGGTGGGACATTGCAAATGTTTAAAAGATGGTTCTGGAGGCCCTCACCCAGAAGGTAACATGTGAGCAAAGACGTGAAGGAAGGGAGAGCTTGAGCCAGGTGGGCAAGTTAAATGGTTACAACGTGTGTGTTACAAAGGCCACATACTCCGCCACCTCCCAGAGGGACAGCTCTCTGGGTAGGAAGGAAAGGAGTTTCCAATGGAAGAGCAGCTCAGGGAGAAGGGCCAATAGGGGGAGGAGCAACCAGAGTGCAGTGAGTGGGTGAGGAGAGTGACAGATCTTTCCAGAGAGGGAAGTGGCCAAAAGATGGGCTGGGCTAGTTGCCTGGACAGGATCCTATAGGCACAGGGTGTGATGAAGAGATTTGGGTGCTGACACTGGCATCCTAAGTTCAAACCGCAGCTCCACACCTGCTCTGTGACCTTGAGCAAGTCTGTTGACCTCTGGAAGCCTCGGGGTTTGTTTGTTTGTTTGTTTGTTTGTTTGTTTAACCCTATCTGTGAAATGGGAAGAATCACAGAACTCAGTCCATGGAATCAAGTGACTTGGAATTACATCTGTATTTTGTGTTCCTCCAAAAGAGCCTGGAGGGTGGACTGGAGCCAGGGACTGGGACGATAGAGCCAGGAACTGGTGGCAGGGAGGCCCATCAGAGAGCTTGAGAACAAGAGTCTGCAAGGTCCTGAGTCACACATCCCAGAGCGGGATACCTGCAGGAAAGATCATTTACCCCTCTGTTCAGTGCATGATTCCGAGGCACTCTGGCTGAGATATAGACGTGCTTCTGCCCTCTTGGGCTTGCAAGGTGAGGGGATACAGATTAAAACACACACCATCCACAGTAGGCTTGCAATAGAGCACGTGGGGTCAACAGGCAAAGCTTGACCCTTGAGAAGCCTGGAATACCAGGGAGGGCAGTAACAGCAAGATGCCAAGCATGGCTCCCACCTGGAGAGTTTCTCAAGAACGTAGATTTCTAGCCCTGGCCCAGACCCACTGACTCCGAAAATCCAGAGGAAAGATCTAACAAGCGATGGTTTTTAATAGGTGTCCCAAGTAATTCTAATTATCAACAAAACCGGCACATGCCCAACACAACTCCCTTTTTCTTACAGCTACAAAATGTGAGGTCCGGAGACCAGGCCATGGAGGCTCGGCCAGTGTGGCCACAGGAGGCAAGGCTGGAAGGCAGAGCCCTCTGTTCCCTGACTGCACTCCTCTCCTCAGGCTACATAACAAACTACATAACAAAATACCCCAAACCAGGGAGCTTCAGACCACAGAAATTTCTAGAGGCTACAAGTCCTAGAGGCTACAAGTCTAAGATCAAGGTGCTGTCTTGAAGGCTCTAGGGGAGGTGCTGCTCTGTGCCTTTCTCTTAGCTTCCGGGGTCACTGGCCACCCTTGGCCTTCCTTGGTATGTGGTTGCAACTCCAGTCTCCGTCTGCATCCCTCAGCCTTCTTCCTGTGCGTTCTCTCCTTATAAAAATACCTCTCATATTGGATCAGGGCCCACCCTACTCCAGTATGACTCTATCTTAACCAATTCCATCGGCAATGACTCTATGTCCAAATAAGTTCACATTCTGGGATGCTGGGGCTTAGGACTTCAACACATTTTTTGGGGGGAGACACGGTTCAGCTCACATACTCCCCCAAGCTTTGGCGGCTCCCCGCATGGACGTGTTTCTGACCCACCTGATCGGGGAAGAGTTGAGGGCACTGATGCTAAAATGAAATGGACAAAACAGGACTAATAGATTAAGAAACAACAAATGGGTGATGACTAAGAACCACCAAGTGGCGAGCAAGATGGAGTTGTGGGGAACATTGTCATTAGAGACTATTGGATTCAATGTCCCTCTAGGTGTCTGGACTCCTGGCTCATGTGGGCACTTTCCCCACTTAGGCTTATCTTTCCAGGGCTGTGGCCAGGCAGCCCAGAAAGGATCCCCTCAGGCAAATGTAGCGTTAGTGAAGTGGGCATATGTGTTTGGGACCTTCTGAGCTCAGAGATGCTACTCCCCAGTGTTGCAGGTAGTTCGTGGGGAACTGGTGATGATAATGCAAACTAAATAATAACTGGGGAAAAATGGCATTTTTTGAGAGCGTTGCAATTTATAGAATGCCTTTGCATTTATCATCAGAGATAGTCCTCCCCAGAATTTTGTTGGGAACCCATGAGTTATATTAACGACGAGAAGACCAAAGGGCAGAGAGGTAACTGGAGGTCACACAGGGAGTTCTAAATGAGTCACAACTGAACTGGGTTTCTTGGTTCTCAGCCCGGGCCTCTCCCCACGTCTCCCATGACAAGACTTCAACACTCCCCACGGCTTTTCCCTTCTACGGTTTCCAAAGTCATCCTGACCAGTCAGTCCACCCACCCACCCATCCATCAGTAAGTATATAAGTAAGTAAATGGCTATATTCAATAAAAGTATTATTTACTCCAGCTACTGGTTCATTTGCATTGTCTTATCTCTTTTCAGTGGCAATGGCAACCCAGGACGTGATGGTGGCAAGTACCACCCCCGAGGTGGGCAGGCTGTAATAAAGAGCTGGCACCATCACCCTTGGGTGGGGTTCTGCCAGACAAGACCCTGAGAAGGGATGCTCAAAGGAACAGAGGTCACCTCCGCTCCCATGACCGGCTTCAACCGATTCCCAGCATGGCTTCTTTCCAGCTAAGAGAGCCCACCACTTCCTGGAGAGCTCTCAAGCCAGGGTATCTGGAACTGAGTTCAACTGAGAGGCTCATTTTACAGGTGTCGGGGAGAGCCCCAGGCGAGAGGTCGGTGCAGAAGCAAAGATGGGAATCAGTAGGCATTGCATTGGTCCTGTGACAAGTAACTACTTGTTAGTATCAGGAGCCTACCCTGTGCCAGAGCCTGAGATACACTCTCGAGGGCCATCCCCCTGATCTTCCTGCAGGAACCCATTTTCAAAATGCAGACACTGAGACTCAGAGGCTAAGTGGCTTGCCTGCTGCCTGTAGTGTAGACACTTGCTGGGGTTGGGGGGAGTGGTCACTCAGCATATGCAGTTTTTCTTCCTCTTTAATTTCTCTGCAGTCTCCCAGCTCCTACTGTGGCCAGACTGCAGGCACAGAAGGCAAAAGTTTTATGGAATTCTTCAGATGTCCATCGATGCCTTCTGGGCAGCAAATATTGGAGATTCTAGAAGGGAAGTTATTCACTGTCCCGCTACCCGTCTGAACACGAAGCTCACCTGTGAAGTCACCACCCAGGAAACTGTCCTGCCACACAGACTCTTATAGTCTGTTCCTGGTTGGGGCATTCTTCCTGCTTGTCTATCTCCTTCCTGTCCTAGGGAACTGGGTTGGACATGCCCCCTCTCCTTCCCCAGGGAGTCCCCAGGGCCCCCAGAATTACAGCCTCTCTGCCCCATGCTGCTCTGGAGTAAATGTTGGCTCAACACCTTTTAAGTGTCAAAGTGGGGATTGGCCGACTTTGGCCGGTCAGCATCCCCCTCCCTCTCCTGTTGGGCAGACCGCAGAGTGCCTCCTTCCCTCCTGGGCATGGCCTTGACCTCCACAAAATGCATGGCTCCTGAACAGCCTTCAGAGAACCAGGGCCGGCAGGCTGATGAGAGCAAAGATCTATCTTCCAGGTCTACCCCTTATGATTCCAATTTAATGAATCTGGCATGGGACTAGGCGTCTGAAATTTAACGAGCACCGACCCACCCCATCGGCAGCTGATCCTGACATGTGGGCCTCAAACAGACCAGGGGCTTCTCTGTGTTTTCCCAGCTTCAGCCTCAGCTTGCCATCTTGATGATCCATTACTTTGAGTTATTTCTATTTTTTACCCGGCTTTGCCCTAAACCAGCAGTTCTCAGTCTGGCTGTTCACACAAAAGGGGCTTGCAGAATGTTGTATGGAATCTCAAAGCCAGGGTCGACCCCTCTGTGGGCTGTGGCATTTGAAAAGCTCCCTGGGCGATTGTAAGGTGTGGCCATGGTCAAGGACCACTGCCTTAAGCAGTGATCTGCATACAATCTAATGGACCTTAAAGTATAGGCATAAACGTGTCAATAAACGCATGCTCACGCACAACCAACCCAAACAACCAACCCAAAAACACCATGAGTTCCACGCTTTGAGAAACCCTAGTCCAAGACAGAAAGGTGCTTCTGGTATCTGGAGTCCACGTTCAAAAAAATAACTCCTCTCACTGAGACTCCGAGATGTACTACACTTCCCCGGGTCACGGCGTGTAAATGACCTCGTGATCCCACAGCATGGTCCCCTACTGCAGGACACCGTTATCATCCCTAGTTTACAGATTTGGAAACTGAGGCTTAGAGGATCAAAGGCTGGCTCCTCTGTTCCTGGAAGTTCCTTCAGAGAGTCTGACGCCCGCTTCCGGGTCCCGAACAAGACACTTTCTCCACCTTTCCAGGGGCCAAGAGGCGAGCAGCCCTGCCTTTTTGCAGGGGCCAGACTGAGGGCCGATGGGACTCTAGACGTGTACTGGTTTGTGCCAGCAGCCAAGGAAGAGGCTTGCCAAAGGATGGGCGTCGTGGGTCAAGGGCGTGTGGTTGAACACCACCCTCCACAAACAGGCCAGTTTCACCATGCTCACCCCCGCAGCCGTTTCAGGCCTCCCTCTGGTTTCTTCTAAGATTAGAAAAAAGGAATAAAATCTCATCTCTTTGAGAAGTCAAGACTTCGCCTGCATTATAAAGATCAGATTTATCATTATTCACTCGTTTGTGTAGCTAATTGGCTGGCTTACGACCGTTAGGTCCTGGCAAATCCTAATTGCACAAAAGCACTTTGGAAACAGGCTGCTTTGCTTGCTGATCCTAAGTAATTAGTTTCTGATTTCCTGACTTGCTAAAGACCAGTGAGACACGCTATATATTTTCCAAAGCAAGGAAGGAAAGCTCTCTGCTCCCAGGTGGTCCACAACAGCTCTGTGTTTGGAAGCTCACACTCTGGGGGTTTCAAAGCACCTCCTTATGGGCAAAAGAAGATGCTGACAGGAATCCCCCAAACGTAGTTTGTTTCCAAAGGAAGCAGTGCATGCTTCTGGTTATGCAATCCTAGAATATCAGCCCTCGCAATGAAGGGAATCAGGGGAGTCATGACACAGAACTTCATTTTGGAGATGAAGAAACAAATGAGTCAGAGTGACGTGGCTAGTTAGCAGAACCGGAGGGGGAATATGCCACACAGCCTGAGGCTGACTTGATTCTGGATTCCCAGTGCCACGGACACTGAGATGAATAAGGTTTTGCTCCTGTCCCCTAGGAATGCACCATGGGGGGGGGGGGGCCGATCACAGACATAGAATGTTCCGACACACTTTAAAAGAGGCAAAACGGGGTTCTGAAAGGAGGCATACAGCTGGACTGTTTGGGGTTCACCCACTCATCCATTCCTTTATTCACCCATTCCTTCATTCAATGGTGTGCGCCGAACACCTGCTCCGTGTCAGGCCCGCTCTGTTCTAGGAATTACGGCCCCAGAATTGAACAAGACAGAAAGAGCCCGATTTGCTGGCCCTCACACATAATGGGGTATCAAACATGACACAACTGCCAGTCATGTAGATGTTTAGGTGCAGTTATGGAAAATTCTAGAAAATGGTGTAAGGTGGTATGAGAGGCAACACCAGAAAACTCTGACCTCAGCTTAGGAGTAACCATTAGTCAGACATGTGTGGAGGTGGGATGGGGGTGGTGTACCAGTCCAGGGGGAAGGGGCAGCAGGCGGGAAGGCCCGGGCGGGAAGGAACTTGTGTGTGAGGGTTTGAGGGACCACGGGGCTGCGCCTGGCCTGCCTTGTAGATGAGGTTAAAGATGCGGGGTTGAATCCTAAGAGGGATGGGAAGGATTGAAGGTCTCTAAACCTGGGCAGGGGGTTGAGCGGGATGACAAGGTCGGCGTCTCAGGCAGCCACGTGGCTGGGGTGTTAGCCCTGGGAGGACACAGTCTTGTCCACATGAGAGACGATGGAGGTTTAGAAGAGGGTGAGGCCGGCAAGAGTGACGCTCACACGGCGGTTGGAGGATCGCAGGAGACGGCGCATGCCGCTGGCACACGGGGAACAGGGGGGCTGGCTTGGCTGCCATCACCACGAGGCCCGTGTCCTCAGATTGGGCTGACGAGGCACCAGGATGGTCCTTCAGACTCTCTGGGAAGGGTCCTGTGGGAATGAGAGCAGCGCAGAGACTGGCTGCGGACACACTGGGCAGGGCTCCAACACACTGGGGCAGGGCTCCAATTCTGAGGGCTTAGCCCTGTGACCCTGGACAGGCCACGGAAGCACTCTGAGCTACGATTCCCTTTTTTTTGGAAAGGGAAATTCTAACCTCTCCGAGCAGGACAAGCGTGGCCATGAAGGAAGACTCAGAATGAGGCACGGTGGAGCATTTGAGGAAACCTTACCCCCCACCCCTCTGACACACACACACCATTTTTGGTAACACATTCTCTCCATCCTCTTCGAGTGCCCATGAGTCTCTGAATGTCTGACTCAAGTTCCTCCTTTCGTCCTGTGCTCCATGAACATTGAGACGCTGCTCGTCGTTCTTGGTTTGTCAGAACTGCCTCGAGTGTCTTGTGTTACATGATGTTACTGGAAAGCCCTAAGGTTGTTTGTCTGGCAACAGATGAGACGCGTAAGTCAGGTGTGTGGCTGTGAGACCCCACGCTGTCCCCCCCGCCGTCCTGTTGTGCCACTCCCACATGGCTTTGCCGGAGACCCGTGTCCACCTAGCCGTGGACTGCATCCCTGGGTCTCGGACTGAGGCTGAGTGGATCTGAAACTCGGTTCTCCATCCTCTCCCTCATCTCTGGGTCACAATCATCTCTCTAAACTCAATCTAAGTCTTGCTTCCCCTCCCCCCCCCGCCAAGGAACCCTCAACATCAACCCCAAAATCTTCTGGTTATAGTGTTTCCTGTTTTAAAAATGGAGAAACTAAGGTTCAAACCTTTGGTATACAAAAGGCCTAAATTCTTCAGCAGAACATGTGAGTCTTCCTTCCCTTGGCCTCGCAGTTCCTGCCTAGCCTGTAGGAACCAAGAAGCAGCAAAGGCAGGGTTTGGAACTGTCCCTCCCCCCGCCCCCACCATGGCCTACATGATGAATAAATCCTACCACTCTCTCCACTGGCCCAGTTACAAGCTTTCATGGGACCCAGGCAGCCAAGTTGCTAACTGCGGTGCCACCTGTTAGCCCTCCCTCAATTCTGCGATGTGTGTGCATCTGTCCCGTTCCTCTGCCTTCTCTGCTGGTCACACAGAGGAATGACTCCTCCATCCAGTCCCAGGTGTCTGCACCTGAGGTTGCCAGCACAGAGTCCCTCCTGAGCCCAAGGACTCAGGGATGAAGTTGAAACAGCAGTCTTCTCCTTTACTGATTGGCATTTTTAATCACAATGGAGGTGGTGATGAGAGCAGAAAAGGGGAAAATATGAAAATAGGATAGATTTCTTCTGGAGCAAGTTTCTGGACCAGCCAGTCCCACAGCCCGGCTCGGCAGGGGCCGGGTACCTCCAAAAGGTTAGCATTCCTAAAATAGGTTCACTGAGAAGCTCGGAATGGCTGTAACCTTTCTCCAGCTCTAAGGGACCAAGTCTTTGTTGGTTTTCAATGAAAAGGATTGGACTGTGAGCTCTGGCTAACATTCACCAGTAGAGTCATCCCAGTAGACCCTCTGAGGCATCCAGAACGTGTTGTTCTAAGGATCCATGTGTCCCTCCCAGCCGACCATGGTCAGGGCAAGGGGTGTTTATTATTACCCAGTACGGAGCAGAACAGTTACGAGCACAGAGGTGAGAGATAGCTGCTTCTCGGCTGCTCACACCTTTGGCCCTATAGGAAATTCCCTTGGACCAGCTTGGTTTGCTCAGGCTGCCATAGCAATGACACCGTAAATGCGTGGCACAAACCATAGGAATTTGTTTTCTCACAGCTCGGGAGGCTGGAAGTCTGAGATCAAGGTTCCAGCAGGGTTGGGTTCTGGGGACAGCTCTCCTCCTGGCTCGCAGATGGCTGCCTCCCTCAGGGTGTCGTCAGCCGGCGGACAGGGAGAAAGGGCAACTTCTCTAATGTCTCTTCTTGAAGGACACTCATCCTATCAGAGCAGAGCCCACCCTTATGGTCTCTGGAACCTTAATCACAGCCATAAAGGCCATATCTCCAGGTAGAGTCACAGTGGGGGTCAGGACTTCAACAGAGGAACTGGGGGGTTGGGGAGGGAGCACAGATCCAGTCCACAACACCTGCTGACCAAGCAAGAGAGTAATCGGAGCTGATCGTGCCTACATCAGCTTGGCAAGGGTGTAAGCCCAAATGAACCGCTGTTGACCTGCAGCCACTCAGAGGTGGCCTGAGAGATGACAGCTGGGGAATGGCTCCCATGGCCAGAGCTTCAGGCAGTGCATCTGGTCATCCACTGCACGGCCTGAGGTTGGGATGCACAGTGTGACGCATGAGGCTCTCTGGAACCTGGCCCTCACATGTAACTCTCCAGCCTCGCATCTCCTGGCTTTCCATCCATGCTGCACACACCATTTCCTCCTTCCCTGGATAGTTTGAGTCCTTCCCCAGACTGTGCCTGGCCCAGATCCCTCCTCCACATGCTGCTCATGCTTCAGGATTCAGTTCAAATGTCCTTTCTTAGAGCGAACCCCCCTCCCCCGAATCAGCGGGTGTTCCTCTGCTTGCCTGGTTTTCTATTTAACGTAACTCTTGGTTTTGTGATGCATGCTACAGTTCATTATAAACTCTATTCCTGACCAGATCACATGCACCTTGAAGGCCAGGGCATCTGACCTGGCTGACCGCTTGAAATTTGTCTTTCTGATTCAGAACACTTTCCCAAGTTCAAACTTTTTCCCCCATCCTGGGTCCCCTGTTGCCCTATTATCCCAGAAAGCAGCTCTCCTAGCATCCTTCGGCAGCTAGAAACCTTGGCAGCTTCCTGGTTCCTTCTGCTTCCTTTTTGATCATGCATCCTTCTCATTGTGCATCCATAATGCTCACCGGCTCTAGATCCAAACTACCTCTCAGCATCCCCTCATCTGTCACCTGGCTGCCAGCTGCTCTCAGCACCTCTCCTGCAGGGTCAATGGCAGCTTCCCATTGCACTGCAAGGATGCTCTGCACTGTCCCGACACCCTGCCTTTCTTCCTCATTCAGCTGCTGGTTTGCATCCTTCCTGGGGCTTGTCACCCTTAAGATCATTCTGTCGCCTGGTATTTGCTGTGTCCCCCAAACAGGGACTGTGTGTCTGTCCCTGTCACCGCTGTACCCCCCCAACACTCAGCCCAGTGTCTGCCTCATAGAAAGCGCCCCACAAAATCTCAGTGACCTAGTGCTAATGAGCTATCATGGGAACGTGCTCTAGAGCGGCACACGGATGAGAACAGGACCAGCCCACAACACGAGAACCAAGCACCAATACTCATGTTTCCAAGCACCAATCCATGAAGTCAGACATAGTGCTAATATGTGCAGTGCCAGGGGCAGAGGAAATAGAGGCAATCTGTGCAGTGAGGAGCCTGCACGGAGGTGACCTTCCTTCGAGGGTCTGTTCCAGCGTGCCGTCTGGAAACCATTGGCAGGTGCATGGCTGTCCTGGAGCAGTACTGAGAGCAGAGCCAAGGTGCTCAGCCAGGACATTTTAGACTGATTCCTTCTGTGCAGATTGTCTACTAGGAGGCCAAGGAGGACACGGGGAGCGCACCCCATCAGCCCATCCAGCGAGCATCTGACAACTTCCCCCGACCCAGTGTTTCCCTCCCCTGATGCTTCATGATCACTCCTTCTCCTCTCCCTGTTTTGCCCTATTTAAATGCTTACATACAAAAACGGAGGCCTGGCTACTTCCTGGGGAAAGGTTGCAAGGGCTTCAGAGAAGCAGGGTTTCATGACACTGGTCTTTCCGTCTGTCGGATGCAAGCGTCTGCTGAAAAACACTCTGTTCCTCTGCTGGGTTTTGGTGGTGGCGCAAGATGGGAACACAGGGAGACAAAGAAAATCTTAGAGTCTTTCCCTCTTTTGTCTGGTGCTGTTTTATCCTCATTCTGATTTTTAACATTTCATTAAAAACCCATCTTGATCTTCTAAGAGTCAAGTTAAAAAAAAAAAAAAAGAATATGTTTTTATTATAAGAGCCAATGGCGGGGCCCCTGGGTAGCTCAGTCAGTGAAGCCTCTGCCTTTGGCTCAGGTCACGATCCCAGGGGTCCTGGGATCCAGCCCAGCGGGAAGCCTGCTTCTCCCTCCCCTCCCACCCCCAGCTTGTGCTCTCTCTCTCACACTGTCTCTCAAAATAAATAAATAAAATCTAAAGAGAGAGAGAGAGAGAGAACTAACTGCATAGACTGAAAGCCGGGGGTGAGAGGGGGGGTTGCCGAGGGACATCACCAGTTTTCCTTCCTGTTTTTGTAAAGAAGAAATCAGGAAACCCAAGCCGACAAAGGGGGCCCATTGTCTGAAGTCACGAGGACAGACTTGTTCCAAGGCCTGCGGAGCTCAACCCCCACGCTTCTGGCCCTCAACGGAGAGCGAAGGCGTGGCTTTTCCAGTGACAGCCACATGCCACCAGCCTACACGCCTCAGCTCATGTCCCCGAGTCCCTGAGCACCCGGCAAGGGCGCCGGCAACAGCCCACGTCTGAGCAAGGAAAGCCTGAAGAAGGTGTCACGGTCACACACAGGCTGAGATGAGGAGAGACTCGAAGTCAGATCTGCTGGGTGCCAAAGCCTGAGGGCTGGCCCTTCCCCAGGTCTTTCCCTTCCCCATTCAAGCATCTGGAGCCAAGGCGGGCTGGATTTTCCCAGCCCACATCGGGGGCGGGGTCAGCTGAACCCACCCTGTCTCCTCGCCAGGGCTGCGTCTCCACCCGCACTCACCACCCTTCCTCCCACGCCTGCTTCTCAGGATCCTCTGGCCACCCTCACAGGGTCCACGTGCCACACACAGCATCCCACACTCCTTCTGGGGCACCGATCCCTCTAGGGAACAGATGTGCAATCCCCCAACAAGGACACATGGCTGACAACCCTTTGTTAATTGTCTTGCAGACATTACATCTTATAACAATCGAGGGAGGAACACCTTCTCTCTCCACGCCCGTTGCCAAGAAAACCAAGGCTCAGGGTGGTTCTGTGATCTGTCCAAAGCAAAGTTATCCCGGAGCAGAGCAGAAGCTAATGCAGGCTAGCGGTTCTGTCTCACAGCACAGCCTCCCAGGCTAAGTCCTGCTTCCTGCAAGTGCGGAGCCCAGACTCAGACAACCTGGACTCCTAGTCCAGCTATGTGACCTTGGGCAAGCTACCTAACCTCTCGGGTTTCTGCTCCTTTGCCTATAAAGTGAGATGATAAACACCCCATCTGCTTCATGGGGTTACTGTGAGGATTAACTGACACGAACAGAAAATCCTTAGAATGGTGCCTGGCAACTGGGCTCAGCATATGCTTGTTGTTAGTTTTCTTTTAGGAATTTTTATGATACAAAATGTCATCAGGGGCCCAGGTAAAAATCTCAACTGAGGTCAGAATGACTCCTGTATTGTCACTCCTTCCAGACTTCTTTTTTCTGTAATCCTATCTGTTCTCCTGCTTTTATCTGGAACAAAAGAAGGAATACAAGATGGCAGGAGCTGTGAGAGTGACAGGAAAGAAGGGTCATGAGAGGGTGGTTAGGCAGACAGATACACTGACATAGGAACCAGTACCTGAGTCTCAACCTTGCCATTTACAAGCAGTACGACCTTGGGCCAGTTACTCTGCTTCCCTGAGCTTCAGTTTGTTCATCTGTAAAACAGGAGAAATGGTACCAGCTTCACTGGACGAATGGGAAATCATCACCCTGGGATGGAGACCCAGACGGCCTTCAGCTCAAGGCCAGTACAGCAGTAAATGTGCTCCTAGCTGTCCCCTTGTGGGGACAGATTACTGGGCTCTAGATAGTAATGAGTTTATTTAACTTGAGAAAGTTTGCCCCAGCCACATCCCCACCAACACCGAGCATCGCCTGCTGAGTCATCATGGTCCCAAATGGTAGAGCTGCGGGTCCCTCGCACACGGGGACCTGCCCTCACCAGTGAGTCACCCAGTTTCCCAGTGCGACTAGTCAAACAGTTGCCCTGGTTTCATCTTCAAGCCTCTGGGAATTTCCTTAAAGGATCGGTCAGTCTTCCTGTCTCTGTGTCTATGATTTGCCTGTTAATATCCTTGTCTATTCCCCTGTCCCCACTGCTGCTTTCTTGGGAATTTCCAGAAGTCCCTTGCATATCGTGGGGATACAGTTGATCCTCCGAGAATGCAGGTTTGATCTGTGCGGGTCCCCGTTGACAATACTGCAAACATAGCTTCTCTTCCTTAGGAATTTCTTAGTAACATTACTCCAGCTTACTCTATTGAAAGAGCACAGTATCTAATTCATATAACATACAAAGCATGGACCAACTGACTACTCACGTTATCTGTAAGGCTTCCAGTCAACAGTGGGCTACTCATAGTTAACTTTGGGGGGAGTCAAGGTTATGCGTGGATATTCAACTGTGCAGAAGATTCGGTGCCCTGATGGGCCCATGGTTCAAGGGTCGACTATAGTCACACATCAGTTTCAGTGATGACAAATACTTTGCTCCTATCTGTCATCCACAGATCGGTCCCTGGGTCCTCGCATGAGACGGACATCCTGTTTTGATCTGATCTCGTTCATCAGATCACAGAGGCTTCAGCTTGTTAGGATGCCTCTCCAAGAAGGGCCCCCTGCAATGGAACAGAACATTCTAGATGGGATCTGAGCCATGTTGTGAGACTCGGTGGGACTGGATCTGAAATCGAAATGCGGAATGCCTTGCCATTGGTCCACGTTTTGCACCAACTTGCTGGTTCCCGCCTGGAATTTCAGACTGTTGAGGCTGTTTACTTTTGACGCTGAAACTGCAGAGCATTGCACCATCACAAAACCTTCATGACCTTACACACTGCATTCCAGGCAACATCCCTGGTAGGTCGTGATGAAGGAGAAGCACTTTCCAATCTGCATCCTGTAGACACAGTACAATGTGTGATGACTGTTCCCCATACTTGCCGTGTGCTCTTGGCCCCTCCCCATTTCTGAGGCTCCTCTCTATCCAGGGGGGCAACGACCCCGGCACCTGTGTCGTCAGGCTCCCGTGAGTGGCAAGTGTGTTATTACCTGGAAAGGTATGCCTGGGGCACAGGAAAGGCACGAGCTGAATGTCTGCCATGATCATTAGCATTACGGTAGCGCTATTTCTGCTATTTAAGGAGTAGTGAAAGGAGTTGCAAAGACTTGAAGTCACTTGTCCCAATCGCACTCTCCGTGACAACAGAGTCGAGGCTGCGAGCTCCTCGGACCCCACGGCTGATGCCCCTTCCATCCCGAGAGGTGTAGGCGAGCTGCAGTCCACCTGTCTACCTGGCCTTCCCTGGGCTTTGTGTTGGCATCTCAGGGCATAGAGGCTCTCTGCTCCCCATGACAGGCACTCACCCATTGGGAGGGAGTGTCGTGTACCCCTGACCCAAAGGACCCCTTCTCTGAGCTCACTAGCCCTTTCCCTTAAAGAGCCCTCAGGCCAAAGGGAAGCCAATGGTTTTGCACACCCATCCTTCCTCGGTCTCAGTCAACACGCACAAGGGCTTAAGCCAAGAAGCTAACCCTCCTTGTTCTGTCACTGCTCCTCTTGCTTGACATAACCTCTCCTGTGGGCTCCAGTGGTATGACCGAGCCCACTGCTGCCTCTTCTGCTCACTCCATGCTGGGTCAGCCATCCCCACTTTCTCCTGCACACTTGCAGTGTCTCCGTCCTGCTCTCCCTGCCTACCCCTGTCTCCCTTGCAATCCACTGGCTCTCAGCAATAAGACTGAGCATGGTATCTATTATTATTTTAAAGATTTATTTATGCATATGAGAGAGAGAGTTCTTATGCATGAGGGAGAGGGAGAGAGAAGCTCAAGCAGACTCTGGGCTGAACATGGAGCCAGTCTCGGGGCTTGAGCCCAGGACCCTGAGATCATGACTTACACAGAAATCAAAAGCAGATGCTTCACCGAATGAGTCACCCAAGTGCCCATATTTATCACTATTTTAAAAATATGTTTATTGAGCCCTTTATGTTATTTCCGCTGATACCTTTCTGCTTTAGTAAGATGCCTGGATACAGGGTTTTGAGACTACCTGTGTGTTTTTAAGCAGGCTCTATGCCCAGTGCGGTGCTTGAACTCATGACCTGGAGATCGAGAGTCACACCATCTACTGGCTGAGCCAGCCAGGAGCCCCAAGACTGAGCATTTTGAATGTCAGCTGTGGTTTCCCATTTTCCTTAGATTTCAACCCAAGCCAATTGGCCAACGATGACCCAGTGATCTGACGCCTGCACTTGTCAACAGCCTCATCTCCCTCCTCTCTTCCCCTTGTCACCTTACTCCAGCAACACAGCTGACTTCTCTCGATCCCCTAAACATGCCTCAGGACCATGGTGCTTGCTTCTCCCTCTGCCTGGAGCTCAGCCTCAGAATGGCTTTCCTCCTCCATAATCCGTGCTCTACTCAGACATTACCTCTTCAGAGGCTTCCGGACACCGTGAGGCTGAAAACTGTCACACTGTGCACCATAGCTTTCCATTCCTGGACCACACTAGGTGTTCTCTATCATTTATTAAAACGTGGGACGTATGACTCCTTCTCTGTATCTGTCTCCTCTCTAGGAGGCACACCCGCTATGAGAGAAGAGACCACCTCTGATTTGCCCTAGGCATGTGTTGCACAGCCCGGGACCACGATTCTCTCCCCACCCCTGATTCCTCTCGTGAATCCCGGGAACCTGTGGCTGTGTTAGGCTGCATGGCCCTGGGGGAATTAAGGTCACAGACAGAATTAGAGTTGCTAATAAACTGGCCCTAATATAGGAAGATTATCTAGGATTATCCCAGCGAGCCCAGTATAATCCCAAAGGTCCTTTAAAGTGGAAGAGGGAAGCAGAAGAGAAAGAGTCAGAGAGACTCCGTGGGATGTGGGAAGGAATCCCCCCTCCCCGACCCCTCCCCTGCCCTATCCCCCATCCCTCCACCTAGAAGATGGAGGAGGGGCCCTGAGCCGCAAGGGAATGAATGCTCCCCTTTAGAGTCCCCAGAAAGGACCGTGACCCTGCTAACATCTTGATTTTAGCCTGAAGGCACCCATGTCAGACTTCTGACTTCCAGAACTGTAAGAGAGTAAATGCGTTGTGGTTTAAGCCACTGAGTTGGTGGGGATTCGTTACAGCGGCAACGGGAAATGCAGCACTCCGATTTGCTGGTTGCATCTCGAGGAAGTAAGTCCATAGGGTCTTAGTCCTTCTACCAACCGGTCTCCGTCATTCCCCGGACTGTCCTAGGGTGTGGTGTCCCGGGAGACCCAGCCCCTCCCGGAGCCTGACAGGAGGGACGGCCCGCCTCTCCTTCTAGCTCCTCCCTTCTAGTTCCTCCTCTGATCAGCGAAGGCTGCGAGTCTCGAGTCTGCAGTTGGGTTAAAGGCAGCACCCAACTCTTGTCGCGTACAGAGCTCCCCATGAGTTGGAAGGCTTCCCTGGGTATTCACATGCCCCTCCAACCTGTGTGTCGGACCGGCTTCTGTGCCCTTGGTCACATGTGTGCCACTTGCCATCCATGTCAATGCAGCACTGCGTTTCTGGTTTCCTGTGTTTTGTTCCTCCTCCTGGAAACATCCCCTGGGGTGTGAGCTTTCTCAGCCCTGACCCTCTGTCATCCCACTGGCTTCACGAGACTACCTTAGGTGTTTTCCTATCCCTGTTTTACAGACGAAGGAGCTGCAGTGTTGCTTGCTTATCACTAATTCACCTTTTGTACTTCTTTGGGAACGTTCTACTAAACCTTGCTGAGCGTGGGCTGTCTGCTCGTGTTGGACCATCCCCCACGGCTCTCAACCCCCCGGATGCAGCCCCCGTTGCTGCTGAGAAGTGAGCATGTGAAGCTGTGTGCAGAGACAGAAAGAGAGAGAGAGAGAGGAGAGGGAGAAGGCCAGAACTCTGGCTGCCTAGCTCTGCCCACTGGGCCCCCCAATACTTAAAACAACAGCACAAACCGCAGCCACAAAACACAAGACAGCCACTCACCGCCTCTGGTCTCGTGCTCAGCCCTTGCCGTCTCTGGGAGAGCTTCGGAGCGCATGGATGCTTAGGAGCCTAATTCGAGCCACGTCGCGCCTGTGAGGTTCCTACTGGCCGGACTCCCAGTCCTCCCTCCACATAGGGCTGGTCTCTCAAGAGCGTCCCTGAAGCTTCTTGGCCTTTTCCGTGATATTTGCCCCGCCTGTTTGTCCAGTCTGCCTGTTAGATTCCAGGGGCCTCTTTCGAGCTCCTTCCTGATGTGACTGCAACCCCCTCCTTTCACCGGGTGAGAAGTTAATTTCCTTAACGACTATTTCCCCATCCTAACCAGGGTTTCGCAACCTGGCACTCTTGCCTCTTAATAATAATTCTGTGTGTTTCAAGATGTTTTGTGGCATCCCTGACCCCTCTGCCTACTTGATGCCAGTAGCACCCTTGAACCCTCCGTCCTCAGTCCCCACCCCCCACACCCATGACAACAACAAAAATATCTCTGCACATTGCCGAATGTCTCCTAAGGAGCGAAATCACCCCAGGGATAATTCTGCCTTCGTGCCTCTGTTTCATCTGGACTGAGTGATCTGTATTATTCTCCCCTAGACTGAAAATCCATGCCTCTGTATCACCCGTTCTCTAGTTGTGGTTTCCAAAGAAAAACAAAAGTAGGGTGCTTTAGTTATGATTGTGTTGAACAAGAGGTCAGCTTACATTATGGTAGTGATTAGTCAGCGTTCTCCAGAAAAACAGAACCAATAGGATGTGTGTGTGTGTGTGTGTGTGTATGATAGGTAGATATATATCTATCATATATATGATACATATACATATATATATACATATATATATGTATATATATATATGAATTTGTGGAGACACAAGTCCAAAATCTGTAGGGAAAAACAGCAGGCTGCAGACCGAGAGAAGAGTTGTAGGGCAATTCCAAAGGCTGTCTCTTGCAGAGCTCCTTCTTGCTCAGAGGAAGTCAGTCTTTTTCCTCTGAAAGTTTTCAACTGATTAGATGAGGCCCATCAGCACTATGGAGGGCAATCTGCTTTACTCAAAGGCTACTGACTTAAATGTTTATCTTATCCAAAAAACAACTTGACGGAAATATCCAAAACAATGTTTGATCACAAATCTGGCACTGTGGCCCAGCTAAGTTGGTGCATAAAACAATCATCACAGGTGGCAAGGATGAACTAATTTATGCTAAAGAAAGGGAGAATGCCTTAAGCTCATCTTGAACTCATCTGGAAAATGGGGCCAGACTTCCAGATGTCCACGATCACTGTCTGAAATGTCAATGTTGTACAGGTCACACGGGGGCCGTCAGTGGTCCTCAAAACCTGGCCATTATAATCACCTAGGGAGCCTTGAAACGATAGCAATGTCAGAGTCACCCTTGAAGATCCAGACCCATTTAGTCTGCAGTGGGGCTCAGGCATGAATGCATTACCAGCAATCCTCAAATGTTCCTAATATTTGGCCAAGGTTGAGAGCCCCTGGGCAGAATGAATGTCTGATGTTCTCCTCGGGATATACCAACAGAGGTAAGCATAAGCTTTCAGCAAGGTGGCCTGGGCATGAGTCCCGCTTCCCTCCAAGTGAGGTGTGTGGTGTTGGAACAACTATTATACCTCCCTGAGGCTGTTGGTCAATTAAGAAGATGCTTGGAAAGCCCCTAGCACAGTCCCTGGGAGGAAGGAAATGCAACATACATCATACATCACTTTATGCCTATTCCCACCACTCAGCATGGTATTAATAACCTGGGTGTCTCTTCTCTATCATTTTTCTTTAAGTTCCTCTTAAAATATAGTAACAACTATGTTTAATCTAACATGTGCAGAGTTTTGAGACAGACACTGTTAAAAGTAAGTATTATCATATCCTCACAATTACCCAATAATGAAGAGTCTGTGATGGACCCAGGCTACAAGAGAGGAAACTGAGACACAGAGGGGTTAAGTTGCCCAAGAATGTTGCTGACAGTGTTGGATTTATCTGACTCTGAAGGTTAATGTTTTTTAAGAACTTGGCTTCCGGGAGACATAAATCAGGATTATAACCACTGAAAAAGAGGAGGCAAGACATGCCAGAGTTCCCAGATGTCCCCATCATGTGCCTAGAGAACCTACGAAAACAGAAATTAAAATTAGTATGGGAGCAGAGTCGTTAGTTACTTAACAAAGACTTTCGTTAAAAAAAAAACAAAACACAGTCATTTAACAAAAATCTTGGTTCATATCCAAAATTAAGTCATGTTCCTGGTGAGTAGGAACAGGAAGCAGAAATCATACTTAAAAACAAAGATCTTATTCATAATAGCAACTAAAAATATGAAATACTAGGAATAAATTTAGCAAGAGAGCTGAGGTAGGTTAATGAACAAAACCAACAAACTTTATTGAGGGATATTAGAGAAGATTCAATCTTTGGAGAGATGGTCTGTGCACATGGTGCCATTGAAAAAATGTTGATTCTTTTCAAATTATTTCTAGGTTTAAACAATTTTCTTTTTCAAGTAAAAATTAGGCACTGAAATAATTCTGAAACAATTCAAAAGTTTCCAAGTGCCATGCAGAGCGCCTTCTGCGTTCGCAGCAACTTCTAGTATCTCTAAAGAAAAGAGTCAGCTCTCCTGAGACCTTGAGTCACTTCTAGACTTCATTTCAGATTTGGTCACTTATGGCCATGAGACTCTTTTTGCTTGGCTACTGCTGGACACACTCAGATCCAACCTAATTTATCAAAAGAAAAATGCTTTACAGTTGGAAAAATCTAAAATTGTGAAACATAGTGCAGGTTTAGAAATATTACACACACACACACACACACACACACAGAGAGAGAGATAGAGAGAGAGAGAGAGTCTAACAAAAAATTACATGAATACTCATGTAACCAGCTAGGGTGGACAGATTCTTGAGATGACCCCATGATCTGTTTTTGTTTTTTGTTTTTTGTTTAGATTTTATTTATTTATTTGACAGAGAAAGATACAGAGAGAGAGGGAACACAAGCAGGGGGTGTGGGAGAGGGAGAAGCAGGCTCCTTGCCGAGTGTGGAGCCCGATGCAGGGCTCGATCCCAGGATCCCGAGATCAAGACCTGAGTCGAAGACTCAGGTTAATGACTTAATGAAGACTCAGCTTAATGACTGAGGCACCCAGGTGCCCCATGATCTGTCTTTCATGTACTTGTATGATCCCTCCCCTTGAGTGTGGGTAGACCCCATGACCTGCTTCTGGGCATAGAGAATATGACAAAAGTGAGGGAGTATATGTGACCGCATGTATGTGATTATGTTACATAGATGGTAACATCCATCACATGCTGTGTTGGCTACACGGGTGAGAACTGGGGTGGCCTTCAGTCCACAGCCAGCGAGAGACCCTGAGGCCCTCAGCGCAGCACCTTGTGGGAAACTGAGTGTTGCCAATAATTGTGTGAGCTGGGGAGTAGAGCCTTCTCCAGTAGGTCCTCCGATGAGACCACAGCCCCAACCAACACCTTACTTATAGCCCAGGAGAGAACACAGTTAAGCTGTGCCCAGACTCCAGACCTGAAGAAACCATTTGATCATTCCTCTGCTTTTCTTTGTAGATTTACCATCTATGTAGGTATCACTAAATAGGATATGTTTGGGGAGCCCACACCCAACTCTGTAATAATAATAATGAAGACATGGCCAACGAGGTAATTTTTAATTTGACAAAGGAACTTTGAAACTGATCATGAAAAATGTGTAGAAAGGTAGACAGCAATGACAAAATATCTTGAAAAAGAGAAATAATAAAATAGATCCTCTTATTTTAAGATATTGTAAAGGCAAATGTAATCCTGCTGCAAGAATGGATTGCGGTATAGGAAATACACCAGCATATGTACCTGCACAAACATGTTCTTTCACATGTGTTTATACCAGTCCGACCACCATTCAGATCCGGGTGAAGAACAGTTCCAACATTCCAAATGCCCTTTCCCAATCCACAGCCCCTCCTCTCTCCCCAAGGTAGCCATCATTCTGTCAACACAGGTTAGCTTAGTCTGTTCTCAAATTCCATATAAGAGGAGTTTTGATGCAGGTGGTCTTGGACCACATGTTAAGAAACCCTACTTAGCTAAAAGTCCTATTATTCCCTTGAATGTGTTCTTGGGGTATGAGTTCTTGGGGTATGAGCTTGCTTCCAGTGAGATACCAGCTAAGTGATTTGGGGAGGTGGGGGGAAGGATGAGAAATTAAACTTACACCATGTCTTAGCACCTCTTCGGAACAAATCCTTGCAATGCACTACTTTTGCAATGCAAAATGCACGACTCTCAGAAAGATGCTGAGAACTGGGAAGCTTTGATGGGGGTGGGAAGGTGAGAATCCAGGTCACTGTGCCCCGTCAACCAAGCCCTCTCTCACCCCAACTATGAGCTAGAGTAATGTCCAATTATTGGCTGGAAAAGAGGGATCTGCTTGGGACCTTGGGTTGTCCGTATGGGGAGCGATGGTCCCTTCCACTCACCTGAAGCTAACGGCAAAGCCATTTCCCCCATGCTCTTAAGGCCGGAGGATGCTTGCAGGAAGCAAGAGAGATGGCATTCTTCCTGCAATGCCCAGCAGGTCTGACAGCAGAGGCCATTATAGAAAAACCATTCCTTTCAGCTGATTCTAGCCATTTTGCCACAGACACAGCCAATTTCACTGAGGTCAGAAGGCCAGAAAACTGGGCTTCGTGCTGGCAGCCTGGCAGAGGTGAGGGAGGGAGGCCCTGACTGTCCTATTGGCCTCCAGGAGCCAATTATCTTTCCAGACTCCAGGAATCTCAGCGGGCTGGCTCAGCCTTGGCCCAGCCACGATCTCCAGCTGCTCTCTGCTGTTCTCAGCTGAGTACTACAGCCAGGGGCCACAGGAACCAGACACAACAGCAAGGGCCCAGAATGGGAGAAAGGCTTCCACTTGGGGGCAGGCAGGGGAAGGGAGAGGTGGGTGTTAAAGGAACCAGGCTCTGCTCAGGGAAGGTGGGCTGTAATTCCCACCTGCTCCCCACCATCCGACTGGGCCCCATGTCCCTCCCTGGGGCTCCACAACTCCTTTGGTAGAGTGTCCTCTTGTTCACTCTCTCCCCCACTTCTCTAGAAACCCAGTGAAACAAGATGAACAGTGTCTGTCTTCCCCAGGATGTGTTGCCTGGTACCTAATAGATGATCGATGAATATTTTGTAGAATACATGAGTAGGTTAATAATGGAGTGGACTTGGAATGAACGAATGAAGAAGTCAAATATCTCTTCAGAGAATCAAGCTACTAGGATCATGGAGTTATAAAGCTCTTCTTCCTAAAAAAAAAAAAATTCCCTCTTTCAAAATAAAAAGGGGCGCTCTTGTCCAAACTGGCAATGACTGGGGGTATCTGGAGTCATCACAATTGAAGCAGGGGATTGTACTAACAAACTAGTGTGTAGAGGTCAGGGACACTAGCACACCTCCTGAGGTGGACAGGAGGGTCCAGCACAACACAGACATATCCTGTGCCAACTGTGCATAGTGTCGGGGCCAAGAGAGCCAGAGGTGGGCAGGCGGTCTGCTGGGAGGCCAGTGGTGACGTTGCTTTGCTGCAAAGTGGCATCAGCAAAAGCTGCTTGGGACAAACTTGCTCTGGTTGAAAGCAAGACTGAAAAACTGACCCAGATAAGAATGACTCAGATACGATTTCACAAGTTATATATCAGCAGAAGCCAAAGAACTGGTCCATCTGTGTGTGTCCAGAAGGAAATGGGTGGTGTCTCTGTAGGACACGTGTGCCAGCTAAACCCAGAAATGCGTTCGCCTCTTGTAGCTAAAACAGCTTTCCTCCCAGACCAGGGATTGTGGTGTGTGGCCTTTTAGTTTGGCCAGACCTGAGGTGTTGGTTTCATTTTGATGAATGGTATTTTGTAACCCTCAGATATTATCAGTGTTTTTCCCATACGCAGGGAGCTGGATGCTAGAGTGGAAAGGAAGGGAGGGAAGAAGAAGGGAAGAGAGGGAGGAGGAGAAGCGGGAGGGAGAGATGGAGGAAGGCGCGGGGAAGACGGGAGAGGAGAAAGGAAGAGTGAATTAAAGAAGGCGTAGCTGTCAGAAATACGAGTTATTTGGAGCACATTGCTTCACCTGCTTTCCTATAGCATGAAGGACATCAGGGAAAGCAGAACGTCAGAAGACAAGGCCCCTTGGCGATTCTCCTGGAACAGCCAGAAGTGTGACTTTTCCCACTCCCTATCACTTAAAAACAACAACAACAACAACAAAAAAAAACAAAACGTGTCTCAGACTTATCCTTCAGATGCAGGCGAGTCTAATTTATGACCACATCATAGGAAAGCAGCTGATGATTTTAATTCAGCTGCCAGTAGGGTGGTGTCGGTCTCCACCTGTGAACGGCTTATGCTGCCCTCCACGTGGCCACACCGATGGTTCTAGCCAAAATTTCTCACAGTCTTTTCTGGGGGATACATAACACAATCTTCTGTGAAGGCTGTACTTGTTCAAGCTAAACTTCTCTATGATGCAAGAATACATGTCCCAGAGTAAGTTCATCACCATGGTTCCCTGCAAGTCATCCCAAATCTGGCTTCCCTACCCCTTGCCACTTTAGACCTGGAGGCTCAGCATGGACACACTTAGCTTGTCGCCGATCCCTCAGGAGGTGAGAAGCAGATCCAGGACCAATGGCTGTTCTAATCAGAGTCTGATACCGGTGGGTCCTGGCAATGCACAACTATTCATATTTCTGCTGGCTACAAGTTGAATGTGTCCAACGGCAGCCTCCTTGGGTTGGCTAAGCCTTCAGGCAAGTCCTGAGGCCTCCTCCGTTGCTCACTGTGGCCCTCACCCTCTGTTCCATCCTCAGGCAGCAGCCATGGGACCTGCCCTCTGAGGCCAACCTGGCAGCCAACTCCGTCCCTCTGTGTCCTAAGTTCCTAGAAGTCAACTGGTCTCCAGTTCTATTCCCCACACCTGAAAAAGGCACAAAGAGTGCTGCCTCACTCACCAGGCTGTGAAGATTTCCTGCTCTGTGACAGGAACGGATTGAGCGGCTCCCCTCTCCCCTTGCAACATGATGGCCATTTACCTGCGAGGCACTAGTCTGGTGGGCAAAGCGGTTATCATCTTCCTTTCTTTCTTTTTGTTTTTTTAATTAGGGAAGGTACCAGATCAGATACACAATTACAAAATGCCACAGAATCCAAAATAAAAGACCCAGAGTAGCATCACTGGAGCTAGGCTGGCTCAGGCAAGAAGTTTTTACATCTGCATCCCTTCCTGACATGGGATTTCTAAAGTCTTGGGACCTGCTGGGGTCAATTGTTTTCAAGGTTCTTTTTTCCTTTTAAAAGTAGTCAGTTAGTGGCTAAGAATTAATTGTATTAACAATATTAATTTATATCCATATTTATTAATAATTAACAGAAGTATTGATTTTAGTTATTAAGATGATCAATTGAGAAATGAAGAATCAATGGTAAATTAATAAGTTACGAGCCCCCTAGCAAGGACAATTCTGTGGCGACAAGGTTTTTACCTCATCAGGTAGGAGTGGGAGGGACACTGGGCCCCAAACTTCCACCGCAACAAGTGGAGAGCACAGACACACATACCGGTTTCCCTCACTGTTCCAAACTCGACGTTATGCCCCTTCACTTGTATGAAAGACCTACATTAGTACCCATTTTCATGAACTGAAAGAAATCCAAAGAGGATTTTCACTTTTACGAAAAATGTAAAAGCCAAAGTAGCGGTCAGTGGGGTTTACCCTGAGAGGAGCCTGAACAGAGGCAGCGCACACCTGGCCGGTGAGTGGCGGCCCCAGCGCCTTCCATGGGAACTACACTCAGTATTTCCGCGTGCGGCCACCGACTCTGAACTGCGTGTGAGCATCCGGGCTTCACCTCCCCCTGTCGTGAGCATCGGTTAGCAAGGTGTGTCCTAAGTATCAGGAAAGCCTAAGAGAGGTTTTATTTGGGGGTCTGGGAGTGCCACTAAATTTCCCTGAGGAATTAATGGTAACTGCTTCTTTGCTCAGGACAAGTTCTACAGGTGCACTGTACTTTCGGATAGTGGGGAAAGCTGTAGGTCAGTGCCGTTTCCTCGTCCTTTCCCGAGATTTTCTGTGCCCTGCACCCCTCACGATCCTGGCTTACAGTAAACCCATGATTCAACTTCTCTTCTCAGTTTGTTTCTTAGTAGCTGCTGACTACTCATTTTAGACAGGATCATGATAGCCAGCGGTAAGTCAGAAAACAGTGTTGTCACAGAAATCTAGGACTTAATGCAAGAATAGGGGAAAAAAAACATTTTTGTATTAAAGAATGAAGTTTATACTGTTTATCTCCATAGAATGGACAGACGAATGAATTCAAGCAAGGACATTGGATGATATTAAATATTCCCGGATATTTTTTAGGAATGTCACAACCTGATTCCTGTTTGACTTTCTGAAAGCCTCCTCCCTAGCTTCGAGAGACTGCCTATTCCAGAAAGCCTGCCCCGATTTCCTTCCTGAGATGCTCCTCTTGGGGCACAGGTCACAATTTGTCATACAATATCATCTGATGGAAACTTATTTTGTGTCCTGCATACACAGTGATAACTACCGTATGTTACTTCATTTTAGCCAACGTCCTTCTACATTTATGTCACATTTACTGCATTTACGGTGTCCCAAATCCAGACTTCAGCTTTACCTGGAGTATCTCATTGGTATAACCCTCCTCTCACAGACGTGGAAACTGATGCATGCTGTTGTGGACACTGACAACCCCGATACGCAGGCCGTTCTTTATTTCTGTCTTAAGTCAGCTTGGAATGGGCTCTGCTGCAGTAACAAATTATCTCAGGGGATGGATGGAATACGGGCTTACTTGCTGTTCACGCCGCACTCTGCAGGTCTGGTGACCCTCCTCCACCTGTGGCCAAGCCTTTATGGAATGTGACCTCCCAAGTCAGGGGTGGGGAGAGAGATGGACACACACCCTCAGGTGCCTGTCTGGAAGTGCCCACTACTCTCCCTTAGAGTCCCCAGGGTGCAGTATGAAGGTCTCCCTCCGCTGGTAGGGATTGTGGGCCAAACTCCAGTTCTGCTTTTAAAAGTCTCTACTGAGGAGTGGAGTTGAGGGAGGTGGGCCCTGGCTGGCTGGTGGGTACCCTCCCACCTCCCAGCCCTTCTCAACCTGAAGGCCTGTGGTCTTTTTCCATAAATGTGGTTGGTTTATATGCAATATTCTATCACTGAGTTTCTATCAGATTTTGAAAACTGTCCCACATATGGACAAATTTCCATTTGAAAAATCCTGTGTGCTCAAGGAAAATGAGGCTGAGCATCAAAACATTATACATTCTGGGCTCCTGGGTGGCTCAGTGGGTTAAGCCTCTGCCTTCGGCTCAGGTCATGATCTCAGGGTCCTGGGATCGAGCACCGCATCAGGCTCTCTGCTCAGCAGGGAGCCTGCTTCCCCCTTTCTCTGCCTGCTACTCTGCCTACTTGTAATCTCTTTGTCAAATAAGTAAGTAAAATCTTTAAAAAAAAAAAAAACCCCAAACATTACACATTCTTTGGCCTAGCATGTGTAAAAAAGCATGCCGTTACTGTGGGTTTTTTCCTGCTTCGATACTCTTACAAATTAGTCAAATGTATCAATCTTTTGTCCCTTATAGTTTTTATCATTCTGAGAATGATGTCTGAGGGGACACAAAGTCCCTTAAGTTTTCTTCCAGTATTATTTAAACTCCATTGTTTGAAATTAATTTAAAATCTTGGAGCTACTTTTAATTTAGTTTGGTGTAAGGACAAGTAAGCAATCTTATTTTTCAGATTGGTACCCACATCGATCTAGTAATTTGTCTGGAATCCGAATACAGAAGCATGAAGCCCATTTCCAGACTCTGTTCTGAGGCAGCCCCAGCTTTAGATGTATTACAGAGTAACATCTAATTCTCTTTTCCTTTCTTAGGTCCCTTTTCATATATGAACTGTGGAAGCAATATGATGAAATCAGAAGGGAGAAGTACTTTTTATTGGAGTTGCAAATGTAGACATCTTTACAGTGTTATCTTTCTAGCCAAGATCATCTTTCATGGTTAATAGGAATGCTTGGAAATTTAGTGTTCTTCAGTGCCTAAATACGTGCTACTTCCCTCTTTTGAAGGCAGTGCCAAAAAGGTCATGGGCTACCCCAGAACTCGCAAAGCAGGTGGGATCCCTAGATCATCTGATCCAATGTTTTCCACTTACAAATAAAACAAATTTAGGCCCAAAGAAGGGAGGTGAGGGGGCCCAGCTCACAGAGCTATTTGATCCAGATGTGCTGGGCCCTTGTGGGGCTTCTCTCCCCAAGCTGGGTGGATCCAGCAATCCAGTTCGGGAACATATCCCTCTGAGGCTGCAAGCCAGGGAGAAGCCACGAGGGTCCCGCACAGCTTCCCACACTCCCCACAGCCCACCACCACACAAAGTCAGCCATCCACAGTGAAGAGAAAGACATTTAATCACTTCTTGGTCTTATCTCTTAAAGCGCTCAAAGTGTTTTCACAAGTGCAAAGGGAGCGATTGCTCTCAGCCAACAATTACCAGTAATTCCAACACACGCAAAAAAACTACAAATCACCGTGCTTTATACTTACTTTTAATTTCTGCACTGAAAAAAAAAAAAAAGTGAAAACCATAACAGGTTAGTTTACAGTGACGTCACCTCTGCCTTTAAATTAACTTTTGCTCTTGGGGGCAGAAGGGGTAAAGAAAGACAGAAACACATTGAAGCAGGAGAGCAAAACAGTGGCCGAGACTCCTGGGTCTGGCTAATCCGGCTCTCAACGCCCAGAGGCGGTGGCACCCTTGGCGCGCGAGCCTGTAAACACAGACAGGCAACAGTTAAGATACATTAAAAAAAAAAAAAAAGTCCCACAATTCCATTCTTAGAATCAAGCACAAAAACAGACAGTGACTCCAAGATTCATATGAGTGCACCCTGTCAGCTGCGAGGGCGGCCACACAGCAGGGTGCACAACCCAGGCCTCCCAGCGGCACCTGCTCTGCAGAACTCTGCAGGGCTGAGCTGTCCCAGGGTCCCTTGCTGGGCCAGGCGCAGGGCACTCTGCGGGGAAGGAGTCTGCAGGGGAGGGATTCGCAGAGAGGAGTGTGGCCCACAGCCGCAGCCTCCCCTGCCAGACAGCAGGAGCCGCGGGGGCAGGTCTGTGTGCTTTCGAGGCTCTGCCTCTGGAATGTTCTGCACTCAGTCTGGGTGGGTGGTGGGTTTGAGTTACGCTTCACACGTTGTTTAAGTGCTTGCTTTATTTTTCATGTGCAAACTGTCACTGTCTAAAGCTTTCAGAAGGACGTATACAGGTATGGACACCCTGCAGAGAGCTGAGGGTACGCGCGGTAAGGCCCCCCCTTTTGAGCGGGCGGGGACGTGGGGGCGCATGGCAGAGAGACTGGGAGAAATGACGTGTTCGGCTGCGTAAGCTCTAGTCCCTGATTCGGTCCGTCCAACGGAGGGGGTCCTCAGTAGGTGATTGTCCACTCTTTGACAGAGGCATCGTGAGACGTCGTGACCAGCGTGTGCTCGTCCAGCCAGGCCAGGCTGCTGACGTGGTGAAGTCGGTGCGCATCTGGGGAGAGAGAAGTTATGCTGAGGGTGAGCCCCGTGTCTCTGCGCCTGCAACACCGCAGACGAGGAGCAGGGGACAGGCTGTGGCAACACCGACAGCGGGCCCTGAGGAACTGACCGCAGACTGCTGTTCATCCAATCCTGGCCCTCCTCCCGGAAGGGTGAACATCTATCTGGGTGGACAGTGGGTGCAGCCATTCTCAAGCCGGTCCCTCCCAGACATGGGGACTGTCTCAACAACCAACAAGGTCCCCTGGGGGACATAACTGCTCCTCCCATGGGGGTGTGTGTGTGTGTGTGTGTATGTGTGTGTGTGAAAAGTCTTACTTCTTTTCATGCATAAGCAACACTACACAGGATACACAGCCTCCTGGCGTATCTGCGGTGATGGGGCGGGGGGGAGGATGAAAAGGCCGAGAAACCTCTGTAATTGGTGGACTCGTGACCAGAAGACCCCGAGAGTCACCCCCTGTGTGAGGTGCACCAGGGGTGACCCCATCCCCCCCCAGTCTCCTGCCTCCACCCTGCTGACTTGGTGGGTCTTACTACAAACAGAGCAGGGAGCCCAGGTAAATCCCCTCTGCCTGAGGGGGTGACACCGGGACAGACACAGTCCCCACGAACCACTTGTGACCACAGAGTCCTTGAAGTGAGCTATTGCCACATGGAGAAAAAAATATGCTGGGCTAAATAAAACTTACTATTAAGAACAGTTTTACTTTTTTGTTGTTGTTTTGCTTTTTAAACAGGGCTGCTAAAAAACCGGCTCTGAACTCCTACTGAATGCTGCCCACTGTGGGGAAAACCTGCTCAGCTGTTTTATTTAGGGGGTGGGGTAGGGGAAGGGGCAGTGCTGTGGTCTGAATGCTTGCATCTGTCACCCACGTTGTACACCGGAAACCTATGTCCAAGGCTGGGGGGATCCGTGCCTTATTAAACAGACCCCACGGAGCACTGCCCCTCCCTGCAAGTCTCTGACCTGGAAGAGCTCCCCCACGCCCCAGCCCTGCAGACCCCCCATCTGGGACTTCAGCCTCCTGAACTGTGATAGTTCTGTGGTTTCTGAGCCATCTAGTCTGCGGTACTTTGCCATGGAAGCCCAGCGGGATAAGGAAGAGATGTCAAGAGGAACCCCCATGTGTGAAGGTGAGTGTCCGGTGAATGGACACCACCTCCTCTCCTTCAGGGAACACACGCATCGTCCCTCCCTCTGCGTGTCAAGCAGGGGCCAGGGGAATGAGGGCCATGCTTCTCAGGGCTAACTTCCCCAGAAGCACAAAGAGGACACTTGGGCTTGGGGACAGCCTCTCTGGGGCTGCCTGGGGAGCTGATGTAGGAGCGAGAGTCACCTTGGATCTTGACCCTGGTCTCGGGGTCACTCAGGGTCCAGACGTACACCATCATGTCCATGCCACCAGAGGCAAAGTGCTCGTTGTCTGGTGACCAGGCCAGGCAGACGATCTTCGCGTGGTGTCCGTAAAAAACATTGTTCTCCTAGTTTCGGGTTAAAAACAGAAGGGGTAGGTCAGGGTTCAGGCCAGAGGGGCACGTGTCATCTCACCTGCCCTCTGTGACCACAGTGAGGGCCGATGCTGACATAGTGCTCTCTGCCAGAACCCGTGTACACCTCCTGAGGTGTCCGCTACTCCGTGACAAGGCCCAGGAGGATGCAGCCCAGCACTGGGCAGCAGCCACTGTGTCCCTGGGACCAGACGGCCTCTACCACAGCACCTACCCTGAGGTGCTAGGTGTGTGTGCGCTCCTTCACGGGGCCCTCAGCCCAGCCAGGGTTATCACCACGCTGACACGAAGGCTCAAGGGGCCCCGCCTTGGGCAGGGGGTGCGCAGGGAAAGTTCGGGCAGCAGAGGGAGGCAGCCGGCCCCTCCCCACCACATCTGCCTGCTACTCTCTACTCTGTGGGGTGAGGACTGGACAGGGCCTGCAAGCTGGAGGACTAGCACTTTCCTGACGCTGTAGGGATGGTTTTTCTTCAGGGCATTCCATTTCCTTAATCCCTAGATGAGGTCGACCTCCCGAGGACTTTCTTTTTCAGGTTTGCCTGTTCCATACTGTGTTGATATCACCCTGCCTACTTAGCATAACGTCAACAAGACTTCTGTTGTACATACATGAAATCACTAAAAATGAGATAAACACAAAAGCTGAGAAACGTGGCAAGGGAGCAGAAAAATCCCCCAGGAGGCAGGGTGTATGTCCATGGAGGTGCAAGTTACAAGCTTTCTGTCCAACACAGGCAGACACTTGCCTTCACCCGCCCCTCTTACCAGAAGTGACATTATAGCATCACACTTTAAGTGCACCCCGAATTAAGATCATTGGATGGATAGTGTAACACAGGGAGATGTTAATGGCAAAACCTCTGGTAAATTCTTTCATCTTTGCTGCATTCCAAAACGTTCAAGTGCTGGGGGGCTGGCGTGGTGCAGGGCCCTGAGACCGGAGACCTGCCAGCCTGTGCCCCCTGCTCTGGCCAAATCCAGCAAGTGACCGACCCCCTAACCAAGCTCAGTCTCCTGCCCCGAGCCCCCCGCGAGGCAGTGCTGAGAGGATGCGCGCTCATCCTCGTCAGACCCAAATGGTAATGAGACTCAAGAAGAAAATCTAGTCTCAGCCCTTCGACAGAGAAGAAACCAGGAAATCCCTCAGCCAGGCAGCCCAGGTGAACCAATCGGCTTGTCTTTATGGCAAGTCTCACCGACGCCTGGGGCCCTAACCTTGTAGCAAGTGCTCTACCTCACTCATAAAACCCCAAGACCCTGGACAGCAGCATGTCTCGTCTCACATCATTCAGCCCTGAGAGCAAGGAAGCTGCGTGGCCTCATGCAACTGCCAGGCTGATGACAAGGGAGAGAAGCCACGGCCCCCCACCCGCCCACTCACCGAGTAGCCATCAGCAACGCTGAAGACCGTGACCACTTTGCTGGCATCGCACACAGCGAGGAAGGCGCCATCATGGGAATATGCCACATCGGTCACGGGGCCCTTGGCCTCCAGGAGCTTGCCCTCGTCCTTCAGCGTGGTGCCCAGGATGGAGTACAAGCGGACATTTCCGTCCTGCAGGAGGACAGAGGGGCAGTGAGTCACTTCCCGGCGTGCACGCTACGGGAGAGCATACGTGCGTGCACACACATGCTCCCGATACCTTCCCCCCAAAACCTGTCAGCAGTTCCCATGACATACCAGCAGTGTGGGAAGAACTACTCAGGGAAGTAATTAAGAGGCTGAATGCTAGGTACCCCCAATTCTGATTCCATGTGTGTGGGTGTCCAGGACTCTGATTTTTTCCATCAACGCTCCAGTCAGTCCTGACGCAGGTGTTCACAGGGCAAACCATGAGGTCCACCTATACACGTTAGTGCTGCACTGGTAGCCCTGGTCTGGCTCTGTCCTCCAGCCACACTGCTTGCCCCCTGTGCTCTGGATCCACACCACCCTTCCCAGCGCCCTGGAGGTTCCTGCAGGCACCGACTCGCTCTCTGACCACGCCCTGCTCCGTCCAACCTGTTGGCTTCTGGCGAACTCCCCATCCTTGGTGTGACCCAGGCGCTTCACAGGGGAGGCACACCTGCTCTCTGAGGGAGAGGGACCCTCAGAGGGTCCAACTGCCACAGGGGTCCTGAGGTTGGGATGCCCAAGCACCTGGCTCTACCCAGCTCTCCTCGGCTGGAAGCCTCTGAGGGTGTCTGGACATCTTTGCTAACAGTTCTGCCCATGCCGTGGGAGCCCAGCCAGGCGGACATACCTTGGGCACCTGTCCTCCAGGCCAGGGACTGTCTCTCCCCAATTTCATGACCCCTCACACTTGTCCAGGGCCTGGCCTGAGAAGTGTCACACACGGAATGAATCCGTGAAGGGGGCAGAGATGGACAGACAAAAGGAACCAGGACAGGTGTCCTTGTGACTAGTGTCCTTGTGACTGTCCAAGGCTTCCCTGGGAGGAGTCAGATTAAGGACCAGGCCACCCTCTTGGGGCAGCTGAGCTGTCCAAGGGGCCAAGATAATCCAAGGTCTCCTAGCTCTGGCCACAACACAGCCCTGGCTCTGCCCCTAATGCAGGAGGGAGAGCCACGTCCACATGCTGCAGGTCGATGAGGACAAAAGTCCTTGAGCTCTCGTGATAAGCTCGCCTGATGTCTACCTACAGTGGGAGCCTGGGCTCCAGGGTTCTGTAAATACATGGCCTACAGGAGGCACTGCAAAAAAGGAAAAGGCTATGCTCTTAGACTGTACACAGTGGACGTCATAGGAGGCACACAGCACCAACGTCCACCACCGGGCTAACTATGTGATGGGAATGCCACTTGCTGGAAAGTTATTAAAATAAATGGAGACTACTGGTGTGTGGAGAACAATGGGGAAGCCTAGGATAAACAAGAGATGTGCTCCGTGTGATCACGGAGATTCACAGGCCCAGGGCTGGCAGACAACCAGGAAAGACCAAAGTTGGCAAGACCTTGAAGTAGGAGCTGAAGAAACATGGGAATAGCCATCTCTCTTCTTTTTAAAAAGGTAAAGGTCTAGTAAGCAGGGCATAGTACAAGAGGGAAGACCAGATTTAAACCCCATGTCTGACTCTGACCTCCTGCCCCAGGACCATGGCTGTGAACTTCTCCCTAAAAAAGGGAAGACAACTCCTCAAAACATGCCAGAGAGCAGGGATTTAGGAAAGAAGCGGTGACAAGCCCAGCACTGCAGGGGTGTGGGCCTACAGGGACGGTAGCCCAGGCAGAGCACTGCAGGAGAGCAGGGCTGTCGGGAACCCTGTGGGAGGCAGTGGGGCTGTTTGGCAGGAGGGGATGCAGTGCCCCGTGGAGGGGCAGCCACACACAGGACACATCTGACTCATCTGAAAACCAGGGAAGTCCACCTGTCTTACAGCCACGATGACGAAAACACAGAGGAAGGGCTCGAGTGCAGGGGCTAAGGGCTGACAAGCCCTGCTCCTGTGTCTGGGCAGCAGTGGCTCGACACTGTGCCCAAGGGCTCTTGGGGGAGGGAAGAGCTTGTAGATGTGGCTGGGGGCCTCCTCACCTGCTTGGGCAGGTACCCTGACCCACTGTCAAAGCACCCAGGGGCCCCTCTGGCTGGTCCTCCTCCAGGCTGGAAGGGTGGGCAGCAAGGACATTTTGGAGGTTGAAGGTGAGACCGCCTGGGGAGCAAAGGCCCACCCACAGACCAGCCTTTCCTCAGCCCTCACACCTGCTCCACGAGATCCGCCCCGGGCTCCTCCAGCAGCTGGGGAGCAGGTGGTTTCACAGTGGACACCAGCAGGTGACCCCTGGGTTGGCTTTTGGCACATTGGGCACTGCCCAGCACTGACTTCCTCCCCTGGGGCATGAAGGTCCGCCATACCTGCTGCAGAGCTCCTTCGTCAGGGCACCCAAGCCTCCCAGGGCCAGAAGGGACAAAGGGAGCCAAGTTGTAAAGCACTTTAGTACTCAGCCTGGCAGGCAGGGACCACAGGGTCTCTGCGCTCTAGGTTTAGAGGAGCAAGAACACCACACTGGACCAGACAGATGCCAAAACTAAAGGAAAACCTTGAGCCCGTCGGGTTACTGCTGCTAGACACGGGTTAGGAATCTTCTTGTCATGTCCCTACCTCCAACCTGCCAGCCCAGGTCACCCACACTGGTCCCCTCTCAACACACTAAATCACATGTGCCCTACGGACTTACGTGGTTGATGGCCCAGCAGTCTCCCCTGCTCTGTGCTCCCAAGCCCAGCCCCTGCTCACTGCCCAGGCCCTTGGTCTCCCACTAGCTCCCTCCCCTTCTGCCTTAGGACCCTCTGTACATAGCCTGTGTCACCCCCTAACCGCCCCCATAGCCGGGGTCAGAGGACATGAGGGACAGGAGACTCACCGTGCCCCCGATGGCCACCGTGTCACCACTGGGGTGTACTGCCACCACTTCCGGCTCGTAGCCAGGGCTGTCGATGCTGAAGCACTTTTTCTGGTCCTTGAGCAGGACAATCTGAAAATCACAGGCAGCGGTCAAGGTGCAGAGGGCGGGGACAGATTGCTTGGCCCGAAGCTCACTGGGGGCGGGCGCCCTGTGACCCTGCATTGTGCTTCCTCCCTCATCAGTCGCTGGGGACCAGGAAGCCATCTGACCTCTGAACTTTTCATTCTCCTGTCACATAATGAATGAGCTCTCCCAAATGGCCTTCTTGCGAGATCCAAGGGACACAGCGTTTGGAAGAGCAGGGCTCTAAGGCGACAACAGGAACGAACAGGACAGGCTGGATTCTAAGTTCTGGTATCCCAGGTCCGAAAAATTCCCTTCACAGCTCCAACCCGCAGCACATGAAGCATCCTACGTGTGCCAGCCAGAGCGTCTCCCACAGCTGGGGGACAATGCTGGTACCTGTCTTCTGGACAAAAACTGGGCCCCAGGCATGGGCTCCCACTCCACAGAGTCTCTCTGCTCCCCACTGGCCTCCCACCAAGGCATGACTCATCCCATGGGAGGGCAGGACGGATGGTGCAAGGCAAGTCAGCCGGAGGCACCGGAGGGTACCTGGGAGGGGCTCCACCCCAGCCAGCCCCTGCCTCACCTCCCTCTAACAGAGGTGGAAGCAGGACGGAGTCCCCAGCCTGTCCTCAGCACCCTGTGGACACACAAACAGGGACCTGATCCTGGCTCAGTCGCCTACTGCTTATGGGGACAGCTCTGTCCTGAGCCTCAGCTTCCCAGGGCAGAAGAACCAGCCAGTGCCTACACAGCACAAAGCCGGAATTTTACGTTCAGGATAAATAAAGTCCTCAGTAAAGGCAAACAAAAGTATCAGCTCCGAGTTCACCAAGTGTGAGACACACGCATTGCTAACAGTGGGGCACACCCCTGGAGATAGCAGGATCACCATCCCCCACTGCCACCTGGAGGCACTCACAGAAGAGGCCCTCTGTACACAGGGACCCTCTTCGCCCTCCACCCCCACTCTTGCTGCCCCTCCTGCTTCTTGCTCACTGGACTGCTCCCAGATAGCATGGCCTAGATTTGTGACAACTCTGGCTTCATCCCACAGTACCCCTGCCCAGGCTACCAGCTGTCCCATGAAGGGCAGGCCAGCCCCTGACCCCACTCTCCAGTGGCCTCTGCTTCTGTGTGTATTGTGAGGTTGGTGGGGGGGCGAGAAAAGGGAACAGGTGGACAGGTGGCAGAACCCTAAGATCTACTATGAAAATGCAGCCCGAGGAACGTTTACCTACCACCTGCCTGACTCGGGAAGTGGATTCACCTGACAGGTAAACAGTAGGGGACCAAGCATTTGCCAAAACTTGCCTAAGAGATGAGACTTAAACCGAGCTATTTCCCGAACTAAAATCACAGGCCCCTTCCAGCATATTCTATAGAAACATCCCACCTAGAGCGGGGCAGGAAGCCTGCGTAGCAGGGGCACATCACAGAACAACCTTGCATACCCCCAACACCGCCACGTGGCACCAGGTTGCCCCTCTCTGACCCTCCTTGTGCAAGCCTCGCTCTGAGCCTCAGAGGAGGGCTTGTCAGGACTGCCCTCTACCGACAGGGAAGTGAGGCCTGGAGACACGGAGCATCAGCCCAGGCCCGCCTGTGCTTCTAGAAGGCTGCCTTTCGGCACCTCCAACCCTGACTCTGCTCTGGCTCTCCATGCAGATCATCACTACTGTTCCCCCACTGACTGCCCAGGCTGCTGACGGTAACTGCTTGGCAGAAGCTTCTGCTATCTAGGACACGCAGAAAACATTCTCCCCGAAGCACGTTAAGTGCACGTGACGCAGGACGGGTGTGGGCTCCTGAACAGCAGCTATCTTTACCAGGGTTGTCACTCCTGCTGTGGGGGGCTTAGTCACACCTGCCCACCCTGATCTCCTGGATGCCCTGGTCTACTGACAGACGCCGCCTGCATCAGAGCAAAACCTTGTAGAAAATGGGTCACACCAGGGTCTGGGTCAAGGGCACTTTGTTCCCGAATTTCCAAAAGAAAAGGTCTGTAAGTGACCTGTCTTCAATGAGAAGCCAGGCCACAGAGCTAGGACACCAGATGCCATCCTGGCCCTGGTGCCCCTAGCCACCATGTGGCCTCGGGAGAAGTCAGAAAAAGAACGGGCAACACTGAGAGGAGCCTCCCAAGTCCCCTAGGAGCTGTTAGGGAGCTCACAGATGGTAAGGAACATGTGTGGAGTCACATGGTTCCAGGGTTCATGGCTGAGACAACCGTGTTGCTGCTGCTGGGCACCCAGCAGGCTCCTGGGCTGATGGACACACAGGGAGGCTCATGCCTGACAGCTGTGCCCTCTGGCAGCTGCAGACTGGGGCAAGCAACTAGCCCTCCCTCTGCCTCCGTGTCTGTAGGATAGGGAGGATGCCGTGCTACCGGAGAGAACTGCTGACCAAGTGACTCAATGTGTGTGCATGCGGGTCTTGGACAGACACGCAGCAGAGCTCCCACTGCACCAGAGGCAAAAGGTCAGATGCCTCACCCACCAGCTCCGCTCAGCCGCCCGGCTGGTGCTCCCCGCCACTCTGAAGCAAGCCGTACCTGCCCGATGCAGACGACCACGGCATAGCCTCCGGGGCCCACAGCCACGCACTTGGGTTGGACGTCCATCTTCACGACTCCCTGCCCGCTGGTGGAGACAAGGGAAAACACGTTACGTCAACCTCACAGGGCTCAGCATGTATGTTAAGCCTACACTCAGAGATGCCGATCCACCTGCACTGAGGGAGTCATGAGCCAAAACCCAGGAGCACTGAGAGAAAGAGATCCCCAGCTCTAGGGAAAGAGACTGGAAATTAAGCGGGGACAGGGAGCAGGGTGGGGGGTGGTGGTGCTCTAGTCGCTATGACCTGTGGAATAGCTGTGACGCCCCCAGGAACTCCACCCCACTCTCGTCCTGAGTCCACTGGCCACAGACCCTGACAATCCATGGCTACAGATGGAACTGAGCCCACCTCTCGCTCCCACGGTCACAGCCACTCTGCTCAGCAGGGTGACTCTTCTGAAGAATCAGATACTTTCACGGATGAAAATCATGTCTTTGTTTTTGGTTAATGCTGTGAAAACAAGCCCTGGAAATCTTGCACACACACAAAAACTTGAAAATAGTAAATGAAGGAAAAAAATCCCATGTGACCAGGCCAAGCATGGGGACCTTGCGGCTCAGGTCACCAGCTGTGGCTCTGCCCCGGGGGTCTCTGAGGAGGCCGAGGGTGCAGCAGCCCACGCAGCGGGAAGGCTCTCGTGTGGGCCGTGCTAATTCAGGGTCACCACGGGGCACCAGTACAGAGAGAATGGCTGCGGCCTGGACACCAGACTGTGGGGCATTTTCCGCACGCATCACGAGGCTCAACCAGTTCCCAGTGCCCAGTCCCGCCAGGCAGGTGAGGCCTGTCACACGTCCTCCTGGAGTCCCCTGCCTCAGTGAGGGGGAAGAGGGGCACGGCTGCAGACGTCCAGTCTGTCCTTTCACGAAGCAGACCCTGCTCACCCACCTCTTCACTCTGCACAGGAAACCGCAGTTTGGTAACAGCTAGTCTTCTGGTGCCAAGGACAGCCAATTCAAGGCACCGGAGCCAAACCAAACAACATGGCCGCTTCCTCAAAGCACCTGGGTGCCTACGTGTCCTTTTGAGCACCTGCCGCATGCCAGGAGGCCGTGAGGGCCTTGCTGGGCCTTCCCAACAGCCCGCAAGGCCGGCCCCGCTGATACCCTCCTCTGCTGTAGAGGAACAGAACGAGGAGGGCATCTGGGCTGAGGTTTCCCAGGCAGAGTCTACACAGGTCACTGTCCAGGTGGGCTACCTGGACTCTCATGCAGCCCCTGGCTGAGAGCATGGCCACAAGAGAAGCAGTTGGGGGGAGCAGTGAGGAGAGCAAAGTGCCATTGAGCCAGAAGCCATGTGGGCAGAGAGCCCCTCTTCTGGGGTGCACTGCGGACTGGGCCCCGGGCAGCCCTCACCTGTAGTCCCTCAGCATGAGGCTGGTATAGCGCACTGTGTCATCCATGCTGCAGCTCACCAACTGCCCAGACTCGTCCACCGTCATCCTGGACACCTGGTTCGTGTGGCCCTTTCCGGCGAAGGAGTCGTTCTCCCCTGTCTCTGAATCCCAGTAATGTGGGGCGGGGGTTAAGGAAAAGCCACCTCCAGGACACGGTGCGGGCCCCACCGGGGAGGCCTGGCCGCCTCTCACTCGGGATGAGACTGTGAGCACGGGGCCTGAAGAGAAGTCCAAGGCAAGTCTGAATCCGAATTCCAGAACAGATGTTCTGGTGATGGTCGGTCGGACCATGGAGGACACGCTGAGTGAGCAGTCCGGCTGGAACCCCTGCACGGGGACCCCCTGCAGCAGCTGGGCACGGAAGTGTGTGGGTTCCCACTGGCTAACGGGGCCCATGGACCACAGCCCATCTGCGCTGGAAGCCTGGGACCAAGAGCAGGAGGCTGGCTGCGCCTCCCTGCTCAGAGGACGACCAGCTAGGAACTGCCCGGGGCCGCCCAACCTTGGCAGGGATGGTCTGCACGCTGTGAGTCAGAGGTGCTCGTGGGGGAGGGGTGCTGTAAGTGAGTGGACTGTTCTCATTTCAAGTTGAGGATTATCGTTGCCTCTGGAGCGTCACAGGTATGCTCCACGGCTGACAGGCTCTTGGATTGGAGACCCCAGTGCCTGATACCTGAGGAAACCTAGATACCTGAGCACTGGAATACACGCCAGGCTGCCCCGGCGCTGTGCTCGGGGAAGATCTGGAAGAGGAGGCGTCACACCAGGAGGGGAGCAATGCAGGGCAGCTGAAAACAGCCTGACTGCAGACCAGCACCTCGCTCCAGGAGGCGCACATATCATACACTCCCCTCCTCACATTTAAGTGGATAGAGGGTGACTCCACCCTCCTACCCCAGAGCCGTAGGGACAGCTCCCTAGCTAGAGCTCTTTTGTGAAAACAGGGGTGCGCCAGCCTGCACCCCAGAACCCGAGGGTGCTGTGGGAGGAGGGGGAGCCCCAGGCCTCAAACACGGGGGTGGGGGTGGCCTGTAAGGGCTGCTTCACATGCCTCCAGGGAAAGTCTTGCGGGACCACAAAGAAACTCAGAAGGGAGGTTCCAGTTCCAGTTCTAGCTGCTACCGACCAGTGGGGTGACTTTGGGGAAAGTACTGGAGCATGCTGGGTTTCTGTTCTCTTATTTTTAAAACAACGGGAAAAGTACTGAGATTCTAGGTCCTGCTGAATCCTCAGACTCCTGACTCCCGGCCTGTGTGAGGGATTGGGAGGCACTAGGGGCCCAGGCAGGAGCAGCAGCTCGATGCAGTTATCAGCCACTTAGAGCTGCAAAGAAGCGATCCATCGGGTCAAGGCTGCAGCCCAGAGCCAGGGACCTCAGCGTGGACACGGCCCTCTGGTTGCAGCCCTGCTGCTACCCTGGCCTCCGGCTCCACAGGGACAGAACACTCCCACTTGTCCTGCCAGTGGCCCCAGAGCCAGCTCTGTGAGTCAAAGGATATTAATGTGTCCATCGTGGCTCCCGGAGTAGATATAGGACTTGCCACCGTTGTTGTGCACCGTCAGACACTGGATGGATTTGCTGTGACCCTGCACAGGAGAGGACGGAGCAGGTGAGCGGAGAACACGCCTTCCTGCCTCTGCCACCTACCAGCCGCCCTCCACTGAATGCCCCCCTGCGGGATGACGAGACACAAGGCCCTCCACACCGCGGCACCTGTCTGTGCCAACACCCTGAAGCCCCATGTGCCCGAAAACCCCCTCTGTGAGCCGCGGCCAGCTCTTCCCCAGCTGACGGCCCATCTGGCAAAACCTTGTCATGAAGCCCTTCCCTCCCAGGACACAACCTCAACCCCAGCCAAGAACCGGATCTAATAAAACCCTAGGAGCCGAGTGCCTGGTCCGTGCAATGACCCTGGCAGCGCCCTTGACTGGGGGGACTGCTGCTCACATCTGGCAGATGCATGTGAGCTGAGCCCCAGTCCCGAGCTGAGCCCCCATGGACGGGAAGCAGCAGTGAGCGGGATCAGCCACAAGGGGGGTCCATCGCTCACAGAGGCAGGTGGGCACACATCCGGGCCCTGCAGGAACCCAGACCAGTCCCAGGACCCAGGGGAGACCTCCTAGCCACTCAGAGACCCAGACAGTCCCGGGTTCTACTGTCTGTTCTCTCCCCAAACCGGAACATACAACCCTAGCATTGACTCCTAGCTTGTGAGGCAGCTTCTTCTCTCCCAACACGCCCCTCCCCACCCAAGCTGTTGGCGGGCCCTGACCCCCAATACCTCCCTCACTGGCAACGTGCGGGGCACAGTCAACTCCTCTGTAGCCAGTCCCTTGCTACTAGGGAACACATAACCTCACTATAACTGCTCCTGGGGGCAAGGGTGGGTGGGTCTTTGTCTGGTCTTTCTCAGCAATGCTCTGTGGCCGGGTGGCACAATTCTGCACAGGCCTCATCCCCAGAGCTTCCCGAGCATTCTGCAGGTTCCGCCTGTTGCCACACTGTGGCAAAAAGCTTCCAAGAAAGGTACACACAGTTCTCAGGGGACACAGTGGGTCCTTTCTACCTCTTGTCTCCTTCTAGGACAGAGTCCTGCCAGCCCTGATACTTATCAGCCCTGATACTGATCTGGTCCTCAGACCAGATCAGCCCCACTGGGCATCCCCCCTGCACATCCTGACTCAGGACCTGCACCTGCCCTGCCTGGGGCCGCAGCACTCCCCAGGCACTTGTGAGTTAACACATGCCCCGCAGGTGTCTAGACAGACCCAGCCACCGTGTTTGCCTCTCACGGACCTTCTAGCTTGAGAACTGCTGCTCCAGCTACACAGCAAAATGCCGCGGGTGTCGGGGTACCAACAGATAGAGCCATCCCTACAGGTTCTGAACAAATCCCTCTGGGGCAAGTCCAGTTCCAAGGCCTCCTGGTCCTCCTTCAGGGTCTCCAGGGATCCAGCCCTCTTTCAATCTCCGTGAGCGGGAGGGCTGAGAACTGCTATTCCAACACCGGCTTTCTCTGGGGCGCCCACATGTGGCTCAGATGCCTCTGCAGCGCAAGATCAGCACCAAGGACCCCCTGGGATTCACGTACACTGCTGTGGCGGGAATGGGAACAGGAAGGACTTTCTGACTGCTGACTGTAAAAGCCTGCAAGATTCCGCAACCTGGCCTGGGAGCAACAGAAGCCCAGCTTGTAGTTTCCATGCTTTCAGTGGCCAGTGGGAAACTGCTCTTCTGGGCCCAAGTGGGCTGACTACGCCTGAACCTCTCAAGGAATCTCTCCCCATCCCATCTAGAGAGAGATCCAGTCAAGTGACTGTGTCATGCGTGCCCCCCGGCTCTGTGCCAGGCTGTACACACCTGCACAATACAGGCACTGCGCCAGCTAGGGGCCCATCAAGGAGGAGGCCGCAAAGCCCCGTGCTTAGGTCCAAGCTGGGGGAAGCATGACAGCAGGCATGGAACCCAAAGTGAGGACAGATAGTGCCGTGTTACCACATCAATCCTCTTCAATCTCATCAAGCCACATCCCCTTCTGAATGAGACACAGCAGTTCCCACCTCAGACAACTGTCTCCATCAACTCCAGGCAGAGGCAGTGTCTACAGGGACTGGCACGAGAGCCAACCTCCTAGGTCCTCGCTGGGCTGCTGGCTTCCTGAGATATCAAGACCACTAGGGCTGATGCAGGGAGAAGGCATGCTCCCCCACCCCCGAAGCAGGAGTCCCCAGGGCAGACCCTGGGCACCAGCTGCCCCGAGGAAGCCCTCCAGGTGACAGGATGGCAGCTGGGCTAGGGTCTGACCACCTCTCATCGCTCGTGGCTGCACAAACTCCTGGCCCACCACTCAAGGCCTCTGAACCTCAGGATCTGCCTGTTTCTCCAAACTTGTTCCTTCCCATGTGCCTTCCCTCCTCGAACCACGGAACACTCCAGGCCTCCTCACACTCTATCCCACGTTCAAATGAGACACAGTGCCCAGGTCCAGTCCCCAGGCCTCCCGGCCGTCCCTTAGGCGCTCTCCTGGTCCTCCAAGTCTGTAGTGATGCTCTTGGAGCTCCATGCGTTCCAGCTGTCAGCTCCTACCTGAAGGAGGCTATTCACCCCAGGACACAGGGACTCCTGACAGTAGGGGGAGGGGCACTGTCCGCAGACCAAGGCCCTGAGCCCCCAGTGCTTCTAGAAGCTTAAGGGGAGCTCGGCCCCAGCCTTCCAGTTCTGCTAAACACACACCCCAAAGCAACTAGCCTCCTGCCATTGACCAAACCCCCAAGGTGGGTCCCCAACTCGGCCTCCTGCCAGCTCTCCCTTTTCCTCGCTGGGCCACAGCCCTTTCCACCACCCCACCGGCTGCCACGCAGCCTTACCTTGATGACCCGCAGGGGTTTGCTGGGGTTGTTTTTGTCCAGGTAGTTGATGTACCCAGACAGGGAGATGCTGAGGAGGTGGTCCTTCTGCCACAAGCAGCCCAGCTGCTGGTCCAGAACGGTGGAGCCCATTGTAAACGTATTGACGACAGAGTTCACACTGACGTCCCAAATCTTCGAGGTTTTGTCTCCAGAAGCAGAAAGCAAATGGGTGCTATCAGGGCTCCAGCTGATCTACTCAAATGAAACAGCGGACCAGGTATCAGAGAACACAGAGTGGGAAGGGGCCTCGGAAAGCAGCCTGCCCAAAGCCCCCATTTCTGAGCAGGGAGAAGCGACGGCCGGGGAGACCAGGTGTCCAGGCCCCTCCCTGCTCTAGCCACTGGATTCTCCAAGCTACGACACCCCTTCTGTGTGATCCTGAAGCTCTCCACTTCACCCCCTCACACTTCATGGTTCTAACTTCTAGTTGTGTACTGACCACTGCACTCATGGACACGGCCCCACAACGGTGGCTGACACGGTCACACACCACGGATCCATACTCACAGCGTAAATGCCTCCGTCATGAGCCTTGCCGCCTCCCAGGGCACACACCTTCTCTCCCGTCTTTCCATCGTAGATGTAAATCTTTCAAAGAATAACACACACGTGGGTCACAGGTGGGAGGACGCGCTCACCAGCTGGCACGCAAGATGAGCTCTTCCCCGTCCTTGCTCTACCGTCAAGAGCTTGCTACTGTGACTCTTAAAAAAGGAATCTGAAAAACGTGCTAAACGGGGGAGTTTCCAGCTCCATTTAAAAGGAGAGAGATGGGAACGGGGGTGGGGGGGTGCGCACCAAGCTGTGATGACACAGCCTGGGAACTGTGCACCTTCCAGGAACGGAATGGAGGGAAAGAGCTAGTTCCCCCAGCAAGACTGGCTTTGGGAAGCTAGTCTGCCCTGAAGAGCTGGGAGGTGATCAAATGAACCCCCACCACCCCCAGGCCCCGGCTCTCACCTGCCCATCGGCGCTGGCCGTAGCAAATCTGTTCCCATCGGGAGAGAATCGCACACAGTTGACAAAGCGGCTGTGGTCCTGCAAGAAAGAGCACAATTATCCACCTGATGACAGGAGGTTCTGGAAAGTTCTCTATGAAATACGCAGTCTGCTTCAAACCTCTGCTCCAGCTGCCTGTGTGAATGGTCAGTCCACAGGAAGACCTCGGCCCTTAAATAGAATACTCCCGAAGTAGCTCCTGACTCACCAGGAGGTCTGCTTCAGCCCGCCTGCCTTGGCCCAGGCCCATCTGTGCCCAGGCTGTCCCCTGCTAGGCCTCCCAACCCCATGCTTGGTGGGATGCATGAGTTCCCCTCACCCTTAATCTGCAGAGCAGACAGAGCCCTGACAGGGCCGGCTCTCTTCCCTCAGGGCCCCAGAGGTAGCTCAAGTCCAGAACCCTACAGGGTTAGGCACACAGCAGGTAATGGGAAGGGTTGTGATGGAGCGGAGTTAACAACTGAGCTTTTAAAGAAATTAAACAACGGTTTTGCACTTCTGGGGACTAAGACTCCAGACGACCTCCAGGGATGCTTTCCTATCCTAAAGATTCATTCTCTCCCCCATCAAAGGTTTGCATAAGAAAACATCCTCTAAATGCCCCATGCCCCTTCCCCTACCTTCAAGAAACACCCCTTCAGTAAACTTAATAATATAAGTTCTTCTCAAAGCAGGGAGGGTTAAGGGCTCCTGGGGCATAAACACCTAACCGCCCATCACCTGCCCCACAGCATTCCTTGAGGCCAAGCACAAGTCCACTTAAGTCAGGAGCCGCTCGTGTGAAGGCTCCATGTGTGTCTGTGTCATGCGAGGGGCTGAATCGGGCTGAAACTGTGCCACCTGTGAATGGAAACCTCAGGAAAGAGGGTCTATGCAGATGCAGTCGAGGTATGATGAAGTCCTTAGGACGGCACCACTACAGTGACTGGTGCACTCCGATGAGGGAGACTGGGACAGACAGATAGCGGGTGCGGGAAGAGCCCGTGAAGACAGGCAGATTGGGAGGGTGCCCCTCGGGCCAACGGAATTGGGGGAACACCAGCCTGCTGACATGGGGAGCTCAGGCTCTGGCTTCAGGAACCGAGAATAAACCCATGCTGAACTCCTGGCTTGTCGTCCCTTGTTACGGCAGCCCAGAACAGGCATGGGGCACACCGTCTGTGACACTCCCAGAGGAAGAGCCCTTCAAGGACAACATGCTTAATGCACTGGCGAAGCAGCTCAAGCCAGGAAGGAGAAATCAGGGCCAGGATCCTGAGGAGGGAAGCCACAGGCCAGAACCAGAGGAATCCACGTGTCTGCAAAGTCCACCTGGGAGGCTGAGCAGAGGAGTTGCCCCGCAGTGGAGTTTCCCTGCTGCAGGCAGCTCCGTCCCTCGGAGCCAGGAGACTGTGATCTCTGCCCGAGGACACTTCCAGGCCAGGCCCCTCGGGCCCCACGAGCCTTGGGTCCAGTGCTGGAGCACGGAGCCAGCCCGGCATGCTGCTCTTCAGCGATCCCACCGCTCCCCTCAACTAACAAGGCCAGAAGCAGCCAGCACTTCTTCTCCCTCAGGGGGATTCCCCCGCAGGGCTGGGGACAGGAAAGCCTGAGCCTTCTGAGCGCAGTGACACTGGTGAGCCACCCAAGCTGGCTTGCCTTCCTATCTCTTTTCGGCAAGCACAATCATGGGGCTGCCAACTTGGTTCTGACTCAAGAGCCTGTCCTCTAGGGCATCATCACCAGTGCCTGTGACGGAGGTTTATGATGGGCTCACAGCTTCAGCATGAACTTAGCCCTGGTTCTGGGACCACCGGGAGGCAGTTCCCACTACTAACATGCCACACACCTCACTCCCGGGGCCCAGCCTCAGCCAGCTCAGGCCTGCAGGGTGACAAGGCTATGGCCGGGTTTACAGTGTGTGCTCATCTGGGTGAGGGCTGACCTTCCCTGCTCCCAGGTCTGGCCTCTGTGTTTTAGAGCAGGTGCAATCCGCCATGCCGAACCACAGTGGAAGGAGTCTGCTTCCCAAGCCGGGATCTCTCAAGCCCTCCTGGGTGCTTCTGTCTCCCTCATAGCCACCTGTCACTCACCACCTTACCACTGCAAGGGCTTTGGGGAACCTCCAGACCCCTCCGAGACAGCCAGGCCCAGAGAGAACCTGGGGCTCTGGTTTCTCTTCCAGATCTCTAGGCTTGGCTGCACTGGCTCTGGGGAGTACCTGGGTCAGATCTTCCCTCCCCAGGATCCCAAGCCCAGCTCACAGAAGTCAGGATGCCCTCCTGAAGGGTAGCACCAAACACTCAGCTGCATACCTGCACATGTCCACCCAGCGGCCCGAGCGATCCCATTATGAGGCCAGGCCGCTGCCTCTCCTCAGAAGGGCCCTCTGCCCTGGCTGCCATCTCTCAGGAATCCGACTCCTTATAGCACTCAGCATCTCTGATGGGAAGGGGACATCACACACAATGGGCTCATGGCCCTCCTCCCCGAAAGAATGATGCACATCACTCCCCAGGCCCTGGAACAAGGCAAGCTTGTGGGAAAGCCTGGGTTTAGTGAGGGCCAGAAACAGCGGATGCCCCCAGAGAACCCGGCACTGTGTGAACCAAGGCCTTTGGCCTTAGAAACTCCTGTCAGCTTTTCCTGCAGCTTGAGCCAAGAGTCCAAATGAGTAGGAAACTGATGTCTGCTCCTGAAATAGCCCACTTAAAGGAAAACAGCAGTGAACGGCTCATTAACCAAAAAAGTGAGGGTTAAAAATAGCCTGTTCCACAGGGAGGTGAGGCCTGAGTATGAAGAAGGAAGGGGTCTGGGGAAACATCAAGGTGGGGAGGGGTGTGGGAGGGGTATGGGGAGGGTTCACATACCTGCGGGGCTTCCTCCTTCCTCTGGCTGCTCAACCCAGCCACCACCTATTGGACTGGGGCTCACAGCCCCTGGCCCTCCCCTCCCCATGCTCCCTGGAGGAGATGCAGCACCATCCCGCAGGCCTAGGTCCCTCAGGCTGTTCCCTGATGTGGAAGGTCCTCAGTGTCTGACTGACACCTGTCCGCCCATTAGTCACAGCTGACTCTCAGTGGAGCCCTGTGTCAGCTGATCCTCCCAAGAACCCCCACTGTCATTGTCCCTCCCCCATCATCACCCTCTCTTGACACTGAGAAGAGCTGTGAAGCCATTAGGTAATAAGTAACATACCTGAGCCCCCGTCACCGACAGGGTCAGAGCACCACGGGGCTCTGTGGCTTGACTCCAGCGAGCACAGGCAGATGAGCTGGTCAGCTCAGGTGTCCTCTCTGGGAGCCCTCCCTGGTTTCACTGGCCTCAGCTGTCCCCAGAACATACAACTGCTACTAACTCTCACAGCACAGTGCCCTGCCCACCTGTCCTGCTCCCTGTCATGAACTCATGGAGGGAGAAACGGGCTCAGACGCCTGGGCCTACCTCCTCATCCTCCCTCAGCACACAGCACACACCTTTAGTCAGTGCTCTGAAAGTGGGTTTCCGTCCTCAACTGCAACACTGCCTCACTCCTTCAGTCGACTGCCCCCTTCACACCTGGCCTCCTCTCCCTCTGGGAAGTCTCCCCTGTCCAGTGCTTGGAGGGGGAGCACCACACCCTCTTCCTGCTTCAGCGTGGCTGAGACACAAGTGATCCCCATCCTCTGCCTGCCTCTCCTGCCACCTGGGCAGACTGGCTCAGCGACCACTTTCCTCTGCAGAAAGAGGACCAGAGGAAGGCGCAGAAGGCTTGTCTGGTCACTGCCCCACCATCAGCCACAGCCCCTGCAAGAGCAGACCAGGAAGGAAATGGGAGGAAGAAGACCTATCCCGCTGGCCCCCAACGTGACCAGGACTAACACACCCACAGCTCTCTGAACAGCAAGACCAGCAGATATGAGGACAGAAGGCAGAATGGCTAAGGACAAGGCAGACCATTCTGCAGGCCCAGCCCAGAGCCTGTCCAAAGCAGGCACCTGATACACACCGAAGGCCTGACACGGGCATTCTGGCCTGCTTAGAGTCAGAAAATGGGAAAAACACCCCCCAAGAAAATCCTGCATAGCAGAGGTCCAATTTTACTTAACTGCCTTGTAAGGCAATGACTCTAATAATAGCCAAGACACATTTCTAGCTCAACTCACCTCCACTGTGCCAAAGGAAGCGGGACACCCCATCCCCCCAGCTCGGCGCCGCCTATGATAGGTGAGACCACAGGTGGCTGGAGAAAGCTGCTCTCAGAGCAGCTGACCATGCTGCACAGCACGCCCGGCTGGAGAGGTGAGACCAGGTGTCCCCTCTGCCTCAGGTGGACTCTATCCGCCCTTAGAAGCTCAGGCAGGAAGTTTCCACTTCCAGATCACACGACCACAGCCTGGACAAGCAGGCTTGGGCCTCATGAGTGCCACCTAAGCAATCACTGAGTTAGACAAAGTAACCTACAGACCACCACACCTGGCTGCAGGACAGGCTGAGGACGTAATCCTCCGGGTGCCTGCTCTAGAAGGGGAGTCTGTGGTTGTCCCTGATGGAAGAGGGCAAGGCCAGAAAGGTGCTGAACCTTGCCCAATGTGCCCGTGAGTTGCTAGCCACGCCTTGGTCACAAGGACCGGTGCCATGGCAGGAAGAAATTCCTGCTGCAGAAGCAGGAGGCGGCGAGGGCACACTGGCTCTTTCTTGGGTCCTCCAAGGGAACCTCAACCTTTGCCACAAAATGCCAGCATGAAGCAGAAACAGAGACGCTGCAAGCCTCGGTCCCCTAGCCAGTCCCCTACAATCCTGGGATGTCATCTGCCCAAAGTGGCCCATGGCCTCTGAAATGAGGGGGTCCAGAGCCTATTTCAGTGCTGGTTCCTTCACCTCATCTTTCTGCAGCTTCTGGAGCCCATCGCAGGTCCAGGCAAAGGAAAATTCATGCTGACGCTGACCTGACAGCCCAAGGGCCTGGCTGGCTCGAGATGAAATGGGTCCTTACTCAGCTCCCCAGGAGCCAGGAGTCTACACTTATTGTACAACATGAGCAGCCAGTTTACAGATGAGCTCAAGAACCAAAGAGAAAAGCTACCCAGCACCCCCACGTAGGGCAGCAGGGTGGCCAGGGAGGGCTGACCTGAGCACATTCAGGCACTCTGGCTTAACCCTGCCCTCACCTCCCCTTGGGTACACACACCACCAGCATTTTATTCTAGCACTTACTGAAATGGAAACACAACTTCATCTTTCTCACGGCAGCAACTTGAGCTCAACCCCTCTGTGCTCCTGACATGCTCAGTCCTCGTCCCACAGCCTCAGACATGGTGCAGAGGGAGAGACGGGGAGAAGCTGGAGCCTAGGGGAGCAGGCAGACAGCCACCCATGGCAGGTGCACTCTGGGGCTCTGAGGTTCCAGGGGAGATGCACATGCCTAAGTCAGACTGATCTACACAGTTGTCAACACTTGACAGGCCATTTTGGGTGGGTGTAGGGCCCCGAACACTTTTCTCCCCATCCTTCATTTGCTGGCCACCTGAGCCTGTCTGGAGCACCCGAAGATCTCCTTGTGGACACTCCGACCTGATGTTCACCAGCATCTTACATCCTCCCATAGGAGAATGGCCATCACCGTCCTGTCTCCCAAGGGGACCGAGCCACACCACTGGCCCATCCAACGGTCACAGAGCCAGCCAGCTGTGGTGCTGGGCTGCCATCCAACGTCCTCCATTCCTGATCTGCAGCCAGGTCCAGAAGCAGGACCCATGGGCGATAGGCTCCACAGGCAGATCTGATCACAAGCTGTGTGTCCACCCTGGACACAGGCAGGGGGCAAATGTTCGTATCTGATTGCCCTGGGCTGGAGTGTTGGAGTGAGGGCTGTGTTCTCACGTTAGAAAGGAAAACAAAAAGAGAAAGACTATTCCAGCCAAGTTCCCAGGTGAGCAGAGGGAAGGCTGGCGGAGTGCTGAAGTCACAGCCTCGGGCTGCCTGGGCGCAAACCCGGCTCTGCTGACCAGCTGCTGTGCTCCTCCTGGCTGGGTTTAATCTACATCTGCAAAGGGGAAGTGACCCTTCCTGGGGCAGGGAGAGGAGCCTCACTGGCCCACAGCCCAGATCACATCCAAGTGACATCAAACAGTAGGGAGGAGGAGGGGGACTTGGAGATAGGGACGGCTTCACTGAGACAGGCAAAGACCGCCTCCTGTGGCCACAGAAACCCAACCCCTCCTCCTCTCTCTCCCGGGTGCAAGGCATGAAGTTTAGCTATCTGACTCACCCCACAGAACCTTGATCTGCACTTAGTGAATACTGACCTTGAACACAGCCTTCGACAAAAACCCCATCACCTACCAACTGGGCAGCAGCCACAGGGGACGGCCACAAGAACCGCTGCAAAAGGAGCTTTGAGCTGCATACCCCGTGGGGCTTTCCATGCAGCCACCTGGCCCCACTCAGGAGCCCTGGGGGCAGAAAGGAGTCCATTTCACCAGCAGGGAAGCCCTGCAGAGCTCTTCCATCCCCAAGCCAAGATGTGCACTGGAAATTCTGCCCACTGCCCGAGTACTACCCCATGGGGACCTGCTGAGGAAGTGGCATCGTCCTTTCCAGCCACACCCTGCCTGGTTTATGAGTCACTGCGTTCAGTCATCAAAGTAAACAGTGGTCCCCGCAGAGCCTCATAAAGGACCTTCTCTCATTTAATCCTCGATGAGGTAGTACTGAGAACTGCTCTGGACCCGTGGGCAGCTGTGCAGTTAAGTTCATGGTTAAAATGCACTATTATTGATACCCCCACACCCACCTTGCAGATAGGAAAAGTGAGGCTGAGGTTCAGACCCTTGTCCCAACCAGGGAGCAGGAGCAGAGCTGGGACACTCTGCTAAGGTGTTCTGACATGTGTCTTCCACAGACAAAGCATCTAACTCTCATCGAGTGTCACATTCCAGCTGTGACCCTGCCCTCATCATCTCACCAGAGGAGACGAATCTGGTGTCCCTGGAAGCTCACCAGCAGGTCTTGAGTTGGCAGAACCAGAGCCAAGCCTGGGCCACCCCTTTCTGACAAAGCTCCTCTAGGCCAGAATGCTCCCCTGGTCACAGGCCATCAGAGATCCACTCATTCACCCCACAACCCCAGAAACACACACACGTCTCCCAGGGCAGGTCCCTCCTTGCCAGAAGCAGCCCTTCCAGCCTGAGGGCAGGGCCACGTTGGCCTGGGGCTAGTGTGCTGTCCCACCATCACAGGACGTTCCCCTGCAAACCCCACTTCTGTCTATACACCACAGCATAAACGGCACATGCTCACAACCCCGCAGGTCAAGACTGCTGGTTTCACGTGCAAACCATCCCCAGGGGGACATCCACTTACGCCAATTGTGAACTTGAACTTGAATGGTGGCCCCTCAAAGAATGCGGCACAGTTATCGTCACTGCCCGTGGCCAGCCGGTAGGGTCTGCTCTGCTTGATGTCCACACTGTTGATGACTTTGTTGTGTCCTGTGATCTCACCCACGGAAGAGCCACTGTCCCACAGGAAGACAGCTCCAAACCTTCACCCAGAGAGTCACAGGAAGAAAACAATCAACCTTGGGGACGGCTGATGAGATGTGGGCAGCAGCGAGGCTAGTACGTGGGGTGGTACAGTGCGGGGATGCTCACAGCCACACTTCACACACATTTGCGAAAGGAGCCAACACCGGAGACACCGTGGTTTTGGCTCTGTGCGGTGCTGGTCAAAGAATCCAAGAATAAGAGGCTCTGGGAAGGGACTGGATGTCTGTATCTGTATGGGCCAGGGCCAACAAGACTCCCCTATGTGGAAGGTCCCTTAGAAACACCTGCTGGGGAACAGCTCTGTGACTTCTCGGTTTCCTAGTGGCTGTACTGGGCAGGACCAAGGTAATCAGCAGCCACCACCCCCTACCAGAAAGGAGACGATGCTCTGCTCTCAGCTGGCCATCTGGTAAGTACGTACTGCAGGGGCTCCTCCTTGTGTCTGGAGGCAAACTGAATTCTTAAGACCAACAGGATGACCTGAAAAACTGGCAGAACTAACCCCTGCCAGAACATGCATTAAAAATAGCCTCCGAGTAAGGGAGACGAGAGGCGTGCCTGCCAAGTCCGAGTGCCTGAAGTCGCTGTGGTGCCCTGGAGGGAAGCCTGCGCTGTGGCACACGTACCCCGTCTCCACCGGGCCCCTATTCCTTCGGAAGGTCACCACCTTCAGTGACGTACCCAGCTCCCCTGCAGCCAGGTATGGCTGCTGGCATTCGGGGAGGGACCCCAACAGAGATTGGAGCTCCCTTTCCCCCTCCTCATTTCCTGTTGCCCAGAGTGCGGGCACGACAGCTGGCACTCCAGGTGAGGGGCTGAGGATGTCAGAGACAGAAAGAGAAGGGCCCAGCCCCATGGGGCCTCAATACACACTGGTCCAAGCTGGCCCAGAGGTCACCGCTCCCCTCCCAGCTGGAGCACCCACAAAGAGAGCAAAGCCAAGACACACAGGCAGGGAGGCGCCAAGGCCAGAGACTCACTTCTCCCTTCCTTCCCCGACCACTGCGATCCTCTTACTGTCTTCTGTCCAAGCAATGTCCTTGATCTTCCCAGCGAAAGGCTGATACTCATACTTTAAGAGGTGCTCCTTCTGCGTGGTATCCCAGATCCTCAGCTTTCCAGATACATCTGTGGGCACAAAGGGTGGCGACAGCCATGATCATCCCTGGGCCTGGGTGATGTGGGCACGAGGCGTGCCTGTCCAGCAGGGCCCGGGGGCTCCACTGCCCCAGGCGGCATTTCAAGTGAGCACAATGGGCCACTGGCCCGTCAGAGTACGCAGCCTGTGAGGCCCACTATTGGGTCCCTGCAGCTCACCAGCCACTCCCTGGACAATAAACCCTGTGTGGGCACCAGAGCACTGAGGCACACAGAGGCACGGCCCAACGCATCAGGTAGCTGTCTGGGTCTGATTCTAGTCTCCTCACAGAGGGGTCTAAATGGCCTATGGGGATCAGGCACCTTTCTGAATGCTTGATACTCAGGTTCTTCGTTTGCAAAATGGGCCAAGACTAGTGACAGCCGCCTCTCCCGAGCAGTGGCTGTGCTAACGGAGTGGAGCTGTGTGCGGCTGGTGCATGCCGGGACTTGCTTGCGGCCCCCGCCTGGGCTCCCTTCCAGCTACTTGCCTGCATCCCCCGCATCTACAGTGACGCACCCCCCGATGGCCCAGACGAGTGAGGTGAGCGCAAGAGCCTTGTGGGAGGCATGCAAGGTGGGTGCAGGCAGGCAGAAGTGGTGCTCCAGACAGAAAGCCACGCCTCTCCTCAGGGATGAGTAACCAAGAGACACGGGAGCCAAGGGAGAGGCACACCCCTCCCTTCCAGGCAGGATCCCGTCACCAAGATCTGAGACTGATCCCCACACAGCCCTTTCCAAAAGAGCACCGAATTCCCAAATTAGCACGAAGATGGAGGATTTTATGCTAACTCCTCAGGCTTAAATCCTCAGTCCAGATTGGGCTTGGGGGGGGCAGTCTTCCCAGGAGGGGGGCTCCGGGGCTTCCTAGGGTTCCTAGGCCCCTTTAGTACGTCACAGAGACCCTCCCGCTGCTCTGTGAGCACAGGTCCTGTCCTCTAGCTCAGGGCACAAGGCTGAGGTAGGCGAAGGCTTCCTGGGGCTCTGAGGGCATCAAACAACATCCTACACCTACAGCTGCACCGAACAGGGAGGGAGGACAGGGCCACCTCGGTGGGGGGCTACTGAGAAGTGACACGAGTCAGCACGTGGAAAAACTCAGACAAGTGCTGGATACACAGCAGGCGCCCGCTGCAAGCTGGTCATCACTCACCAGCGCAAAAACTAAGGGCCACCAGAGACGCTACCTCATGAGCAAACAGCTGTGCCCACATCCGCAGGGCAGACAAGGGAAGACTCGCTGCTATGTGAAGAGCACGACCTGAGGGGCCCTGGGGGTGCTGGGCCTCTCTGGGTGAGGTCCAGGAAGGCTGCCTGGCTGAGGGGAGTTGCAAAGATGACCTGGAACTAGTTCAGTCTCTAGTGAACAGGCCAGCAGGAAAGGAAAGAGGCAGAGGCTGAAGTACCAGGAGCGGAGCAGGGTGTTTGCAGGAAGGACACGTGTGCACATAGTATCACGCACATGCTCACGCACACACCAAGCCATATTGTCAGCTGGGCTCAGGCCGGTCCAGGTGGCTCTAAAGTCCGGCCCCATCAGCGTCTTTAGCTCAGGCTGACTGTATCCCACCTTCTTGGCCAGGATGGAGCCGGCCACCCCCTTCCCGCTCCCAGGTGGGTGCGGGGCACTCAGACTCCTCTCTGGGCTGGGAGCCAGCTATTTTTCCCATGGCCTCCCCACCACACCCTCCACCTCCTGCGTGGACCCTGCTCATCTATTTAATCCTCCTTCTGTTTCTCCTGAGGAGAGCTGACAATGTCACATTACTTTCAGGTGTACAACCCAGTGACCTGACAAGTTCCTAAGTTACGATATGTGCAGCACGGGGGTAACCACCATCAGTCCTGACATCACTACTACAACATCTGCGACTGTGTTCCCCGGACAGTGCCCTTCTTTCCCCCGACTCGCTCATTCCACACCTGGGAGCCTGTGTATCCCACTGCCCCCATCCCCGCCCCTCCCCTCTGGCAACCATCGTGTGTTCTCTGTATTTATAGAGTCTGATTCTGCTTTTGTTTATCCTTTTTTTCCCCCTAGATTCCCCTCTTAAGTGGAATCATATGGCCTTTGTCTTTCTCAGGCTATGCTCTTGGGCCTCCGTGGGGTCTCAGATGGCATGCTTTCATCCTTTTTTACAACCGCATCGTGACTCCACTGTATATGTGCACCACGTTTTCTGTATCTGTTGCTCTACCGAGGGAAGCTTAGGTTGCTTCCACACATTTAGTTCTTTTTGGGAAGCAGCTAGAGCCAGGAAGAGAAAGTGGGGCTCGGGGACCAGGCGCTTGGGCCCCACTGACAAGGGCAGCCCCTGTGCAGGCAGGAGATCTGATCAGGTGTCCATGGGTGCCGAGCCCTGTGCTGAGTGCTGGGGACACAACAAAGACACCTGCTCAGGGGCAGAGGACACCTGCAAGAAGCCAGAGATGATGGGGAGAGAGTTCCTTCTGTCCCCTCACTGGGAAGGCATCTCCTCCTCCAGATAACACGTTACACCAAGGGGAGCAGTCTGAGCCTGCAGTCTGCCCCCACTTCCCAGCAGCTTAGCAACTTGGGTGGCAACAAGGAGTGAGGTGGGCCTTCCAGTGCCCATGGAGGCCTCTGCTCACCAGCTCCGCAGCCTGGCCTCTCTTCCTACGTTCCTCACCTGAGCAACCCTCCTGTTCTCCTCTCCTCTGGGCAGAGGCCCCTCTCCTAGGAAGCCTGGGAGGGCCCCTCTCCTAGGAAGCCTCTCCTATATGTGGCCTGGGTGTACTGCTCTGAGGGCAGCCTGGGATCCAGAGCCCTGGTGGGTATCCAAGGGACGGAGCACAGAGCATAGACTAGTGGCATCAAAATTACCCAAGGAAGACATAGCTAGAAAAAGGGAACTGGGTTTGCCCTGGAAATGGTTCTGAACAAGAAAACATGACACCATGGGTCATGTCAACCCAAGGGCAGACTGACCATTTTGCTCAGGGCTGGGGATCCAGTCTCTGGCATGAGCTTCTTACATAGTAGGCTTTCCAGAAGGTTCATTCAGTGGACACAGACCATTCAGACTCACAGAAACCTATAGGTCCCACAGAGGGCTGGAACCCCATCTGGGAGCAAGCCACAGGCCTCCTGAGGTACTGGGATCCCCGCCCTAATGTGGGGAACTCCAGGTACCAGGTAACCCACTTAGCTAGAGAGCAAAGCCCTTTCTCAGCCTTCCTCTCTCTCCCTCCCAACTCTGTACAACCCTACTATTTTTAGCCCAGCACCTAATCTCTGCAATGAAGGTTTCCTTCTCTTCACTAGATTCAAGGGACCAGCTCGCTAGAAAAGTAAATGTGATCTGCATGCAGCCCAGACCTCCCTCAGTTCCTCCACCAAATGAGGGCGCCTTTATGAGAGCAGAATGTCCAACTGACCCTTTATTTATGTGGACTGTCCTTCGCAGCGGTCTCTGTGCTGGGCTTCCTCATTGATTTAGCACTAGGATCTGAAGAGCCCAGACTTCTGGCTGGTGGAGGGCCCTGCCCCGGGACGTGGACTGCAGGCCTGGGCTCCCACGTGCTTCAGCAGCCGGGCCTGCAGCTCCACGCGCCAGGGTGGGGAAACCGCGCCAAGCAGGCAGCGGGGCCCTCGCCAACCACACTCCTCTTCTGAGAAGACATGATTTTAAAAGGGTCACATCTTGGGGCTTTCAAGGAAAAGGTATTTTGCTGGCAAGCAGGGCTGGCCAAAAAAAAAAAAAAAAGAAAGAAAGAAAGAAAGAAAAAAATCACATGGCTAAAATAAACCAAGGCATATAAATTAGAGCAAGTTTTATAGATCGAGTTGGAGTGAGTCTAAACACCAACATCGTTAAGTGCCCACGTTGGGCCAGACTCGTGGCCAAGCCCTTCACACACAAGCCTGACTGCCAGCTTCAGCCACCAGCCAAGCGCGCCTGTCTCTCTGGCGTGTCCCAGGGTTAGTGGCAGACACCTTGGTCACAGGCTATCAGGAGGCCACCAGCATGAGACGGTCCCTAGCATTGCACATACACTACGGCTCAGGATTCTGTCCGGCTTCTCCGAGATCAAACCAAGGCCTAGGAAGGTGAGCTATTCCAGGCAGCCTGCACAGTGAGTAAGGGACGAACCGTGCAGGGACAGGTCCCCACATACCTCCCACGCAGGGGCGGAGGGCAGTGCAGACCAGCCATGGGGCATGTGAACCCCAGCCCCTCTCTTTTGCCCAGCAATTCATTCCTCTCTGCTGCTCTCTGAGGAGGCTGACCAGGCCCTGGCCCACAGCAGCTCACTCACTTGGCTTTCCCAGAGGCTGGAGACAGGGCTGGGCACTGGTAAAGCAGCCAGTCACTATCTGCTGAGCGTGCAAACGAGGGAATGAGTGAGTCAACGGAGGGGGTGGGGCGCACACACCCACTGCCTCCCCTTCTCATCTGTAAATGGTGAAAGATCTGCCTCAAAGAAGTAGGTGAACAAAGCATCCACCATGGTAAAGACCCTTCTGTCCCTCCTCCCAGCCAGCCTCCTGCAGAGCCACACAAAAGCCTGGCTGGAGAGAGCAGAGGGCCTGAGCCAGCCGAGGGAAATGGAGCCTTTGCCTGAGGCCAGCACTGGCAGGGACTGGGAAAGGAGCAGCTAATGAATAAAGGTGACACAAGACAACGCTGCAACTCAGAAAACACACATACACACACACACACACACACACACACACACACACACACAAATGAGCTCCTGAACATCATGACAGAGCTACTGCAAAGGCCTCTGGCCAATCTCACATGAGCATTTCTGCTGACCTCTGAGCGGGAACCATCTGGAACACCGCCAGCCATGAAGTTCTGCAACGGGGCTTTTTGGTGGCTTGTACTTTCCTTGTCAGCCCCAAATGAAACTAATCAGACTGGCACCACCTGCTGCACCCCTTCCCGCACCCCTTCCTTTACACTTCCCCTGCCCCTCCTCCCACCACCCTGCAGCCAGGAGTCCAGGTGGGCTGGGGAACTCCTGGGCCACACCCCCGCACCCCAGCCAGGCGCACACACAGGTACCTCCGGAGGCGATGTAGAACCCGCTGGGTGCATACTTGGCCACCACGACCTGATGGGCGTGCTCCGTGTAGATGTCAGCAAGGGCTGGGTTCTGCGGGGAGGAGACCAGAATGAGCACAAGGAACGCAGCAGCAGTCAACTGCTTTTCCCTCTCCCGATGAGCGGATTCAGGGGCTAAAAATAACACACGCACGAACATCTCAGTCAAAACCTCCATAAAGAAAAATCCCAGCAGTATGACTCCCTACCCACACACCCAGTGCCTGCCTGCCTGTCTTCGGGTGATAGAAATCGAAGTAGTTTTAACTCTTTCTCTTTAGTCTGCAGCTGTCGAAGTGGAGATGCTTGTCTTTCCTTTGCTTTTCTGCACCTGACACAGTACAAATATGTACTTGTAAGATACACTTAAGACAAGTTTCATGGGAGAAAAGTCTACCACTCTCTCTTCCTGGTGGGGAGCTTCCCGGAGTCAGCTGTGTGCTGGTCTCCCTGTTCAGAAGCAGCTCTGCCCCGGACGCCAAGCAGCAGGTGGCCCGAAATGGAGCCCTGGCTCTGAGCTCCAGCAGCCTGGCGGGGCGCAGCACTGGGAGCCTACCCCTGTCACAACCTTCAATGGGAAATGTGGACTTTACCACCTGCTTCGTAGCCCAGATGGAAGGCTGGCTGGACTCACAGCGAGAACAGGGCTGGGGTCCCGGACCACTACTCGCCAAGAAGGTTCTAATGTCTGATTTACCAAAAGAAGATTGCGGTACCCCCACTTCCACACACACTCAAGCGGTCTCAGCAAACTGGAAACACATACACTGAGATGCTCCTGATCTGTCTCTATGGCTGGGCTTTCTTTCTGGAAGGAATAAAAACTCGGTCATCTACTCCCCATTCCTGCTGTCAGGTAAACCAAGCGCTCTTCAAAGAGGCCACATCCCCCTGGCTGGAGGCTGAGGGCACATCAGGCTCCAGTGTAGACACTCTGCTTTCTAGAGGCAGCTGCTGCAGGAACATCTGGCCTGATGCCCAGCTGCCCCCACTGCTCTCCAACCTGACCACAAGGTCAGAGGCCTGCAATTTTCTCAGCCTTCCGGCTACAGCATCCCCAGCTCCTGACTCTACCAGACTGAGACCAGAGCAGCTGACCCTAAATTCTAGCCCCGCCCACCACCAGCCCCCTCTGACATTCCTGTTGGTGTTCCCCTGGCTGGCCAGGACCACCCCACCTGCCCTCTGACCCCTACTTACAAGGCTTACCTGCAGGGTTACTTCCTGCATGAAACCTCCTATGCCCCTTAAATCATTTACCTTGTTCCCTAAGGTACTCAGGACACACAATACAGGTATTCCCTGCTTTTACGAAGTTTGCACTATGCCACAAGATCTACATTAATACTAGTTTTCACTAACCGAAAGCAAGCCACACAGGATTTTCCCTTTCATAAAAAAAGGCAAAAAGCCAAAATAGCATTTAGCCCTATTTCTGTGGTGAGATGAGCTGGTCTGGGATAGTAGGCACCCCAGAGCAGTGTGGGGTGACCCCCAGCTCCTTCCCTGGGAGCCACACTCAGCATCTCAGTCTCAAACAGCCAGAACTCTAAGCCGTGTCTGGGAGAACCTGGGCTCTCCATTTATTTCATACATCTGTTAGCAAGACATATCCTAAAGTATCAGAAACGCCAGGAGAGGTGATTTTTTGGGGAGGGTCTATGAACACTCTATACTCTTTTTCATATAAAGCAATGGTAACAATGGTAACTGCCTCTTTGCTTTAGGCCATTTGGGCTCACGTGAGGTTTCAAAGAATGCTCTGTTTTGGATAGTGGGGAAACCTGAAGTCCCAAACCTTCTTGTCATCGCTTCCAATTAGTTTTTCTGCGACCTGCTTCAAGTGCATTTATCTCTTCGGCCATCAAAGCAGTTCACAGCTAGCCAGTAGTCAATAAATTTTTTTGGGGGGGGGGTGGTTTACAAAGTCTTTTTCACCCTAAGACTTAACACTTGGCATTAATGTGATGTAGTGAGCACTTAATATACGTGTTTCATAAATTGATCCATCTCGGAATAAACATTTACTAATGAAATTAGAAGGGTATCAGGTACTCAAAATAAGATGTCATAAATGGCACACAGGTTATATGCAAAGGTGCTTGAGTCTTTAGCCTTTTGGGAAAAGCAAATGGAAACTACAGAAAGATACCATTCCATACCCACTAGAATCAGGAAGATCAAAAGACTGATGTCACCAAATGCTGGCAAGGATGGGGGCGCAGTGTACTGGAAAGTTTCTGTGTTGCTGGTGGGAATGCAAAATGGTGTAGCTGGAAAACTGTCTAGCTGGTGATTCATGAGATTAAGCATATACTTACCACACACCAAACATGCAATCCCGCCCTTCGGTATTTACCCAAGAAACCAAAGCACACGTCCACAAAAAGATACATATACATGAAGGTTTATAGTTGCTTTACTCATTAACCGCCCAAATTAGAAAACAACCCCAATGTCTACCAACAGACACTGAAGAAACACCACCCTATATCCACAGTGGAACACACCCGGGCAGCCAAGGGGGCATACACTAACACGCCCAGCAACACCAGTGAACTGCAAAGGCATTACAAAAAAGTCAGACACAAAAGACAACACTGGGTTGCAGGACTCCTTTCTTATGACATTCTAGAAAAGGCAAACTTATAGGGACAGAAAGCAGATTGGTTCTTTCCAGGTGTTAGATATGGAGGGAGCCCACCGACGGCAACAGGTTAAGAGAGCCCTTCTGGAAATCACTGTGGTGGTGTTTATGGGGCTGTGAGTATCTGTCACGTTGAGCAGCAGATAAATCTTGCTGTATCTAAACTATGCCTCAGTAAAATTAAGATGCCTGGTATCCATTAACATCTGCCGAATCCAACTCATTCCAGCCCAGATTAGTGCTTCTTATCCTAACACCCCAACATGGACAAAATCCCTTGCAAAGAAGTGGGCCAAAAGTGGTCTGTGGACAGGCCACCCCCACTGAGATCCTTTCCAGGTGTGTTTCAAGGCTGACTGAGGGGTCTTACATTCTAACGGGGGACACCATGAGCCCATTTTACAGATGAGAAACCATTCCATGGGCAAATGACCACCCATGCTGGCACTCATCCCCACTGGGCTCTGCTTTTAAAAGAGTGGGCATGTGAGATCAGTAGGCACTGGCCCTGGGAGAAGTTCTGCCCCTAAACATTCCTTCCCCTAAATGGTCAGGGTGCTGAGTCCAGGGGGCGTGAAACACCCAAGGTCATCCCCAGCAGGCTCAGCTCCAGAATCCTGGGCTGGATGAGACATCTCTCTCGTCTGCACTGCAAATACAACTAAGCCAGCGAGGGAGGGGGCCAAATTCTCCAAACTGAGCATAATGACCTCATCTGGGTCCACTGCAAACTCCCCACCTCGGCTTAGTACACACAAGGAGGCTGGCTACTAGAGGCAGAAATGTCCCACTGTCGTCCTGCCAGTTCAGGCTCATTCCAGATCAGCTAAGGCCACAAGGCACCAGGATTTGTACCCAACACCCCCCGCCATAGCTGGCGGCAGCTCCCCTCACTTGCCCTCTCTCTCCTGCTGCCTCAGGCAAGGAGAATAGGACTTGGGTGAGTAATTTATTTGGGGCAGGGCTAGGCAACAGGGGAAATGAGCCAGTGACGGGAAGAAAGCCAATTCTGGGTGCACCAAGGAATATTCCTGCTAGGGCACAGGCTTCCCCTCCCTGGCGGTCTTGGGAGATGGTTCAGGACAGGCCTAACCCCACTGCCTCCACTCTTCTCAGACCCCCACCCCCCACATAGGACCCCCACAGGTCTGCCCTTCCAGGCTAAGGAGCCGCTCCCTGGGCTGATGCCCTTATGGGGCCAAGGCCCCTTTACTCCCCAGGCCAACCTAGGGCTATATAACAGGGGCACCCGCTCCCCCTACCACCTGCAGCTCAGGGTCTGGCAGGGGGCACTCAGCAACACTGCTAGGCGAGGGGCAGAGCTCAGGGCTGTTAAGGCCCTGGCATAAGCCCCGGAAGGCTGCCCCACACTTGGGAGGTCGGGAGTCTCACAGAAGACATGAGAGGACACAGAGGCACAGATTTGAGGAAAGACATGGGCATGGAGGGCCTACCATGTGCCTTGCAGACCCTGCAAACACCTGTGGGGACAGCAAGGTGGGGGCGCTCTGGCCACAGTGGGAGCCAGACGACAGGAGGCACCTTGGCCCAACCTGAGGCGGCCCTCTCCCTTGCAGACTACATACCACCCAGCCTCCCACCTGCGCAGACACCCATCCCCAAGACCAGACTTTCTTCTGCCAATCCTGTCAAACAGGAAACAAATCCAAACCCCCACGCCCTCCCAGTCTCCACCTTGCCCAAGGAGACTCCCTCCATCAAGGGAGGATTCCCAAAACTCACTTCATACGGGCAGTGTCTAACTGAGCCACTGACTCCCCAAAGCTCTTTCAGGTCCTATGTCCTCTCAACCTCAGGGCTGAAGAGGGATCAGAGGTCACCACACCATCCACAGTGAGGTCAGTGACTGGCCCAGGTCACAGGGCGTGGCAGCTCTGACCTCAGCTCCTGAACCACAGGGAGCCTGGTGGACGTATCAGGAGATTGGGAAGGCCTCCCTGAGCAACCAGTGTAGAAGCTGTTGGACCCGGCACGGCAAGAGGGGCCTCTGTGCTCTCCTGGAGCAGCTAATGGTCCCTAGAGCCTCCAGAGAGAGAGAAAGCCCTGGGCTCCTCCGAACCCAGCCCAGGCATTGTGAGCGTGACCTTCCCGGAGGATTGCGTTTCAGAGCATGGACTTTCTAACAACTTCTAGTTCCTAAAAGCAGTCCTGGTAGCTGGACCTGTGCATCCAACACAATGTGCAGAGACCTCTATAGATGACTAAGGACAAACTTGAATTACTGCGCAGCAGTCCAGTGAGAAGCAGCCACACAGATATGTATGCTTCCAGAGCGCAAGCTGGGGCCCAGAAGCCGAGCCCCGACCTCGCTGCCTCAAGACAGAACATGTAAGTGTGGCTCATTTACTCCTTCCAAGAACTCCCTGCACCCACTTGGGGCTGGCCCTGTGGATCCAGCAGTGAACGAATGCTCTGTACTCTGTACGAGTCCAACAGGCCACCAAGGTAGCTGGCCCGAAGAATGGCACCCCCCACTGACAATCCAAAGTCCATCTTCCATTATGCCTGCTCCTTCCGTCAGGAAATCACGGAGTGACTTTGTTTTTTCACTCTATCTGCCTCTGTCTGGAACTCCTTCCCTCCTCCCTGGTCCTCAATGACACCTCCTAATTAGCTTCTACCACACAGGCAAAGGCCACCTCCGAGAATCCTTCCCTGCTGCCCCAACTGGAAATGATCTCATCCAGCCCTGAATGCCCACCATGTGCCCTCGCCGCCCACCCCGCCACCCTCACCACTTACTGCCTTGTACCACATGCCACACTTATACCCATGTGCCTTCTCCCTAAATGGGCCCCACAAGGGCAGGGCCTGGATGTGACCCAACACGGCCACCTCCAAAGGCCCCAGAAGGCCAAGGCTGGCTAGACCCCGAGAACCGGTTCTGAAACATCGTGCCCAGATGGTTCACTCTCAGCCATGAGGGTGGACCCTTCTATTGACTTCTCTGAAACCTCACAGGAAGGTAACCTTATAACCCACTTCACAGGCAAAGAAGCTGCACACAGAGAACGGGATGTGCGCAAGGCTACCCGGCTGGTAAGCAGTGTGCGTGGGGACCTGAAATCAGGTAAGGGCGTTTGTTCCTCAGTTCTATTCTCTTACCTGTGGTTGGTACCATCGTCAGCCTGATTCTCTGACTCAGAGGAGCACTTTAGTCTGGCCGACAGGTAAGGATTCCAGAACTGGCGTGGGGCCATTCAGCAGTCCTGCATGGTCTGCTGCTCCCTGAGGGCCTGTCCCTCTTGCCTCCAAGCTCAATCCCTTCCCAGTGCAGCAAATCAAGCTGTAACACAGGACAAAGGCACCTTCCTTCCTGCCCTCCCTCTTTTCCTCTTGTCTGCCCAGAGCCTTACTGGGCAGTCCTGCGTAGAGTCTGGGGAAGGCTGCTCAGGGTCAGATGCCAGCACCTTCTGGGGTCTGGTGTCCACATTTTTAAAAAGAGCAAGTCTCTAGGCAACACGGCGGTTGTGTTGCCTAGAGACTTGTGAGGAAGGCACTGTGGACCATCACAGCTCAGGCAACCCTCTAGGGATACTTGTGAATGAACTCTTCTAAAGCCCATGATGACCCCATGATTATTCTCCCTACTCTTCCAGATCAGAAAACCAAACCGGTTAAAGTACAGTAAGTGCTCGGCCACTGCCCAGCACAAAATGTACTCAAGCACAAGGAGCTCCTCTGCCAGAGGCAGGGCTCAGGGCTGCTGCTGGATTGGCACACATCTGTGTTCCCTGAAGAACAGATGAACATGGGCAGGGCTGGTGGGGAGGTGGGCAGAGGACTGGAGTGCCCATGATGGGATGGTATATGGTGGAGAAATTGCCATCTTCTGGGTAAGATCCCAAGGAGCAGGGATAAAATCAGTGGGTAGAAGCTACTAGTAGGCTGACCGGAGCTTGAGGTCCAGGTTCTTCTACAGGGGCTATCACCACAACCAAAAGTGTGCAGGTTCCACCACTGGGACTTTTAGAAGAGAAGCAAAAAGAGCCTTCTTCCCTCCAGCGTCTACATATCCTCTATAATGAGGCCCTATGGGGAAAGATGGGTTGGTGGGGGAACAGTCCGGGGGTCAGGACTGCACAGGGACCCGAATGGGCATCTCCAACCATTTCAGGGCAGGGTTGACTTCCATAACCCAAGCAGAACCAGTACCACCTTTCTGCTGGCTTCAGAGATGAGGCCATAGCCTTGTTTTCTTTGTAACCTTGAAGGCCTTGATATCCCTCTCTATACCTCCAGGAACAGAAACGCCTAAGAAATGTATCAAAACCATGGACCCCCCTGCAGGAGCCCCTAACTGTGTGAGAGCACACAAGTCTAACTTCTAACCTTGCTGCACACTTGGCTTCCTCTCTAGATTCTCTCCCATCTCCACTTTCTCACTCCTCTTCCTGGAAAACTCTAACTCATCCTCCAAAACACAACTCAAACGTTCCCCTTCTCCAAAAACCTTCCCTGCTGCTCTGTGGCACAACCGGTTCTTCTTTCTTGTTCCCAAATCACCAGGACATTCTTTTAAAGTGCTTTACCAGATCATTAGAATGTTATCCACCAAGGGTAACAACATTCAATCTCAACATTACTGATGTCGTGGTGGGCCAGATAACTTGTAGCACAGCCCTGTGAATTGTGGGATGCTTGGCGACACGCCTGGCTTCTACCAACTAGACAGACACCCGCAGCACACAAAACATCTTCAGACGTTGCCAAGTATCTTAGGGGATGGGGCGGGGGCAAAATCTCCTCACATTGATTTGAATCTTGGGCACTGTGGTCATAGGCAGGGCTCAGCAAGACAAGCTTCGTGAATGCAGGAAACATTAAGAACCAAAGAGCGAGGTGGTGGGTATTATACAGGGCACAGATTGCATGGAGCACTGGGTGTGGTGCAAAAATAATGAATACTGTTATGCTGAAAATAAAAAATAAATTAAAAAAAAAAAAGGAACCAAAGAGCGGTTCTACCAAGTGCTGATAAGCATTTGCTTGGTGTTTTCATCTTGAACCTCAAATCTTAGGTACAGAACAATCTCAACTACAGATTCAATCCTATTACTAGTCTGCCTAACCTCTTAATGGTTCTGGTAGCCTCTGACACAGGGCTGCTTGATCACCCACAGCTAGAGCCCCTCCCACACCCAGGCTCCGACCCTGGAACTCGACAACCCTGTAGAGGCCCTCTTTCTCAAACCTGCCTCATTTGTCTGGCAGCACAGCGCCTGTGCTTCCTCTCAGGGTCAGTCCCATCCAATTTCCAGAGTTGATTTTCCCCACTAGACTGCGAGCTCTGTGAGGAAAGGCCCATGGGCTCTGCTACAAAGCAGATGCTTGGTAAGTACTTATAACACGGTTCACTGGGGCTTGAGGTACAGGAGGTGGGGGGGCAGGGCAGTGGGACAGGGATGGAAAGGAAATGCCTATCCTGGGTCAGGCAACACTCAGGGAACACCATAAGACTGGATGTGGGACAGCCAAAGCACCCAAGAATCACTGGCCCACGAAGTAAGTCACCACCACGTCACTTGGGCTCCAGGCAGCCCCGTGGCCTGGTCTGAGCCTGTCTCCTCACTTCTTAAAGATCCAACCCCCAGGTCTCTTCTGGTTCAATCTCATGCATGTGTTGCCTACTCACGTGTCCGGGTGGTACTCCAACACACCACTCCCTCCTGCCACCTGGAAGCTTATGTCGCTCCCAAGACCAGTTTAGACAGACCTCCCCTGTATCTGGGCTCCCCACAGGGCTGGTGGTCATGCTGGATGTATAGCAAGGACTCAAGTGGCATGTGCAAATAGACAGAAGGGACAATGTCTATCCTTCTGAAGCCATCTGTCCCTTCGCAGACACCCCCCACCCCTTGGGGGCACACGCACAGGTGGTCCTTCCGCACAGGGCTGGCAGATCACCCCAGGACAAACTCAGCACTCATGTTCAACAACCCTGAACTTCAGGGGCGCCTGGGTGGCTCAGTGGATTAAGCCGCTGCCTTCGGCTCAGGTCATGATCTCAGGGTCCTGGGATCGAGTCCCGCATCGGGCTCTCTGCTCAGCAGGGAGCCTGCTTCCTCCTCTCTCTGCCTGCCTCTCTGCCTACTTGTGATCTCTGTCAAATAAATAAATAAAATCTTTAAAAAAAAAAAAAAACAAAAAAAAAAAAACAACCCTGAACTTCACACTGTGCTTTGAAGCAGACTGTGTTGAACTGCAATGTATCACTTCCTGGAATTGGATTTTATATACATAACTTTGTCAAACATACATATTTTAGTTCTACAATCTAGGGCCTGGACTGCTTTAAAAGCGAGATCCAAACCTGCCCTTGTAGCAAATCTGCTGGCTGCTTTTGGCAGCTTTCGAGGGGCCTCTGCTGGGAAGTTCATGTGCCAGAGCTGTTCTGTACAGGGACGTGATGCTGGGCAGCTCAGAATCCTGAAGAGCCTCCTTCACGGTCACTGGGAGTAACTCTTCCTGTCGTTGCAGAATCAGCAGGAGCAGCGGCCATGCCCGCCCCATGCTGAGAATATACCAGGCTCTCCCCTTCTGGTAGATAGCCACACCACTGCATACTTTAATTCAGGTGAGTTGAAAGAAAATAGGTAAGAAACATTCTTCTCCACGAGCTTATGAAATGCCATTATACTGGGTTCACAAAACAACTTTTAAGTCAACACAATGAGTGGCGGCAGTGGTCCCAAGTGGGAAGTCAGTCATATGGGTACGGATACCTGTTTGGTTTGAAAGGAGGGGAATGCCACAAAACTGAGCTCCAGCAACCTCAAGCAAGCTGAGCTTTTTTAATTTCCAGGAAATAAAGCCTGCGACGGCTGCCTATTATCTCCATGACACAGCTTCACTTTCAAGGCCTTTTAACCAATGGATAAACTTACTGAGCACCTGTTACGGGCCAGGTACTTTCCTGGGTGAGGACACAGCAGTGAATGAAACAGGGGAGAGCCAAACCCAGCTTTCAAGGAGTTTCCAGTCCAGTCCCAGAAGACAGGCACTTGTCTTCTACTTCTTCTACTTGTCTGCCTGCTGGCTCGCTTTGCGTTAGCACAGAGGGGCAGAAAAGGCCAGGATGGGAGTGCTACAGAGACCTATGCCCTGAGACAGATAGGTGACAGATCTCAGAAAGCGCATAGAAGCAAGAGTGCCTGGAGCTGAGTGGGAAAGGTGGGGGAGGGAGGTTTGGGGGTGAGACCGGAAGAGACAGGCTAGATGGTGAAGCTGTATCAGGCATGGTAAGGCACAGCAAAGGGGCAATGGACACCATCTCGTATTTTAACGTAACTGGTCCAGCTGAGCTCTGAGAGCAGACTGGAGCACAGCCACCTTGGAATCAAGAAGACCAGTTTGGGTTTTCTGTTTTGCAATCCGGAAAGGATGGTAGCTTGGAGGAAGGTGAAAAACATAACAGGTAGAAAAAAATGTCAGATTCCGAAGTTAGCTTGACAACAGACACTAGGATCCACTGACGAATGAACTATGGAATGAAAGAAAAAGAGGGAAATCCAGAAGTCCCAGGTTTGGGGCCCGAACGGCTGGAGAAATGGCACTGCTGTTTTGGGGGAAGGACACATGAGGAACCTGAATGTGGTTTGGACAGGCCAAGCAGACATCTGTTGGACATTCCTTGACCTAATTCCAATCTTTTCTTCTGGGTTTCCTCTCTTTCCCAAGCCTGTAATATAACCAGACCATCATCTTTCCTATTCCCTGAATGGTCATGAGAGTTCCCCATAGCTTTTTCCCAGGAATGCTGTACCCCACTAAAAATGGTATCCATCTTTAACTGAGTACCAATGATCCCCCAATCCAAAAAGAGCCTAAGGGCCTAATTTTCACCCAGAACAGGAACACATTAGCAGCTCCCCATGCTGTCTGGGCCCGACAAACAGCTGGGAAAGAAAAGCAGACGCACCCTCAAGAGAGAATGGTGAACTCGGGAACCAGCAAAAATAAAGACTTCTGAAGAGGGGCGCCTGGGTGGCTCAGTGGGTTAAACCTCTGCCGTCTGCTCACGTCTGCACTGGGCTCTCTACTCAGCAGGGAGCTTGCCGACCCACCCCTCTGCCTGCCTCTCTGCCTACTTGTAATGTCTTCAAATAAATATATATTTAAAAAACAAAAACAAAAACAAAACACCTCCGAAGAATGAGCAAACTGGGTTTCACAAGCAGGGGAATGTTTGCAGGGGGGTGGAGGTGCTTGTGTGCAGCTGTGAATAATTCTCACTTGAAGCAGCTCCAAGGATCGGCCTCCTTCACTGTGCTGGCCTGACCCCTCTGCAGAGCAATGGGCCCACAGGGCTGAAAGATGCGTCTGGTCAAGAACTTTTGTGGCACCCGACTAAGGGCAGGTACGTCACATGAGGCCCCCCACCTAGATGCACATGTAGATTGCCATGACCCGTCCAGGAATTTTAGGGGCCAACTCAAGCGTTCCCTACCCTATATATCCCTGAGAATGGTTTAGTCCATTCTGTCTGCCCAACTACAAGCAAGTACCTACTTTGGGCCATCAAACTTTTATTTACTCACAATCTCGGGACCGCACCCTGGGTATCTCCATCATTACCATCTAAGTCCCTGGTAAGGTTTCCCTCAGTTCTGGGTGAGGCCAGATCAGCTTTCTAGGAATCCGTAAGACTAGCACAACAGAGTGTGGCACCTCTGGGGAGCATTCACACCTGCCCACCCCTTCGTTTGAGGTGCCCAGCAATCCAGGGCAGGGCTGAAACTGCCACTTGGAGCTCGGTCCTTCAGCAGAGGAATGACAATGACCGGCTAGATTGCCCAGAGATGAGGGAAGTGCCAACAGCACCTCAGATCATGCAGAGCCCTCTCCTTTTACATGCAAGAAAAGCATGGCTCCCAGAGACCCTTTACTCCCTTAGCCAGTTGTGAGGTCCCGAGGGCAAGTGCATCTGATCAGCAACAATCCTGGCCCACCAGGGGTAATCACTTGCAACAGATGTGAATCTAAACTGACATCCCTTGGGAGCATGACCAATCAGAATCATCCACCTACATACTGTGCAGAGGCCCAACCCTAAGCACAGTGCAGGAGAACCCCTCCCCCCACAAATGGCTGTGCTGGTACTTCCACCTTCCCTCCCCCAAAGGGTAACTCGGCCTGAGGAAGGGAGAAGAAAGATTTCAGTGTGCAATCCCAGCAGTGGGGAGACCAAAAAGCAGACTGGGTCATTTCAGTAATTACAGAGGAGTAAGAATTTGCAAGGATTTCCCACAAAATTGGCTCAAGCAGCATTCTCAGCCTGGGTACAGGAGGTCTGTCTAAATGATTCATGGGAATAAACTGGTTCCTGATTTTGCACTGGGGCTCACACCAGGTTTAAGTGCAAAGCTCTGAACATGGGTCCTGCTGGCTCTGCCACACTGAGACCCTGGGTGTTAATAATGATCATACATAAGTACCATTTACCAAGTGCTGGGTGTGCGCCAGGCATGCTGGACTGGAGGGACACATCATCTCATTCAGCAGGCACAGGCAGTCCGGGGAAGAGGGGGGAAGGGAGTCTCATCTCATCATCACTTCCATTTTACAGATGAGGACACTGGGATTCAGATGCCTAAGTCACCAACGGCCCCAAGGTCAAGCAGCTGCTGACTGGGTGTGTCTGATCCCCCCAATCCAGAGCCCTTATACTTCTGGTCTGAACTAATCCAAGCCTCAGTTTCCCCAGGAAGAGAGAGAAGAGGGCCTAAATAAGCCTAAAACAGTCTTCTAGGCTTCCGAGGTGTGGTCCCAAGGCTGAAGGGGCGTGGCGTTCTCACCCTCCCCAGGCTGCCTAGCTGGAGAAGAGGTGGGGAGCGGGGAGGGAGAATGAACCTGGGAATTGCACCCAGGGTCTGAACCCGCGCCTAGGGAGTAGGTGGGAAAGGGTTACTCACGTCGATGTTCCTTAGAATGACGCACTTTCCATTGGTGTAAAGAAAATTGTTGCCCTTGGGGTCTCCACCAATGATTTTGGAGACGCCCCTCTCCACCTGGGGGAGGCTAGCGAACACCTTCTCTGCGGAGACACAAACCAGGCAGAGCGCGTTAGGGGCACCCTCCGCCTTGGCCCCCGGCCGAACGGACAACAGGGGGCCGGGAGCGGACGAGAGAGGGGACCTGGACCGGTCTCAGCCGGTCACCTGTTGCCTCCACCGGGAGGGGCGGCCGCCACTTTGAAGGAGCGCAGGGGACCGCGCGACTTCCTGGTCCGCGCTCCCGACCAGGCCCTTCAGGAACGCGGGGGCTGCCACGGGCCCAGCCCGCAGCACCAACTTTGGGGCACCCCCCTGGGCCGGGGATCGCCGCCGGGTCCCCCGAGGGCGGAGGAGCGTTCGCTCGCCCGCTCCCTCTCCCCTCCCCCGCGGCCCGGGACTCAGGCGGGCCGCCCGCGCCCCACGCCACGCCGATGGCCGAGGGGGTCCGGCGGCGTGGACGCCCATCCCCGGGGGCACCGGGCCGCGGCACTTACTGATCTCGTACGGCATCCTCGCCCACTTGTTACCGCGCCCCGCTCGCTAAGACCTCCGGAGCCGCCCGCGCCGCGAAGCAGACTGGCAGAGGCCGGGCCGGGGACCGGGGGCCGAGAGGCGGCGCCGGGCGTGCCGGGCGCGGAGGGGGCGGTCCGAGGCCGGGGCTCCGAGGCCGGCTCGCGCCCTGCCCTGCGCGCTGCCGCTCCGGACGCGCCGAACCCGGAAGCGCGGTCCCGCGCGCGGCTCGCCCCCAGCTTTGACCATATATAGTCAAGCGCTCAGCTCGGCGACTGCAGCCCGCGTGAGGCTGCGCGGACCGGGCCGCCCCTCCCCCACCCCCGCGCGGGCCCCGCCCCGGAAGTGACGTTGCACGCGGCCCCGTAAAAATGTGGCGCGGGCAGCGGGCTGAGTGTCGGGTCCCTTCTGGGTGCTGCTGAGTTTGCGGACTGTAGGGTGGGGGTGGGGGGGCTGCTCCGGCCGCTCCAGGCTGAAGTGCGGGGGCCGCGCAACGCGCCAGCACGCTGTTGTGGGGCGGGGGGTGTTCGGGGAGCCGTTTCCGACCCTGTGTTTGCGCAGCGGGCGATCCTGGGCCGCTAGCATTCCGGCAGAGTCAAGGCCCGCGCAGCGATTGCAAACTGGTTTTTCTTTTCTTAAAAACATGCCTGAGTAGGAGTCGCCCTTCCTCTAAAGCAGCCGCTGGCAGCATAGATCTCAGGGAAATGCCTTGCTGGGCCTGAACTCTCTCATAACTTCCTTTAGAAACCTAAGAAGCCGAGGAGAGCGAAGGGCATGTAGGCTGTGAGAAAACCAGGGTTTATGAGTCAGGAGGCAGAAAGAAAGGGGGAGCTTCCACTTTTAAGATCAAGGCAGCGTGAAAATGGGAAAAGCAAGGGCTCTGAGATGTTGCTTTAAGCCTTCTTTTTCAGTAGGGGGACACAGCTTTCCTGAGGGGCGGCTAAGTGAGGGTATGTAAAGCACCTGTGGGTACTGAAGTCCAAGCTGAAAAACCTTTCTCTGATGTACTGGAAAGACCTGTTAGCTCTGTTTCCAGATCTACCCAGGTTAACCATTTCTTGCCTCCTTGACTGTTAGTCTCACGGAACCAGGGCTCACCTGGGTTATCGCAGGTGTTATGTGCCTGTTCTGCTCCTACCACCGTCCCCCACCTTCACCTCAGTCTGTTCTTCAGGTTGCAGTCTGTGTGTTCTATAAACTGAAACCCACTTTTCACCTTAAAGTTTATAGGAACTCCCAAGTCCCCAAGCTAAAGCCTTTAAGACAGCTGATTGGGCCCTAGGTAACAAGTCTCAAGGTTAGGAGAGACTCCAGCTACTGCTCTCAGCTGTACCTTTCTCTTGCACACTGTCTGCCTTGTTCCAGGAATGCCCCAAGATAGGCCTGCCCTAGGTCCTTGGCAATTTACTCTTTTCTCCAGAAGAAACTAATTGCTACAGTATCACTTGCTCAGTGAAGGTCCCTTTCCCTGACCACCTTATTTTAAATCCCAAGCTTCCAGCCCTTAGGAACATATTCCTGATATTAACTTTCCTGTGACTTGTCTAAGTGTTCACCTGGCAGATGTTCAAACGGGTGACCCCGGTACCCCACGTGTGCCCTTTGATCAGGAAGCAGTGGCTGTGAAGGTAGTTTTGTGAAGGACCCTAGAAATGTTAAGTCTTGATATCAAATGGTGATTCCTGAAACAAGTGGTAGCTGTAACTCTGGAGAAACCAGGGTTTGATTATCAGCCCCTAATGAGACTTGGGTTTAGAAGAGGTGGATTCAAAATCACCCCTGGGATATTTGTGTAACAGAAGGACCCTCGTGCAAGTAAATCTAAGGCACCAGCCTTGGACTCTTGCAAGCTGGTAACCTTTAGCTCACGTACAAAGCCTTGTTGAACTTAACGCTACTTCACAAGGAGACTAAAACTTCAACGTAGAACATTCTCAAAATGCTGGTAGGAGGGTTTGCTGCTAGCCTAGGAAGTCTTATTGATCTGGGGGCTTGAAGTTTAGGTGGGGGTAGGAATGCTTCCCCTACTTTAAAAACAAAGCAAAAACCTGTCTGGACAGCAGGAAGAGGTAGAAAGTTACAAGGTTGAAAGGGAAAAGGGACCCCAGGACATTCTTCCTCTGGCTTGTCTCGGGATTTGTAGGCTTGGTTGTCTCTCAGCTGTAAAGGCTCAGTAACACCTGAGTAGTATCAGCTATGGCTAGCTGTCTGGCACTTTTTCCTTGGGTTCCTCTACATACACCTTTGTTGATACAGCCAACAGCCTGCTTCCCCTCTCTAGGAGGGACCCTGGATGTCAGTATCCTGGTGGCTCCTTTTCTACATGTCTGTCCAGCTACTTCTCTTAGCATGTCACCTGTTACCAACTGCCTCCCCAGCATCTCTGTAGGGAAGTCCGCAAGGCACTTCTTGAGATTAAACCAGCCTAAGACCACACCCACTCCCTCCTGCCATAGGGCTGTTTCTCTGAGGCCTCCCTTCCCATGGTGACCCTGTTTTTCTGACTACTTTGGCTCCAGCCCTGTCCTCACCCCCTCCACCCCCACCCTGCATTCAACCCCTCACCAAATCTGATTCTTTGAATGCCTGCATTTTTCAAATCTATCCCTTCATCTCAACACCACCAGGTTCTGAGCTTCTACGCTTCATCCAGTCTCCTTTAACCACTTCCTAACTACTGTGTCCACTCAGAGCCAGATTAACCTACTGGGTGTGGCCAGTAAACCCTGAGGTAGCGAATGAAAAGATTATTTCAGACACCTAAATAGGAGAAAGGAGAGGGAGAGAGGCTCTAGCGGTGAACAGATCCTGAGCTAGACTCAGTCTCCATTTTTATTGCAAGTCTCAATACATCAAGTAAGAGCAGAAAAGCAGAAAGGAATGTGAGGTTTCAGTAATCAAGACCTAGACCTATGGGTCCAGGCGTCCACAGCAAGCGGCATCTGCTGTGAATACAGGCTAAGGGTATGATGCATACATGACCGTAAGGTTGAGAGTGTTTTTCATTTAAGTTAAATGTTTACTCCCTAGGTGAGAGCTTTGAGCTGCAGTAAGGATCTGACTCTGGCTGTTTTCAGCTCAAACTTCAAAGCAGACCCAGCGTTCCAGGCCCCCCTCCTTTGCTTTTCGTAATCAGTCTCCTCTTGGGAGACCCATTTCCCTTAAATCTCCTCTATCCAGACACTGTGAATCCTCGCAGTAATCTCAAACCTTGTCAGCACCCCCACACATCTTCTATCTCAAGAGGATGTTGGTCTCTAAGCCCTGTGGGGATCCAGCCTCAGCCTAGCTTTCTAGTAGCTCTGTGCCTGGGTCCCTTCGGGTCATAAGGGGCCACCCCCAGGGCCTTTCAGCTCTGCTGCTCTGCACAGCACCTGCCTGGGCCTATTGTCCCTGCTATTTCTGAGCCTTTCCTGCACAGCCCAGTTTAAGGCCAGTCAGTCAACTCTCAGATTAAGGCCAAATAAAGCCCTCTCCTTGCTGGATTGACTTGCTTCCCCACCCCCACTGTGAACTGAGCACAGGGACCCCCTGTTGAGGGGCTGCATGATTTTCGAATATTTAGCTTAGGGCCCACCAGGCTGCCCTAGAGGGAATGAGGAATCCGAGCATCCCCTGAATTTGCATTGAATTTCAAAGCAATTAGTGTCTTAAAAACCTACTTAAGGTGATTCCTTAAATCTTAAACTCCTAGGCTGGCTCTGGGTAATCTGGTGTCGGTTACTTAGGTAACCCCAACAAAACCCTTAGATCGGCTTCCAGGTGTCAGTACAAGGCCTTGATGCTTCCTTTTTGGGTCAGTTCTGCTGGATGCTTTGTGCTGAAACATGAAGGCTCAGGATACGTAGCTCTACATGAATCTACCACTTCCTGAGCGTGCTTAGCCCAGGAGCCTTGGTTTCCTCTTCCATAAACTGGGATCCCATAGGAGACCTGGGCTTTGTCAATTGAATGACTAACCCCGGTAACCGCTACAAGATTTTTTTTTGGGGGTGGGGTGGGGAGGTCAAATTCCTGCAAGCTACAGGAACTTTAGCATAAGTTACTTTCCTGTGAAGATGATCAACAGTAGATGTATTTGTAGGAGAAAACTCTGTTCATTCCTGCATGTTCAGGAAATATACCCTTATTCCAGTCACTGACCTATCTTAGTTCTTTATAAGCCATGCTTCACAGGCCACTAAACCTTCACTATCTGATCTTCCTAAGGTCTGGGTGAGGTCCATCAGCCGGAGACAGCAAACCTGGCTTGAGACTTGAACCTGCGCGACTTCACTCCTTCAGCACAGAGCTGTGAAGCCTCTGGGGCAGTCCCACTGCTTCCTCGTCTGTTCCTTGCACTAAGAACTCCTGTAGCTTGTAGAAAGAACACAGCAGCTGTTTTGCTTCTCTCTGCTGCCTGATACTCAGAACTTTGGTTGAAGTGGTGCCCTGAGGGCTGTCCTCAACTCTGCCTCTCTGAAGGGCTTTCTACAACTGAGGACTTCCCCAGCCACTTCCCATGAGCCAGGTGCTGGCTTGCATGTCCTTTGGCTTGAAGGTTATGACTTGCCCAAGTTTCCAAGCAAAGGGCTACAGGCAGGATTAAAGCTTGGGTCAGCTTTCTCCAAAGCCCAGCTGTTTTCCTTAGTAAAAAGGCGTGATCCAGAGGCAATTGGGTCAATTGGGTCAATTAAGCGTCTGACTCTTGACTTCAGGTCAGGTCATGATCTCAGGGTCCTGAGATGTGAGTTCTGCATTAGGCTCTGAGCTCAGAACGAGTCTGTTTATCTCTCACCCCCCTGCTTCCCACCTCCCACCGCCCTCCACCCCCCAAATATTAAAGTGAACCAGACCAACACTTGTGAACCTGTGTTCTTGAACAGGCAACTTTATTTCATTCCAGTGAACGATAGAATCCAGTAGCTCTTCAGTCAAGTGCAAGGATGTCCTTGTTCAGTTGAAAACTGTGACCTGGGACAAATACTCGATTACAATACTACTGTCTTTTCTTTTTGCTGACTTACACTAGAAAATGATCCAGCCGTCTGTTAGGTCAGTCGTGATCTGCTTGGCTTTGGGTGCTGCCCCTGTCCCAGTAGCTGCCATCAAGCAGGCATGTGGCTGCATGTCACTTGACATTCTGCAGTGCTGTGGGGTATTTGGCCTGAGGGCCATGCTGGCCTCCTTCCTGATGACCTAGAGCCTTGGGTGAAGGGAGCTCTGCTTTGTGTAGAAACCCTGGTACAACCCCCAGGTCTGTCCTTCCTCTGGTCTGGTCAGCACTGGGGTCCTTCTCCCTGGCTGTTGCAGGCATGGAGAGTTCCTGGACCTCTGTGTATGGAAGTACAGGGCGTACTTAAGCCCCAGTTCTGCAGAACTGGCTCTAGGCTACTTCCCCAATAGCTGAGGATCTTGGGAAGTGCCAGAGCACTCCAGAAATCCATCCTGGCTTCTGCCAACACTTCCTGCTTGATTAAAGGAGTCACTGGCCATTTAGGAGCAGACTTTAGTCTGCTCCAAGACATAAACCAGTCTCCATATTTTCCAAAACACAGAAAACCCAAAGCTGGCTTTATTGGTAGCTGAGAGGACTTTGGCCTTTTGCTTCCACAGAGAGGGACATGGATTAGCTGGACATAATCTGTTTTTGTCCTTCTGCGGGGAGTGATCAGACCAATAGTTCAGCTTAGGGAACTGGCTAAGCATTGCTGAGCACTTGTTTTGCCTGCATTCTGAGAACAGGTGCTTTGCTTCCTCCAACTGGTTGAGTGTTGGCATATAGACTGCCCAGCCCCTGAAACCAGGCCCACTAAGTCTGCCTGTGGCTGGGAAAGTGTATTTGTTTGCTAGACCTGCTGTCCGTAAGTACCACAAGCTGAAGGACTTAAGCAGCAGACGATCTCCATCTGGTGATGGCAGAATTGTTAATTCCCTCTGCAGGGCGTGAGGAAAAGTCTGTTCTATACTCGTCCCCCAGCTTTTGTGATTTTTGACAATCTTTGATTTATATGCAAGCATCACTGCCTTCACGGTCATGTGACATCTCCTTGAGGCTCTGTGAGCCAACCACTACCCCCACTTTCTCTAAGGACCCTAGCCATTTGGGACTGAGGCCTCCCTCCTCCAGAAGGACCCCATTGTAATGGATTACACATACAGTGGCCTGATATCCGATTAATCTTCTGAGGGTACTGGGGATTAAGACTTGACTGTATCATTGGGATACATTTCAATCCATGAAAGTAGGTAAAAGGGTTGCCTGTTCCACCCCTCTGTCCTCCTTCCCTCTATGTGCCTTTGACTGCTAGTCTGAGGCCTCCTTGGAGGGAAAGACACAAGATGCCTAAGTATGCAGACATGCACAATAGGCAGGGACAATAGTTTTGACACTAGAGCTTTGCCACCCACTTTGGAGTAGATGCCCTTGAGGAAAACCACCAACTAGGATACAGACTGATCCACGGGCAGGTGTCCTGGCAAAGGTTCCCCAAAGAAATGATCAAACAGCTATTCCCCAACCCATCCCCAATCCAACTTCCATTCCAAAATGCTTCAATGCAGCAGCTTAGAATAGTTTAGAATAGCAGCCTTTAAAATAGGCACCAGAACATTTTTGTCATGTTTTGGAGCTACTTGGCATGTGGTGCTGCCCCTAGGGCTCTGAGCCCAATTCCTTAGCCCTGCTGGCGTGGCTGGGAAGGGGCTTCTGCGTCCAAGTGCAGCTGCAGGGTGGTGGCAACTGTAGATAACCAGGAGCTGCTGCTTGGCTTCAATGTCCTCAGGAAGGCCTAGGCCCCTTGTCCTGGTTGGGTGGGCTCTGGGACCTACTGATGGCATTGTTGGGACTGGGGTGGTAGGCCTCTGTCCAAGGACAACTTGAATTCTATACGGCAGTGTTTGTTTTCAAAGCAGCAGCTCTATAGGGGGACTGCAAAGTGGGAGGCTGGAGATGGAAGGAGCTCTGACTCGGGTATCAGAGTGGATGGAGTAGCACCACTGTGTGCATTTGGGGATGACTGGCATCTGGTTTTCATTCTTATCTTTTAAAGATTTTATTTATTCGACAGAGATCGAGCCAGAGAGCACATTAGGGGGGAAGGGAGGCAAGGGAGAAAGAAGCCGACTGCCTCCTGAGCAGGGAGCCCAACGTGGGACTCAATCCCAGGACCCTGGGATCATGATCCGAGCTGAAGGCAGCCGCTTAACTGACTGAGCCACCCAGGCCCCCCTAGTTTTAAGTCTTTAAAACTAGTTAAGTGTTCTATTGGCTTCAGTGTAGAACATAGTGATTCACCACTCCCATACAACACCTGGTGCTTTTGACAAGTGCTCTCTTTAATCCCCACCCACCTCCCCTCTGGTGATCGTCAGTTTGTTCTCTAGAGTGGAGTCTGTTCCTTGATGTTCCCCCCCCACAAATTTGCTGGTTTTTAAAATTCCAGATGAGTGAAATCCCAAGGTAGTTGTCTTTCTGACTCATTTCACTTAGTGTTACAATAATCTCTAGCTCTATGTTCTGGCAAATGGCACGAATTCATATGTTTTTATGGCTGAGTAATATACCTGTGTGTGTATACACACATACATTTTTTATTAATTATTTTTATTAGCATATATTATTTGCCCCAGGGATACAGGTCTGTGAATCATCAGGCTTACACATTTCACAGCACTCACCATAGCACATAGCTCCCCAATGTCCATAACTAAACCACCCTTTCTACCCCCCCCCACCCACTGGGCCAGCAACCTTCAGTTTGTTTTGTGAGATTAAGAGTCTCCTATGGTTTGTCTCCCTCCCAATCCCATCTTGTTTCATTTTTTTCCTTCCCTACCCCAAAAACCCCCTGCCTTGCCTCTCAAATTCCTCCTATCAGAGAGATCATATAATACTTTCACTAATTGGCTTATTTTATTTAACATAATACCCTCTAGTTCCATCCACATGGTTGCAAATGCCAAGATTTCATTTCTTTTGATGGCTGCATAGTATTCCATTTTGTGTGTATATATATATATACACCACATCTTCCTTATCCATTCATCTATTGATGGACATCTAGGTTCTTTCCCTAGTTTGGCTATTGTGGACATTGCTGCTATAAACATTTGGGTGCACGTGCCCCTTTAGACCACTACATTTGTATTTTTAGGGTAAATACCCAGTAGTGCAATTGCTGAGTTATAGAGTAGCTCTATTTTCAACTTTTTGAGGAGCCTCCATGCTGTTTTCCAGAGTGGCTTTACCAGCTTGAATTCTCACCAACAGTGTAGGAGGGTTCCCCTTTCTTTGCATCCTCACCAGCATCTGTCATTTCCTGACTTGTTAATTTTAGCCATTCTGACTGGTGTGAGGTGGTATCTCACTGTGGTTTTGGTTGGTATTTCTCCGATGCCAAGTGATGAGCACTTTTTCGTGTGTCTGTTGGCCATCTGAATGTCTTCTTTGCAGAAATGTCAGTTCATGTTCTCTGTCCATTTCTTGACTGGATTATTTGTTTTTTGGGTGTTGAGTTTGAGAACTTTATAGGTTTTGGATACTAGCCCTTTATCTGATATGTCGTAAATATCTTCTCCCATTCTGTCCGTTGTCTTTTGGTTTTGTTAACTGTTTCCTTTGCTGTGCAGAAGTTTTGATCTTGATGAAGTCCCAATAGTTCATTTTTGCCCTTGCTTTCCTTGCCTTTGGTGATGTTCCTAGGAAGAAGTTGCTGCGGCTGAGGTCGAAGAGGTTGCTGCCTGTGTTCTCAAGGATTTTGATGGATTCCTTTCTCACATGAGGTCCTTCATCCATTTTGAGTCTATTTTTGTGTGTGGTGTAAGGAAATGGCCCAGTTTCATTCTTCTACATGTGGCTGTCTAATTTTTCCGCCACCATCTTTTTGAAGAGACTTTCCAATGGACATTCTTTCCTGCTTTGTCAAGGATCGGGTGACCATAGAGTTTAGGGTCTATTTCTGGGCTCTCTATTCTGTTCCACTGATCTATGTATCTGTACCATAGTACAGTACCATACTGTTGTGATGATGACAGCTTTGTAATGGAGCTTGAAGTCTGAAATTGTGATATCACCAGCTTTGGCTTTATTTTTCAACATTCCCTCTGGCTATTCGGGGTCTTTTCTGGCTCCATATTAATTTTAGGATTATTTGTTCCATTTCTTTGAAAAAAAAATTGATGGTGTTTTGATAGGGATTGCATTAAATGTATAATTGCTCTAGGTAGTATAGACATTATTTGTTCTTCCAATCCATGAGCATGGAGCATTTTTCCAATTATTTGTGTCTGCCTCAATTTCTTTCATGAGTACTTTATAGTTTTCTGAGTACAAATTCTTTGCCTCTTTGGTTAGGTTTATTCCTAGGTATCTTATTGTTTTTGGTGCAATTGTAAATGGGATTGACTCCTTTTCTTCTGTCTTATTGTTGGTGTATAGAAATGCGACAGACTTCTGTGCATTGATTTTATATCCTGACACTTTACTGAATTCCTGTATGAGTTCTAGCAGTTTTGGAGTGGAGTCTTTTGGGTTTTCCACATAAAGTATCATGTCATCTGCAAAGAGCAAGAGTTTGACGTCCTCGCTCCTGATTCAGATGCCTTTTATTTCTTTTTGTTGTCTGATTGCGGAGTCTAGGACTTCTAGTACTATGTTGAATAGCAGTGGTGATAATGGACATCCTTGCCATGTTCATGATCTTAGGGGAAAAACTCTTAGTTTTTCCCCATTGAGAATGATATTCACTGTGGGTTTTTCATAGATGGCTTTGATAATATTGAGGTATGTACCCTCTATCCCTATACTTTGAAGAGTTTTGATCAAGAAAGGATGCTATACTTTGTCAAATGCTTTTTCAGCATCTATTGAGAGTATCATATGGTTCTTGTTCATTCTTTTATTAATGTATTGTATCACATTGATTGATTTTGTGGATGTTGAACCAAACTTGCAGCCTAGGAATAAGTCCCACTTGGTCATGGTGAATAATCCTTTTAATGTACTGTTGGATCCTATTGGCTAGTATTTTGTTGAGAATTTTTGCAACTGTTCATTAAGTATATTGATCTGTAATTCTTTTTGTTGGGGTCATTTTCTGGTTTTGGGATCAAGGTAATGCTGGTCTGATAAAATGAGTTTGGACATTTTCCTTCTATTTCTATTTTTTTGGGAACAATTTCAGAATAGGTATTAATTCTTTAAATGGTAGAATTCCCCTGGGAAGGTGTCTGGTCCTGGGCTCTTGTTTGTTGGGAGATTTTTGATGACTGCTTCAATTTCCTTACTGGTTATTGGCCCTGTTCAGTTTTCTTTTTTTCCTGGCTCAGTCTTGGGAGTTTATACAGCTCTAGGAATGTATCCATTTCTTCCAGATTGTCAAATTTGCTGGTGTATAGTTGCTCATAATATATTTTTTTAAGGTTTTATTTATTTGACAGACAGAGATCTCAAGTAGGCAGAGAGGGAGGTAGAGAGAGAGGAGGAAGCATGTTCCCCACTCAGCAGAGATCCTGATGGGGGCTCAATCCCAGGACCCCGGGACCATGACCTGAGCCGAAGGCAGAGGCTTTAATCCACTGAGTCACCCAGGTGCCCCTGCTCATAATATGTTCTTATAATTGTATTTCTTTGCCATTGGTAGTGATCTTTCATTTTGATTTTATTTGGGTCCTTTCTCTTTTCTTTTTGATAACTCTGGCCAGGGGTTTATCAATCTTATTCTTTCAAAGAATGAGCTCCTAGTTTTGTTGATTTGTTCTACTGTTCTTTTGGTTTCTATTTTATTGATTTCTGCTCGGGTCTTTATGACTTCTCCTGCTGGGTTTAGGCTTTCTTTGTTCTTTCTCCAGCTCCTTTAGCTGTAGAGTTAGGTTGTATACTTGAAACCTTCTTGTTTTTTGAGAAAGTCTTGTATCACTGTATACTTTCCTCTCAGGACCACATTTTCTGTGTCTCATGGATTTTGAACAGTTGTGTTTTCATTTTCACTTGTTTCCATGAATTTTTTCAATTCTTTAATTTCCTGGTTGACCCATTCATTCTTTAGTAGGATGCCCTTTTGTCTCCATGTATTTGAGTTCTTTCCAACTTTCCTTTTGTGATTGAGTTCTAACTTCAGAGCATTGTAGTCTGAAAATAGGCAGGGAATGATCCCAATCTTTTGGTACTGGTTGAGATCTGATTTGTGACCCAGGAGGTGATCTATTCTGAAGAATATTCCATGTGCACTAGAGAAGAATGTGTGTTCTGTTTTTTTTTTTTTTTTTTGGGAATGGAATATTCTGAATATACCTATGATGTCCATCTGGTCCAGTGTGTCATTTAAAGCCTTTATTTCCTTGTTGATGTTTTGCTTGGGTGATCTGTCCATTGCAGTGAGAGGGGGTGTTAAAGTCCCCTGCTATTATTGTGTTATTGTGGATGTGTATCTTTGATTTTGTTATTAATTGGCTTATATAACTGGCTCCTCCCATGTTAGGGGCATAGATATTTAAAATAGTTAGATCTTCTTGTTGCACAGACCCTTTTGAGTATGATCTAGTGTGCTTCCTCATCTCTTATTATAGTGCTTGGCTTAAAATCTACTTTATCTGATATAAGGATTTCCACCCCAGCTTTCTTTTGATGTCCATTAGCATGGTAAATTGTTTTCCACCCTCTCACTTTAAATCTGGAAGTGTCTTTGGGTCTAAAATGAGTTTCTTGTAGACCGCATATTTTTTTTTATCCATTAGGATACCCTGTGTCTTTTTATTGGGGCATTTAGCCCATTAACATTCAGGGTAACTATTGAAAGATATGAATTTAGTGCCATTGCGTTTCCTGTAAAGTGACTGTCACTGTATATTGTCTTTGCTACTTTCTGGTCTGCTACTTTTAGCCTCTCTCTTTGCTTAGAGGATCCCTTTCAATAGTTCCTGTAGGACTGGTTTGGCATTTGCAAATTCTTGTAATTTTTGTTTTTCCTGGAAGCTTTTTATCTCTATTTTCAGTGATAGCCTAGCTGGATATAATATTCTTGGCTAAACATTTTTCTCACTTAGTGCTCTGAATATATCATGCCAGTTCTTTCTGGTCTTCCAGGTCTCTGGATAAGTCTGTTGCCAATCTAATATTTCTACCATTGTATGTTACAGATTTATTGTACTGAGCTGCTTTCAGGATTTTCTCTTTGTCACTAAGACTTTTAAGTTTTACTGTTAGATGATGGAGTATGGACCTATTTTTATTGATTTTGAGGGGGGTTCTCTGTGTCTCCTGGGTTTCAATGCTTGTTCCCTTTGCCATATTAGGGAAATTCTCTACTATAATTCATTCCAATATACCTTCTGCCCCTCTTTCTTCTTCTTGTGGGATCCCAATTATTCTAATATCATTTCATCTTATGGTATCACTTACCTCTCATTCTCCCCTTGTGATCCAGTAGTTGTTTCTCTTTTGCTCAGTTTCTTTATTCTCCATCATTTGGTCTTCTATATCACTAATTCTCCTTCTGCCTTATTTCTCCTAGCAGTAAGAGCCTCTATTTTTCATTGCACCTCATTAATAGCTTTTTTGATTTCAACTTGGTTAGATTTTAGTTTTTATTTTTCCAAAAAGGGTTTCTCTAATATCTCCCATGCCTTTTTGAAGCCCAACTAGCACTTTCATAACGTCATTCTGAACTCGAGTTCTGACACATTACCAATGTCCATATTGATTAGGTCCCTAGCCATCAGTACTGCCTCTTGTTCTTTTTGTGTGTGTGTGTGTGTGTGTGTGGTGAGTTTTTCCACCTTTTCATTTTATCCAGATAAGAATACATGAGTGAGAGAAAAAAATACTAAAAGGGTAGCAAAGACCTCAGAAATATGTATACTAACCAAATCGGAGGAGGGAGGAGACCCAGAAGTGGGGGAGGAGAAGGGGGGAGAAAAAGAAATAAAAATTAAAAAAATATATGTACATATATTAGATGGGCAAATAGAACAGAGCCACCCATTTGATTTTGGGTGTATTCTGGTCTCTTAGAGGCTGCCCCCCAAAATTTTAAGGAAAAGGAAACATACACACACATAAGGGTAAACATGATAAAGGGATGGAATATGACTGTAAAGATGAGAATTTTAAAATTTCCAAAAGAATTGATAAGTCAGTTGGAAAAAAAGAAAAAAAAATGTGATCAGGCTGGAGACTAGAACAGAGCCATGTGCTGGATTTAGGGTATATTTGATCTATTAGAAGAAATCGTATTCCAAAATTTTAAAGAAAAACACCCTATATGTATACAAAAAATAAGGTTAAATAAAATGAAGGGATAAGATATGACTATAACAATGAAGATTAAAAAATATATTTTTTAAAAAGGTATTAAGATAAACTAGTTAAAGGTTAAAAGAGGAAAGAGGAATGCTTAAAAAAATAAAATTAAAAAAATTAACTTTGCAAGACTAAAGGATCATGGGGGAAAAGCCATGAATTCTATACATTGCTTTCCCCTAGCTCTGGAGTTCTGTTCTCCTTGATCGATGAACTTGGCTGGTTATTCTTGCTGATCTTCTGGGGGAGGGGCCTGTTGCAGTGAATCTCCAACGTCTTTTCCCGAGGCAGAATTGCACCACCCTTGCCAGGTGCCAGGCTAAGTAATTTGCTTGGGTTAGCTCTCAGGAGCTTTTGTTCCCTGAATGCTTTCCATAGAGATTTGGAGGACAGGAATGAAAATGGGAGCCTCCCAGTCTCCCACCCAGAGTTGCTGAGAGCTTGGAGCCCCACTCCTTAGTGCGCCCTCAGAGATAAGCATTCAGTCATTCTGGTTGCCTGCTGAGCTCAACCAGCTTGTGACTGAGCATTTCTGTCTCTGGCGCACAGCCCCATTTGGAGTTTCCAAACCTAGCAGGTTCCTGCTGCGCATCCTGCACTGCTTCTCCCAGAAGAGGAAGGAGGGGTTCTCTCTGGATCTGCCATTTTAGGGTCCCTGCTCAAAGAGCAGTGGCCTGACTGTGCCTTGGATCATGGCTTAAGGTAACCCCAAGCTGAGAGCTCACTCCTCAGCTCTGTCTCTGTAGTCAGCTTCCTCACTCTGATACCTGGGAGCTCTGCCACACTCAGACACCCCCAGTCTTTCTGTGATACTGTGGGACCTGAGACCACACTGTCCCTGCAAGGGCTTCACCCCTGCTTTAGCCTCTGGAGTGATGTCCCTCAGTGGAGCAGACTTCTAAAAGTTCTGATTTTTGTGCTCTGCTGCTCCACTGCTTGCTGGGAGCTGGCCCCTCAATACCGTGGTCTTTCTTCCTGCCATTTCAGATTCACTTCTCCGCACATCCTTCCTTCTGGAAAGTGGTCAATTCTCTGTTCCTAGAATTGCTGCTCTTCTCTTCTGTTGAGTTTGTAGGTGTTCAGAATGGTTTGATAACTAACTAGATGAACTCCTGGGACTTGATGTCATTTCAGTCTCCTACTCTTCTGCCATCTTGCTTCAATTGCCACATATACACATCTTTATCCACCCATCATGGACACTCGGGCTGCTTCCATTATTTGGCTGTTGTAGATAAAACTGCAATAAACACTCGGGGTGTGCATCCCTTTGAACTAGTATTTTTGTATCCTTTGCATAAATACCTAGTAGGGCAATTGCTGGATCATAGGGTAGTTCTGTTAATTTTCTGAGGACCCTCCATACTGTTTTGGAGTGGCTGCCCCAGTTTGCATTTTTACCAACAGTGCAGGAGACTTCACCTTTCTCCACATACCTGCCAACGCCTGTTTTTGTGTTTTTGGCCATTCTAGCAGGTGTGAGGGGAAATCCCCTTGTGGACTTGATTTGTATTTTACTGATCTGTAATGTTGAGCTTCTTTTCATGACTGTTGACCATCTGGATATTTTCTTTGGAAAAGTATCTATTCCTGCTTTCCCACTTCTTAATTGGGTTACTTGGGTCTCCTAGGGTGAATTTTAGAAGTTCTTCATTTTGGATACTTAACACTCTATCAGATAGGTCTCCTGAGTCAAGGGAAATGAAAGCAAAAATCATTGACTTCAACAAAATAAAAAGCTTTTACATAGCAAAGGAAAGAGTCACAACTAAAAGGCAACATACAGAATGGGAGAAGATACTTGCAAATGACATATCTGGAAAGAAGTTGCTACAGCTGATGTCGAAGAGGTTACCAGTTGTGTACTGCTCTAGGATTTTGATGGTTTCAGGTCTCACATTTTGGTTTTTCATCCACCTTGAATTTTTGTGTATAGTGTAAGTGGTCCAGTATCATATCACTATCCAGGTTTCCCACCACTTATCAAAGACCTTCTTTTCCCTTTGGATATTCTTTCCTTCTTTGTCAAAGATTAATTGGCCCTAGAGATTTGGGTTCATTTCTGGGTTCTTCATTGTTTCCTCAATCTAGGTCTATTTCTGCACTAGTACCATACTGTCTTGATCAGAATGGCTTTGTAATAGAGCTTGAAATCCAGGACTGTGAGGCTGCCAGCTTTGCTGCTTTTTCAAGATTGTGTTGGTTGTATAGGGATACCTGCTGGCTTAGCTGCAAAGTCATGTGACCTTTGATCTTCAGGATCATGAGTTCTAAATCCATGTTAGGTGTAGACCTTGAAAAATTCTCTCGTTTTGATTTTTTTTTTCTTAAATTTGTAGTCATCTCTGGATGATTCTGTCATGCTGAATCCCTAAATGTCTTTAGGCTGCAGCTGTTAGGTTTCAGGATAGATAGGTACTTAAGCATCTGAGAGATACTCCCTTTTACCCTCTCCCTGAAATAGGAGGTGGTGCAGCATGGGCTACATTGGACTTACACAAGGAAGAGTGAGTGTGGGTCCTGAGATGCCCTTGTAGGTTAGAGAAGAAAAAGGTCAGGCAGCATGACATTTACACACTAGTCGCACAGCTAGTGTCTTGCCTAGTGTATTGTGGATAACTGAGTCTCCATCCTGCACCACTAAAAATCAATAGAAGAGTACCTTTTAAATTCCAAAAGTGTTGGAACCTAGATAAATACTCATAGTGGTCCTTGTGACGTTCAAACCTAAGCTGCAAATGCCGAGTCATAGAGCAGATACTGAGTCAGCTGTTCCAGTGAAGGTCCATCTATTGTAGAATACAGTATTTTAGTAATGGTTCACAAAACGCTGATTTCAACCCTCCCTTGGTGTCCACCAATCACCCTACTTTCTAGAACTAAAATATTTGAGTATCATTTTTGATTGTTGAATTGAACCAACACACCTGGAGGTCTCAAAGTCACATACACTACATCAACTCCTGGAATCATTCTTCTATATTAGATGAAAGACCTGCACACCCTTTGGAGTAAGGCTGTGACCGTTGAAAAGTTAGAATATATTCTGGAGCTTAGTATGAATTAGGCTTTCTACAGCCCCCTATAAAACTTAATGCATTATGGGAAAGAAGCATAATAAGATCATTGTATTGGAAACGTGTAACTTTTTTTTTAAATTTTTTATTTTTTTATAAACATATATTTTTATCCCCAGGGGTACAGGTCTGTGAATCACCAGGTTTACACACTTCACAGCCCTCACCAAAGCACATACCCTCCCCAATGTCCATAATCCACCCCCTTCTCCCAAACCCCCTCCCCCCAGCAACCCTCAGTTTGTTTTGTGAGATTAAGAGTCACTTATGGTTTGTCTCCCTCCCAATTCCATCTTGTTTCATTGATTCTTCTTCTACCCACTTAAGCCCCCATGTTGCATCACCACTTCCTCATATCAGGGAGATCATATGATAGTTGTCTTTCTCTGCTTGACTTATTTCGCTAAGCATGATATGCTCTAGTTCCATCCATATTGTTGCAAATGGCAAAATTTCATTTCTTTTGATAGCTGCATAGTATTCCATTGTGTATATATACCACATCTTCTTGATCCATTCATCTGTTGATGAACATCTAGGTTCTTTCCATAGTTTGGCTATTGCGGACATTGCTGCTATAAACATTCGGGTGCATGTGCCCCTTTGGATCACTACGTTTGCATCTTTAGGGTAAATACCCAATAGTGCAATTGCTGGGTCATAGGGCAGTTCTATTTTCAACATTTTGAGGAACCTCCATGCTGTTTTCCAGAGTGGCTGCACCAGCTTGCATTCCCACCAACAGTGTAGGAGGGTTCCCCTTTCTCCGCATCCTTGCCAGCATCTGTCATTTCCTGACTTGTTGATTTTAGCCATTCTGACTGGTGTGAGGTGATATCTCATTGTGGTTTTGATTTGTATTTCCCTGATGCCGAGTGATATGGAGCACTTTGTCATGTGTCTGTTGGCCATCTGGATGTCTTCTTTGCAGAAATGTCTGTTCATGTCCTCTGCCCAGGAAATGCGTAACTTTTAATGAGAGCCTTGTGTGTGCTGGGCATCAGGCCAGGGAGATGGAGTCCCCACCAACATGGGACTGGGGACTGCACAGAATTGTACTTCACCCACCTCAGTTTCTGGCATGGACACTGGGGTGGTGAGCGCTTTACTTCCCAAGTGTTAAGCCACCAAGCACCAAGTGATTTGCATGACTTATGCATGCTAGTTAGTCCTTCCCCTGAATTGCACTTGCAATTGCAATTGCAATTGCAAATTCCAGCTCCAGGGATCCCTGCCATGTTATAAGAGTGAAATGGCTGGAGCTAACCTGTTTTTTGGTAGTGCTTAAAATTGTAATTAGCCTCTTTAAATGTTTAACATGCAAAGTGTTTATAGTGATATTCTTTACTTCAAGAGCTGCAGCTAGACCAGGACTCTCCTAGGTTCAGTCCTGCAGCCAGGTCTCCTGATTCTAAAATACAGGTTTCATCTTAGCCCTTAAGGTCTACAGAGGAATCCCAGTTATCAGGGGTGTGGGGGTCATGGCCCTAACCCTAGGAGATAAGATTTCTTGAGGTGATAGCATCATTATGTGCACTGCCCTGGGCTGTGGTCTTTGTCTTTTGGGGTTTGTCCCAGTGGCAAGAAGAACCAGTTCTACCTGAGTGTCCTGAGGTGGGTCCTGGGACATGACTGAGTAAGTGCTGATTTTCTGTTTTGCTTTGTTCCCACTTGATGCAAACATCTGTATTTAGGTTGCACAGAGGACTTCCCAGCGTCTCAACCTGGACAGAACTGGCTTTAAACCTAAAGTTGGGGAGGACGTAGAGTCCCAAAGTTACTTTCCATAAAGCAGTCTGATTAAGTAGCAAATTGACTCCCTTTAAGGATAATGGCTAGATTATGCCTAGTGTAAAGGAAATTAGCCTGATTACCATTAGCCTGAGCTAATGGTGCTGTGATATAGTACATGAGAAAACTTACTGTCAACAAATTAGCTCCAGACTTAAGATTATTACTGCCAAGTTATCCCCTTATTCCCTTAGCAAACCAAGTCACTAAAATGACCAAACCTACTGACATGGTAGCAAGTAAGATCTTTAAATGAAAGAGCAATTCTTGATCAATTGCTTCTTTAGGAGTCATGTGTACACAAATGACTTAAAGCTTAGTGAGATAATGTTTATAGCAGCAATGGCCACGGTCGCCAAACTGTGGAAAGAACCAAGATGCCCTTCAATGGACGAATGGATAAGGGAGATGTGGTCCATATACACTATGGAGTATTACGTCTCCATCAGAAAGGATGAATACCCAACTTTTGTAGCAACATGGACGAGACTGGAAGAGATTATGCTGAGTAAAATAAGTCAAGCAAAGAGAGTCAATTATCATATGGTTTCACTTATTTGTGGAGCATAGCAAATAGCATGGAGGACAAGGGGAGTTACAGAGGAGAAGGGAGTTGAGGGAAATTGGAAGGGGAGGTGAACCATGAGAGACTATGGACTCTGAAAAACAATCTGAGGGTTTTGAAGGGGTGGGGCGTGGGAGGTTGGGGGAACCAGGTGGTGGGTATTATAGAGGGCACGGATTGCATGGAGCACTGGGTGTGGTGCAAAAACAAAGAATATTGCTATGCTGAAAAGAAATAAAAAAAAAACTTAGTGAGATTTGGTCTGGTCAGTTGTCTTTGCCCTATTCCAGTTTAACTCAAAAGAACTCAATGTGCTAAATTTCTTGGATTGCTTCAGTTGCATCCTTCATTGGATAGAAAATACCACCAAGTCTCTGCCATACCAATGTAACAGTTTTTGAAGCTTGGAGATAGTGTTTCATAAACTGTCTAATTGCTCTCCAGATAGGACAAGTCAACATGGACTCTGCATCTAAAGTTCTTAGGTTCAGATGAGGTGCTGAGAGCCCAAGACCTCTCCAGTAAAAGGCTAAGAGGTACTAAGACCCATGGGTGTCTTGTGCCTAAGCCCTTGCTCATAGAACTACATCTTTTAGACTGTGTAAGGACTCTGAGGTCCTTGTGTTGGGGACCGCCTTCTGCTCTGGCCAGGATTTCCTCATAAGAATGGGAGTTGATTACTTGGGTGTGGGGAGGGGGAGGTAAAAGGATGATTGTCCAGAGCCAATGGAAAAGCTCCAGTGTGGGAGGGCTGTTCTCTATCTCTTGTGATCTGGAGGGAATCTGTGATGAAAATAACTTCCGAGTTACAAATTGCTTTGGGGGTTGAGATATGCAGAAGCAAGGAGAGTTTCCCAGCCAAGGCATATACAGCCAGTAAGCAGAATGAAGACTGGCAGCAGGTGCAGGGTGAGGTGCAGGGGCCAAGGATGGTCCTAGGAGACTACCCAGAGTGCAGGCCAGGGAGAGGGTTGGACTAGGTGAGGCATGTGCATTCCCTGAGGGGGTGGTGTGTGAGGAAAGTTCACCAAGTATTACCTGAAGACCTGTCTGAATCTTCACATCCCTAGAGACTGGCAGTGAATGCTCGTTCTCCTAGTGATACTGCACTGACACTGCAGGATAGACTGCTAATAAGCATGGAAGTAGTGCATCAATCAGTGCATCTATGAAGATACACTTTATAGTTGATCTGAGTCTAAGGGACTGCTTGGTTCTTCTGCGGCCACATCCAAATTCAGGCCTACAGTAAGGACTCCTTGGAACAGGCACTGGTACTTTCATGGCCGCCTCAGATCCCTTCACCTTAGTGCCAAGTACTTAGATGAAGGCAGTGTCTACATGTGCTGGTGGTTTGCACTAAACCATCATGGTGCCCAGTTTATAGTGAGAAAACTAGCCAGATGTAGACCAGTTTGGGTACAAACTTGATTCTGTCATTGACGGCTTTGCATCTGTAATACTTCTGAATCACATGGAAAGACAACTGAATTACTTTTAGAACCACAAATCAAGGTTGTCTTGAAATTCTGAATTTGAACCCTTGTTTCCAGGGAATTTTGCTCCTTGTTTTCCATCATTCCCATAGAACTAAGGCTACCTCAGTGTTTTGTGCTGTTAGAAGATGAGTGTCTTAATGGTTTTGGCAATCACTGTGTGCATTTTTAGAAAATCTAAGTGTATTCAGCATTCTTTTAAATGCTGGTGGGTGACAGCACGTTACTGGCTTTTGAGAACTAGTTGAGTTCTAAGTGCTACGACTAGCTGTTTCTTGGGTTCTCCTTTGAGATTTGGTGCTAAGGTCATGGGTGGTGTCTTAAGCTCTAAGAGAAGCTTCCTTGGCTTTTGTGGGTGTATCCAGGGATGCCGGGGGGTGAAGGGCCAGAACTGGCTACCTGCCTATGGGAGGGGGGAGTAGGGCACCCCCAGCACCCTAGATGGAACTACTGCCCTTTGACCTCCTCCTTCTTAATCCCCATTATTCTCACCACTAGGAAACAGGTTCCTCTTGCATGCCCTGGCTTTGGCTCTTGCCTCCTGGTGTTGAATTTATGTGGCTGCCCTTAATGTCCTAGTAGGTTTCCTCATGAAAGTTCCCCCAATCAGAGCCTCCCTGTACTCATGTTGGGATGGAGTGTTGGTGCTTAAATCCAAACCATCTTCTTGCCATTGGCCACTGGAAGGCTGTGCGCTCCAGGAACTCCTAACAAATGACAATAGAGGATTCCCTTTTGTAAAGGCAAAGTTCAGAAAGCTTGCCTCAAACACCAGTTTAATATAGGACTTCTTATTTCTTGCAAAGTGCATGGTCTTTGTCAGGTTGACACTTAGGGCTGGTTTGGAAGAATGAATTTCTTGGTGTGGCTACAGAGGTGTTGATGTTCTCTGCCTGAATGCCTGGCAGCTGTGGGCTGCATAAGCAGGACTGCTCTGTGACTGTGTTGGGTGATATTAGCCTTGACTATAGCTACAACTGGGTTTAACCTGCACAGCCGTGTGGGGTCTTATAACAGCTGGAGCTTCAAACATGGCTTTGGCTGAAATCTTCAGGCCTAAGGCTCTAGCCAGGCCAGAGAAAAAGGTTTCTGTTCTGCATTAAAGCACATTCGTCTGCACCCTCATTTTGAGCAGACTTTAGAATTTGAGCAGAGAGTTTCTTGGCTGGGATCTGAAGAGGCTTGAGGAGGTGGGGAAGCCAGGACACAGCATCAGAACTTGTGGCCCAGACAACTCAGCTGGCTCTTCTACTGACCCAGGTCTCTATCTTTAGGGCCATCTTCAGTGGGAAAAGCCAGACTTAATATACAAAAGGGCATGGAATGGGGCAGGAGTGCTACTGGGTGGTATCTACTGAGCTCTTGGTAGGTTGACCCTAGTGAAAGAGACTCAGTGGGACCTGAGCATGGAACTTCGCCAGAGAAACCTGCTTGGTAACACAGGACCAGCTAATTTAAGAGCCTGCTCTGTGAGCCAGAGCTGGGGGAACCACCCTCAAGCCTTGGTGTCCCTGGGCTGGGATCTCTAGGTGTGCTGTCCCCCATCCTGAGTAGCTGGGGAGTGGACTAAGGGTGGCCTCCAGATCTTGTTCAAGCAAACTTACTGTCTGTTTCAGTATCCACACGGTTTGTTTCCAGTCTGGGTCAGGCTTTTTAAGACTTGGCTTGTCCATGGGCGCTGCTGCTAAGTTGGTGTCACTTACGGGAACATGGCCATGGAAATTCACCAGAGGTAGGGCCTTGCTGGGCCTTTCTCACTATACGGAGATGCTTCAGCTGTGGAGATGGAATCTCAGGATCAATGAGGCAGACCAACTTTCCTCCTCCTTGGATTAAGAAGACCCTATGAATGCAAATGTGGTTCCAGGGCTTCCTTACCCTGTAGGTGACAAGGTGTAACTGTCATGGAGAGAAATTCCCTGAGTGTCAACAGTGTGAGTAGCCTTCAGTGTGCACTCCTCACTGGAACACCAGGAATGTAGGGGAGGACTTCCTGGGGGAGAAACTCTTGAATGCAGTAACTGTGGGAGCACCTTGAATGATCCTTATCCCTTTAGACATGCGGCTCTCCACCATGGAGAAGAATCCTTTCTGTGTTAGCTTTGCATTTTCCTGCATCCCTTGGGGGGAAAATCAGCTCTCACAGGAAAGAAACTCTAATCCAGGCATTAAGTGTGCTAAATAGTTATAGTGAGGGCCTCCCTCTTGTGTTAATCAGGCTTGCTAAAGGGTGGCATAATATCAATGCAGGGATGCCCTCAGCATTTTTTAGTCTGAAGTTTTAATAAACCCAGTTGGGGCTTAAACATATTCGCCTCACCATTGAGAAACATTTTCGCAAGACCACAACGAAGATTGCATTCGTCTCTCTGCAATCATGCTCTCCAGGGAAGCCTGCTTCCCATCCTGTATAATCCCATTAGGTGGGCTGTGTGAATCCTGGTGTTTGGGTCACAGCAGCTACTCAACTGGTTATACAGAAGACATTAAGATGGAAGACAGAAAGGGGACTGTGTGCATTGGTTTGAGGACTTGGTGGTCAGGTGTGACTTCTTCGGCAGTTTTACTGTGCTGGTAGTACCTAGATGAGGGTACTTTACCCTAGTCTTAAGTTCTAGTCCTGCAGCCTTGGCCACTTCTCTACAGGAAGCCTGACATGCTAATTCTAGTGTCAGATTAAAAACCCTCCACCCTGGATGAAGTTACCCTGGATACAGACATGATATTGGCCCTGAAGCGGGTAGATGCTCTTCCAACTTTCCTTCTTACTGATAATGTTTGTTCACTTTTGGTGTCTTGCCTTCCAAATGTGACTTGATGTCATGGAATATTGAATGGCAGGAGGAGGTTGGGGAAGCCATAAGGAATAACACAAATGGGCTGGCCATAGGAATCCAGATCCTATTAGGTTGTGGTGGGTTCAAAATGAAGTACTAAACTAAACTGAATGAAATGTAAGAATTGAGCTCAAATAAAATTCAAAAGAACTGTAGTAAGAACAAATGCCTCCTCTAAAAAATACCCTCCATTCTAAGGGCTGCAGAGAAGGTTAGTTTCACCTTTTCATGGTCCAGGGTCCTGCAATCTCCCCCTGACCAACTTTTCCCCAAATGATCTTCCTTTATGTGAAGGCTACTCACACATAGGGCTTTTAGTTTGGCACACCTGCTCTTAGTCTGTATCTGAGTGTCCCCACTAGTCAGGAACCCTAGTCTATGAATTAGGAATCCCAGATATGACAGGGTATCTGAAGGAGACATAGGTAAGTGGGGAAGTGGCCAGCTCTGCATAGGAGCACAGAGTTTAAGTGGGCCACCAACCTCTCCTGCAAGGAGGCACTGGGATCTGGACAGTATAGGATAGGGAGGGATCAGGCATCCAATCCTGGGAGAACTGGGCAAAGTGGGCAGAAGTGTGCCAGCAGCTTCTCCCAGTAAGTCACTTTGGAAGTGCTTCCCATCACATCTACCCAGTCCTGGCCCTGGAATCATGACGTGACTCCCAACTATGAGCCAGTGCCAAGCTGTGTCCTTGTCAGGTCCTATACAGCAAACATGTCCTAGAACTTCTGAGGAGCAATCTTATTTTAAAACCTGGGTGCCAAGTATTATATGTAAACAATGAATCTTGGAAAACTACATCAAAAACTAATGATGTACAATGTGGTGACTAACATAACACATGAAAAAGAAAAAACAAACCTGGGTGCCTGGCATAATTGAGGAGCTAATATCCTGACTTGCAGGTGGGTATAGGAGCCCTTGAGGCAAGGCTCATGGCTGGGAAGGGCCACCCACAGCTGCTGGAGCTGTGTGCATAGGATGATGTTGCATCCAAATATATTTGGAGAGTTGATAAACTGGTATTCAGCGTTTCTCAGTTCTAGGTTGCAATGGATACTGCCATGTTAACCCATAAATGGAAGGAATTGGATGTTGTCAGTGACCACACTGGGGAGTTCTATAGATATCATGGTAACTTGTTGAAAATGGGGTAAGACTTAGGAATGGCCTCTCTGGCTCCTCACCTTCCTCTTTGCATATGGGGTGAAATTATCCAGCACAAAGCAATGTCAAATACCCTTGGGAAGATGAGGCAGTGCTCCCAGGATGTTCAGTGCTCCCAGGGGCACACAAGAGGAGTGTCTCTAAACAGGAAAAGCAGGGAGACCTTGTTTGCTTCCTATGAAGTTTCTAAGAGCTCCATGGGGCCTGGGATGGGCCACAGTCCAAGGGAACTGCTTGGACTGCCTAGAAAAGGGATACTGGGGAATAAGTTCATGGGATTTCTTGGTACTACCTGATGTCATGGAGGGTGAAAGATACTGGCTTCTTATGCGGTCTTTGGCCAGCTGCTTAGGGTGAGGGTGTTGAGCATTATTATGAAAGCTGGTTTGGGGGCAGCATTCTTAGCTTGGCAGTTGCCCCAGCGGATGTGGAATTTTTCCTACACAAACTATGCTATTTGTGAACTTGCAGGACCTACTGATTCTCTTCTCACTTGATTTATGTCAGTTGTACCGTCTGAGCTACATTTTCTGCCAGATTGGAAGCTCACTGAGGGCCCAGCAAGTATGCTGATGGTTGTAATTTTGGCACTTAAAAATGAAGACCGACTTATTTCCATCTTAGAGCTTAGGACATTGGATCTTTCAACAGTAACTCCCAGGATTGTTGAGTATTTGGAAGTTGTGGCCTCCACCAAAGAATAGGCAAACTATGTGTTAGATCCCTGGATTCCCAAAGTATGGTGACTAAAGGAGTATTAGGGACACTCTGCAGGGGAGCCATGCTTCCGTGATCAAAATGAGGTTTTACCCTTTAGGGTGGACAGTGTGCTCAACCAAGGACACTTGATAGTTGAGTTTGATCTGCTATGAGTGGGATGAAGCTATTACTTGTTAGATGACCACCTGGTGTCAGGCATGGAAGCTTCTGATTTTCACCCCTCCTTGACTCTTGTTGTCCATGCTGCACACTGTCCTCCTTTGTGGGATACCAGGAAAGGGGAATGAGGGTGGGAAAGAATAGGGTCACAGAGCTCTTCCTTAGAAGGGGGCCTAATGGCGCAGTGTATGCCTCCTGCTAGTTGAGCACTTAATACTCTCCATTCATAGATAGTTTCCATTCACCAGACAGCTCTGCCCTTTGCTGTGAACTGCTTGGCTCAGATGAACTGATTTAGGACTAGGAACCTCATCTCTTCCCCATAGCACCTGCATTTTATTAGATAGCTTTAATCACTGAGGGAACTTTCATTGACTTTCCTTCCACATAGACTTTTGAGGGCTCCAGCAACTAGTCTGTTAGGCTTTGATTCCCTGTTTGCTTTTCCCTGACCTGTATGGATCTTCCACTGGAAGTGAAGTATAAGCCTCACCCATGGAAATGACATCAGCCCCTGTCTAGGTATCAGCATACAGAATTTGTATGCAGGAAAGCAGTGGTCTTTTTTTTTTTTTTTTTTAAGATTTTATTTATTTATTTGACAGAGATCACAAGTAGGCAGAGAGGCAGACAGAGCGAAAGGAAAGCAGGCTCCCTGCTGAGCAGAGAGCCTGATGAGGGGCTTGATCCCAGGACCCTGAGATAATGACCTGAGCTGAATGCAGAGGCTTAACCCAGTGAGCCACCCAGGTGCCTCATGCAGTGGTCTTTGATAGATGCCAACAGCTTTCCTCATTTGCATGGTGGACCTTGGATTGTTGGTAGACTGGAGTTGCCATGCAGCATGCAGACCTCCTTGAGCTATAAGAATGGGGCTCCTTCTGTACTGAGTGGTGTCCCAGCATGGTTCTAGAGAACAAGCAGTAGAGAACAAGCAGGCACACTCGCCAAAATGGAATTTCCCTAGAGATAGGGTTACTGGAGGTTCAGTTGTTAGGATCTGTTCTCAGATTAAACTTGGGCCTTATTTTGTGACTCACTGGTGCACATCTGTGCCCCCCCTCCACCATGACTGACTCACAAAGGAAATGAAGCTTTTCTCCGCTCCTTCCCCTCCCATCCTGAATAGTGGCAGAGCCTTAACCCAGGTAAGACTGAGCCCACACTGACTGCACAGGAGGTTGGGGAAGATAGTCTCACTTCAGTCCTTGGCCAGACCTCCCTGGGATTGTAACCCCAAGTGCCATTAGGTACCCATGATTTGTCCCCAAGGGGACCTGTGAATTCAGGGTTGGGTACTAGGATTTTCTTAAAGGTCCTGTCCTCTCAGTCTCACGTGTTCCTATGCTTCTTGTTGATTATGTCGCCACTTCATTACATTAGGGTAGAAGGAAGAATGTGCAAATCACTGAGAAGAATCATTCAGGTCTTCAAATGTGTATTCACATGCCTAAAGCATGGGGAAAGACTCCTATAGTTCTACCACTGAGCTGTCACCAGATAGCTTTCCTGATGTCTGGCCCATGGTCATCTCTGCGGGCTCTTGAGTTTGTTCCCACTGTGGAATATGTGGCTTCAGGGCACAACAGTGGTATAACCGATGAAACTCCTTTCTGGGCTCTGGTAGAAGTGGAATAAGGGGACACTTGTCCTTCGGCCTCTGGTTTACTTCCCTTCAAATGTTCTCAAGATTTATCCATGTTGTAGCATCTGTTAGTGCTTCATACCTTCCAGTAGCTGAAAAACACATTGCGTGCACATGTCTATACCTCCATGGTCAGGACACTTGTCTCCTCCTTTTGGTTCCTGTGAAGACTCTTGAGAATGCTGATGTTCAGTTAGCTCCTTGAGTCCCTGATTTCAGTTTTCATGGGTTATAACAGAATTCCTGCATCATAAAGTACTTCTATATTTAGCATTTTGTGGAACTGCCAAACTGTGGACTGTTCCTGGAGTTGGTTCTATGTGGAAAAGCTCTTCCTGTGTCCTTTTGGAATACCACCTCACCCCCTTAAGTGAAAAAATCCACTCCTTGGTTTTGTGCTTGAAAATCAACACTGAAAAAAGGTGATATCTACATCTTCAGTATCTAGATGTGGAAGGAAGACTCTTTTGGCCCTCCTCTCACAAACCCCGCCCCCAGTTTAGATTGTCAAGACCTTTTCTATGTCAAGGACACTTTGAGGTCCCTGCCATTAAGATTCAACAGACACCTCAGCAATCAGTCCTTCTGTAAATTGTCAATCTTACACATAGCCAGATTACCAGGAAAATGAGATATTCAGGAGTATAAACTAAGCAAACAAAAGGTGCAAATCCAGAGAAAGGGGAGTCTTTATTGTAGAAGTCAAGAGGGGCTTTTTGGAATGAAAGTCCATTGGAAAGCAAGAGTTCAGGCTGTAGTGACTTCCTATTGGTTGGGTTATTGCTGGGCAAGGAGGAAATGTCCGTTTTGCTGGAGTAGAGGTAAAGGAAGCTTCTACCTGATGGGATTTGTCAATGATGGTGAGAGGGTAGTGTGTGAAAGCTCCCCTTCAAGGCTTTCTGACTATTTACAATGAGCTTTTCTTTACTTTCACAAAATCAAATAAGAGTTCTTAGGATCTGCCCTATCAACTGTTCTCAAATTTGATGCCAATGAGTCTTCATCCATTGTTGGATGGTGATCTGTTGATCAGGTGATTCACTGTTTATATAGTCAAGTTAGACAGCATTACTGAGTTGGCAAGTTTCCTTTGGATCAAAATTTAGTTCAGTTATGGCTTGTTTCTTCCCATTCTTAATGTCTCTGGACTCTTCAGATACAGGTCTATAACTTGCAGCAAATGGGGAGTCCCGCACATCAGCAGTCATATGGCTAGGACAGCTGGAGAAATCTTATGGAGTCTGTAATGAGCTTCTGGTTTTAAATGTTGAAGGTTGCAGGGGGCTGTCATTCTAGGAAGTGACCTCTCCTTTGGTTGTGTTCTCTGGGTCTCTACTATCTCTGAACCCAGCAGCTTCTGGGTTGGAGAATGGAGTACTTCCTTCCCTCTGCTTCACTCCTGTAGTTCTTTGCCTTCTGTTCTGTGACTACTGATGTGACATCAGATTCCTCATTGCTATAGTAAATCTATCCCTGGACTGTGGTGAAGAGGAGGAGGAAGGAGCGGAGGTTGGGCCAGGATTAACGTGGGCATTTGTGAACTCACCCAGGTTAACTCAGGGAAGAAAGTGAAGTTTCCTTCAATTGCTCCCTCTTCTGCCATACTTTAAAGCCTCTTCTGAGCTCTGGGGCAAGGCTGAACTAGCACAGGCTAAAGGAGTGTACCCCAACCCATCTGCCTGATTCAGGGCAAAGCCAATTGCTGAGACATGGAGTATGCAGCAAGGGAAGGGTTTATTCAAGAGGCATCCAAAGGAGGAGATGGACGAGTAAGCCTCAAATTTACTTCCCCAGAGGAGACTCTGGGAAATTTAAAGGCAAATGAAAAAAAGGTCTGGGTAAAAAATCTTGCATTTTGTCCACGAACTCTTTGGTTACCCATTTCACTTGGTTGAAGTAGACCTTCATGCCTTGGGCCAAGCTGGGGTAGTCTTGTAACCTCCCGTAACCCCTGCCCCACACATTTTTCTAACATCCAGTCCCTTAACCTCCCAGCATTCCATGGGATTTCCTAGGCTTAGGGGTCCTGAAGGGTCTTCTGATGGGACTTGTTCCCAACAAAGTCCCACCTTGCACGGACCATGTGGGATGTGAGGATGGGGGCTGGGCACTAGGGTGGTCTCCTCAAGCCTCCTGGTTTCTCAGATCTCCCATGTAGACAGTGTTGCCCCTTTCAGGGAGAGGGAAAAATGTCATATCAGTAGGAGGTGTTTTCTTTTTCTTTTTCTTTTTTTAAAAAAATTTTTAATTTTTTTATTTTTTTATAAACATATAATATATTTTTATCCCCAGGGGTACAGGTCTGTGAATCACCAGGTTTACACACTTCACAGCACTCACCAAAGCACATACCCTCCCCAATGTCCATAACCCCACCCCCCTTCTCCCAACCCCCCTCCTCCCAGCAACCCTCAGTTTGTTTTGTGAGATTAAGAGTCACTTATGGTTTGTCTCCCTCCCAATGCCATCTTGTTTCATTTATTCTTCTCCTACTCAATTAAGCCCCCTGTTGCATCACCACTTCCTCATATCAGGGAGATCATATGATAGTTGTCTTTCTCCACTTGACTTATTTCGCTAAGCATGATATGCTCTAGTTCCATTCACATTGTCCCAAATGGCAAGATTTCATTTCTTTTGATGGCTGCATAGTATTCCATTGTGTATATATACCACATCTTTATCCATTCATCTGTTGATGGACATCTAGGTTCTTTCCATAGTTTGGCTGTTGTGGACATTGCTGCTATAAACATTCGGGTGCACGTGTCCCTTCGGATCACTATGTTTGTATCTTTAGGGTAAATACCCAGTAATGCAATTGCTGGGTCATAGGGCAGTTCTATTTTCAACATTTTGAGGAACCTCCATGCTGTTTTCCAGAGTGGTTGAACCAGCTTGCTTTCCCACCAACAGTGTAGGAGGGTTCCCCTTTCTCCACATCCTTGCCAGCATCTGTCATTTCCCGACTTGTTAATTTTAACCATTCTGACTGGTGTGAGGTGATATCTCATTGTGGTTTTGATTTGTATTTCCCTGATGCCGAGTGATATGGAGCACTTTTTCATGTGTCTGTTGGCCATCTGGATGTCTTCTTTGCAGAAATGTCTGTTCATGTCCTCTGCCCATTTCTTGATTGGATTATTTGTTCTTTGGGTGTCGAGTTTGCTAAGTTCTTTATAGATTTTGGACACTACTCCTTTATCTGATATGTCATTTGCAAATATCTTCTCCCATTTTGTCAGTTGTCTTTTGGTTTTACTAACTGTTTCCTTTGCTGTGCAAAAGCTTTTGATCTTGATAAAATCCCAATAGTTCATTTTTGCCCTTGCTTCCCTTGCCTTTGGCGATGTTCCTAGGAAGATGTTGCTGCAGCTGAGGTTGAAGAGGTTGCTGCCTGTGTTCTCCTCAAGGATTTTGATGGATGCCTTTCTCACCTTGAGGTCCTTCATCCATTTTGAGTCTATTTTTGTGTGTGGTGTAAGGAAATGGTCCAATTTCATTTTTCTGCATGTGGCTGTCCAATTTTCCCAACACCATTTATTGAAGAGGCTGTCTTTTTTCCATTGGACATTCATTCCTGCTTTGTCGAAGATTAGTTGACCATAGTATTGAGGGTCTATTTCTGGGCTCTTTATTCTGTTCCATTGATTTATGTGTCTGTTTTTGTGCCAGTACCATGCTGTCTTGATGATGACAGCTTTGTAATAGAGCTTGAAGTCCGGAATTGTGAGGCCACCAACTTTGGCTGTCTTTTTCAATATCCCTTTGGCTATTCGAGGTCTTTTCTGGTTCCATATAAATTTTAGGATTCTTTGTTCCATTTCTTTGAAAAGAATGGATGGTATTTTGATAGGAATTGCATTAAATGTGTAGATTGCTTTAGGAAGCATAGACATTTTCACAATATTTATTCTTCCAATCCAGGTGCATGGAACATTTTTCCATTTCTTTGTGTCTTCCTCCATTTCTTTCATGAGTACTTTATAGTTTTTGGAGCATAGATTCTTAGCCTCTTTGGTTAGGTTTATTCCTAGGTATCTTATGGTTTGGGGTGCAATTGTAAATGGGATTGACTCCTTAATTTCTCTTCTGTCTTGTTGGTGTAGAGAAATGCAACTGATTTCTGTGCATTGATTTTATATCCCGCACTTTACGGAATTCCTGTACAAGTGCTAGCAATTTTGGAGTGGAGTCTTTTGGGTTTTCCCCATATAGTTTCATATCATCTGCGAAGAGTGATAGTTTGACTTCTTCTTTGCTGATTTGGATGCCTTTAATTTCCTTTTGTTGTCTGATTGCTGAGGCTAGGACTTCTAGTAGTATGTTGAATAGCAGTGGTGATAATGGACATCCCTGCCATGTTCCTGACCTTAGCGGAAAAGCTTTCAGTTTTTCTCCATTGAGAATGATATTTGCTGTGGGTTTTTCATAGATGGCTTTGATAATATTGAGGTATGTGCCCTCTATACCTACACTTTGAAGAGTTTTGATCAGGAAGGGATGCTGTACTTTGTCAAATGCTCTTTCAGCATCTATTGAGAGTATCATATGGTTCTTGTTCTTTCTTTTATTGATGTGTTGTGTCACATTGATTTGTGGATGTTGAACCAACCTTGCAGCCCTGGAATAAATCCCACTTGGTTGTGGTGAATAATCCTTTTAATGTACTGTTGAATCCTATTGGCTAGTATTTTGGTGAGAATTTTCGCATCTGTGTTCATCAAGGATATCGGTCTATAGCTCTCTTTTTTGGTGGGATCCTTGTCTGATTTGGGGATCAAGGTGATGCTGGCCTCATAAAATGAGTTTGGAAGTTTTCCTTCCATTTCTATTTTCTGGAACAGTTTCAGGAGAATAGGAATTAGTTCTTCTTTAAATGTTTGGTAGAATTCCCCCAGGAAGCCATCTGGCCCTGGGCTTTTGTTTGGAGATTTTTAATGACTGTTTCAAACTCCTTACTGGTTATAGGTCTGTTCAGGCTTTCTATTTCTTCCTGGTTGAGTTGTGGTAGTTTATATATTTCTAGGAATGTGTCCATTTCTTCCAGATTGTCAAATTTGTTGGTGTAGAGTTGCTCATAGTATGTTCTTATAATTGTCTGTATTTCTTTGGTGTTAGTTGTGATCTCTCCTCTTTCATTCATGATTTTATTTATTTGTGTCCTTTCTCTTTTCTTTTTGATAGTCTGGCCAGGGGTTTACCAATTTTATTAATTCTTTCAAAGAACCAGCTCCAAGTTTCGTTGATTTGTTCTATTGTTTTTTTGGTTTCTATTTCATTGATTTCTGCTCTGATCTTTATGATTTCTCTTCTCCTGCTGGGTTTAGGGTTTCTTTCTTGTTCTTTCTCCAGCTCCTTTAGGTGTAGGGTTAGGTTGTGTACCTGAGACCTTTCTTGTTTCTTGAGAAAGGCTTGTACTGCTATATATTTTCCTCTCAGGACTGCCTTTGTTGTGTCCCACAGATTTTGAACCATTGTGTATTCATTATCATTTGTTTCCCTGATTTTTTTCAATTCTTCTTTAATTTCCTGGTTGACCCATTCTTTAGAAGGATGCTGTTTAGTCTCCATGTATTTGGATTCTTTCCAAATTTCCTCTTGTGATTGAGTTCTAGCTTCAGAGCATTGTGGTCTGAAAATATGCAGGGAATGATCCCAAGCTTTTGATACCGGTTGAGACCTGATTTAGGACCGAGGATGTGATCTATTCTGGAGAATGTTCCATGTGCACTAGAGAAGAATGTGTATTCTATTGCTTTGGGATGAAATGATCTGAATATATCTGTGATGTCCATCTGGTCCAGTGTGTCATTTAAGGCCTTTATTTCCTTGTTGATCTTTTGCTTGGATGATCTGTCCATTTCAGTGAGGGGAGTGTTAAAGTCCCCTACTATTATTGTATTACTGTTGATGTGTTTCTTTGATTTTGTTATTAATTGGTTTATATAGTTGGCTGCTCCCACGCTGGGGGCATAGACATTTAAAATTGTTAGATCTTCTTGTTGGACAGACCCTTTGAGTATGATATAGTGTCCTTCCTCATCTCTTATTATAGTCTTTGGCTTAAAATCTAATTGATCTGATATAAGGATTGCCACTCCTGCTTTCTTCTGATGTCCATTAGCCTGGTAAATTCTTTTCCACCCCCTCACTTTAAATCTGGAGGTATCTTCGGGCTTAAAATGAGTTTCTTGTAGGCAACATATAGATGGGTTTTGTCTTTTTATCCATTCTGATACCCTGTGTCTTTTGATTGGGGCATTTAGCCCATTAACATTCAGGGTAACTATTGAGAGATATGAATTTAGTGCCATTGTATTGCCTGTAAGGTGACTGTTACTGTATATGGTCTCTGTTCCTTTCTGATATACTACTTTTAGGGTCTCTCTTTGCTTAGAGGACCCCTTTCAGTATTTCCTGTAGAGCTGTTTTGGTGTTTGCAAATTCTTTCAATTTTTGTTTGTCCTGGAAGATTTTAATCTCTCCTTTTATTTTCAATGATAGCCTAGCTGGATATAGTATTCTTGGCTGCATGTTTTTCTCATTTAGTGCTCTGAATATATCATGCCAGCTCTTTCTGGCCTGCCAGGTCTCTGTGGATGAGTCTGCTGCCAGTCTAATATTTTTACCATTGTATGTTACAGACTTCTTTTCCCGGGCTGCTTTCAGGATTTTCTCTTTGTCACTAAGACTTGTAAATTTTACTATTAGCTGACAGGGTCTGGGCCTATTCTTATTGATTTTGAGGGGCGTTCTCTGAAACTCCTGAATTTTGATGCTTGTTCCCTTTGCCATATTGGGGAAATTCTCCCCAATAATCCTCTCCAGTATACCTTCTGCTCCCCTCTCTTTTTCTTCTTCTTCTGGAATCCCAATTATCCTAATGTTGTTTCGTCTTATGGTGTCACTTATCTCTCGAATTCTCCCCTCGTGGTCCAGTAGCTGTTTGTCCCTCTTTTGCTCAGCTTCTTTATTCTCTGTCATTTTGTCTTCTATATCGCTAATTCTTTCTTCTGCCCCGTTTATCCTAGCAGTGAGAGCCTCCATTGATTGCACCTCATTAATAGCTTTTTTGATTTGAACTTGGTTAGATTTTAGTTCTTTTATTTCTCCAGAAAGGGCTTTTATATATCCTGAGAGGTTTTCTCTAACATCTTCCATGCCTTTTTCGAGCCTGGCTAGAACCTTGAGAATTGTCATTCTGAACTCTAGATCTGACATATTACCAACATCTGTATTGATGATTAGGTCCCTAGCCTTTGGTACTGCCTCTTGTTCTTTTTTATGTGGTGAATTTTTCCGCCTTATCATTTTGTCCAGATAAGAGTATGTAAAGGAGCAAGAAAATACTAAAAGGGTGGCAACAACCCCAGGAAAATATGCTTTAACCAAATCAGAAGAGATCCCAAATCGTGAGGGGGGGAGAAAGGGGATAAAAAGAGGTTCAGAAAGAAAGAAAGAATAAAGAAAAAAGAAAAAAAGAATTAAAAAAAGAAAACGAATGAAGAAAAGTATAAAAAAGAAAAAAATATATATATATTAGATAAACTAGTTAAAAAACGTTAAAGAAAAGGGTAAAAGTTAAAAAAATTTTAGCAGAAGAAGAGAAAAAAATGAAAAAGAAAAAAATTAAATTAACTGCAAGACTAAAGAATCACAGGGAGAAAGCCATGAGTTCCGTGCTTGGCTTTCTCCTCCTCTGGAATTCTGCTTCTCTCCTTGGTATTGAAACTGCACTCCTTGGTAGGTGAACTTGGTCTTGGCTGGATTTCTTGTTGATTTTCTGGGGGAGGGGCCTGTTGTAGTGTTTCTCAAGTGTCTTTGCCCCAGGCAGAATTGCATGACCTTTACCAGGGGCCGGGCTGAGTAATCCCCTCAGGTTTTCTTTCAGGAGCTTTTGTTCCCTGAGTGCTTTCCATAGAGTTCCGGAGGACAGGAATACAAATGGCAGCCTCTTGGTCTCCGGCCTGGAGGAGCCAAAACCCCGGGGCCCCACTCCTCAGTTCGCCCTCAGAGAACAGCGCCCAGTAACTCCCGTCTGCCTGACCTCCAGCCACGCTCCGAGCTCACTGAGCCTGTGACTGGTTCAAGGTAACTCCGAGCTGGGAGCTCACTGTCAGCACTGTCTCTGTAGCTGGCTTCCCCATTCCAATACCAGCAAGGTCTGTGACCCTGCAGGACCTGAGGCCACGCTAACCCCGCGTGGGCTTCGCCCGGTTTAGCCTCTGGAGCAATGTCCCTCAGCTGAACAGACTTTTAAAAGTCCTGATTTTGTGCTCCATTGCTCCGCCACTTGCCGGGAGCTGGCCCCTCCTCCTGGGGTCTATCTTCCCTTCGCTTTGGATTCACTTCTCCGCCAGTCCTACCTTTCAGAAAGTGGTTGCTTTTCTGTTTCTAGAATTGCTGTTCTTCTCTTTGATCTTCTGATGGATTTGCAGGTGTTTGCAATCTTTAGATAAGCTATCTAGCTGATCTCTTGCTAGCTGAAGTAGTCTCAGCCTGCTACTTCTCCGCCATCTTGACTCCTCCCCTAGGAGGTGTTTTCTAATGGGCAGTCAGGCCAGTTGCCTAAGAAGTCTCCTCCTGTGGCCCTCACTGAGCAGTCACCAGAGAGCGCTTGTTGGTCTTAGCCCATGGAATTGCCCTCATGGACTCTTGGCTCTGTCTCCTCATGAGGGGATATGTGACTTCAGAGCACACAGAGGGACATGGCTGGGGAAACTCCTCCCCAGGTTCCTGGTGGGGATCAGTCTCATGGTCCTTCTGTTCTTCTGCCATGGTTTTCTCCTCCCCTAGAACTTCTGAGATTTGCTCTGTCTTGGACTTCCTGAGGCTTGAATGTGATATGGCTAGGCATATCAAAAAGTTCTTTTTGGTACTTATCTTGGATTTGAGTTTCTTGAATATGACTTAGTATCTGTGACTAACCCTGGAAAATCCTTGCCCACTACTCAAGTACTACTTTTCAGGTGAGATGGAAAATCTATAAAGAAGGCAGAAGTTTGTGTACCGCCCATCCATCAGATGGGTAATGATTTGCAAGCCTTGTTGAAAACAGAGCTGAGTAAATTCCAGAATGACTGTTTTGCTTTCTGCCTGCTTGGAAGCCCAAGGGGATTTCCCTCCAATCCACAGTGGTACTCTGGGGTTCCTGGAAGTAAATCATGAAACTGCTGGAGCCTCCTGAGTTTGGGTTCCCACTGGAGCTCTAATCCTCAACCAGTGGACACCAACCCTGGATCAACTTGTCAACTCCAGTTTAACATGTTCCTAAAGGTACTGGCTTGGCCCAAGCTTCCCCTGGACTCCTGTTCCTTATAAACTGAAACCTGGTATCCTGTTTGGCCCTCCAGTTCTTGAAGCCATTTAGCCTGTGGGGGCTTCTTCAGATCTAAGTTTTTTCAGTTTGTTCAGTGTCCTCTTGTTACTTTCCTAGAGGAAAATATGACCTCCAAACTCTTCACACATCAGATCCTAACTTAGAGGAAATTTTCTAACCTTCTTATAGGCTTCTGTAACAAAATACCACTGAATGGGTGGCTTAAACAGTGGATCTCTCACAGTTCTGGTGGCTGGGATGTCCAAGGTTAAGGTGCTGGCAAATTCTGCTTGGTAAGGGCCCTTTTCTTGGCTTGAAGATAGTGGCATTCTTGCTGTGACCTCATGTGGTAGAGTGAGCTCTGGTCCCTTCTTCTCCATAGAAGGGAACTAATCCTTGGGAGCTGTACCTACATGACCTAACCTAAAGCTGATCTCCAAATACCGTCACATTATTGGGGAGGGTTTCAACACATGAACTTGGTGGGGGAGATAGAAACATTGTCTCTACCAGGTAGGCTTTGAAAAAAAATATCTCCTCCCCAAGTAGATGTGTGGCTATTCCCCCCTCCCCAAATATTTTTGTGGTGAGATATATATACTACATAAAATTTGTCAATTGAACCATCTTTCAGTGTATAATCAGGGGCCTTAGATTCTCCATGCTTATCAAGCTTTCAAATGAGGGATGTTTGCACATCATTCCACAGAGAAACTAGACAACCATTAAACAATAACTCTCATTGTCTGTGCTTTCCAGCCACTGACAACCTCCAATCTAACTTGTCTATTAAGTGCCTATTCTCATGATTTCCTGTAACTTTTAGACCATTCTTTTGTCTTAGAATTTTTTCAAGGCCCATGCTTGTTAGAACAATTTATCCACTTCATTGATTCTTCTGGTTGAACAACCTTGTCTATATCCTATTTTATCTATTCATCTGGTGGATACCAGGGTTTTCCACATTTTGGCTCTTATGAATACTGTGAATGTTGGTGTATAAGTATCTGCTTGAATCCCTGTTAATTCTTTTGGATGTTTACCTAACAGGAATTCCTAGGTCAGAATGTAATTCCATGCTTAGCATCTTGAACTGCCAAACCATGATCTATTCCTAGAGGTGGTTCTCTGGAAGACTTCTTCCTAAGCTCTTTTTGGAACACCCACACCACACCCAGGTGTTAAAATCACTCCTTGGAGTTTTACACTTGAACAGCACCGAGGAAGGTCCTATCTGCCTTCCAAGTACCTAGATCAAGAAGCCCAACTACCCACTGGGATGGTCCAGATCCTTTATCTCAAGGACACTTAATCACCAACTGTTTAAGAATCAGAAGACCACTAAAAGGTTGATCAGTTCTCTTCCCAAATCGAATAATAACTTGAATATCTGCCCTATTAATTTGTAACTTTAGATTTTTGGAGGTGATGACTCTATCCATTGGCAAAGAATGGAAATCATTTGCAGAGAATGAGAACCATGTTGGATCTCTTCAGTAGTATTTCTTTACCTTCTCAGGATAATTTCTGTTCACTAAAACATTTGCAGAGAATGAGAACCATGTTGGATCTCTTCAGTAGTATTTCTTTACCTTCTCAGGATAATTTCTGTTCACTAAAACATTTCAAGGTATCCAACCTGTCCAAAGTGACCTGCCCAACCTCCATTAGGCAGCCAATATTAAGCCTTGAGTGGTTTACCATGATGTTTATCTGTGTGATTCTTGAATCTATCTAGGCTTTGTCCTTGATTCCTGTGGGTAGATAAAACTAGTGATTAGGAACAGAAAGTTTAACATTTTTACCCTTTTTAAAAAATTAAGACTTAAGTGCTTCTATCACATTTCTAAAGTCCTTTGTCATCTCTGGTGAGAAATGTTCCAGAAAGCTCTGTGAGCCACTAAATTGGCTTTGATTAAGTATGATTATATCTTTGGCTTAGTATAATCTTAAGCACCTACAAATAAAGAAGTTGGATGTCCCAAGACCTCAATACTCATAAGTAGTAGGCTGGCCCTTCTGTGGGTTATCCTTAAATATAAGTTGTATATATACCCTTATCTGCAGGGATAGTGTGCCTAAGTCAATTGGCCATGTAGAATAGGGAAGGCTTGCAGAGCCTAATAGCTGGCTGTCTTCTAGGACTAAACATGGGACATCCTTACCCCTGGGCCCATGCACCTCAGCACTCAGAATCTCCAAGGAATAATTGCTCCTCTTCAATTTGTATTCACTCTTCCAGGAAACTCCTGCCTCTGAAGTAGGCTTTACTACTGCAGAGAAAGCGATGCAAGTCCTTGTTCTGGTGAGATGAAGCTGTAGGCCAAGATACAAAGGATAGGATGATTAAACCCTTTGCACTCCTGGAGGAAAGGTGGCAGTGGGGGAGGGGCGGTGGCGGTGGGGCACAGGACTAGAATTTGTTTCAGGTATCCCCTGCTGGTTTGCATTCTGCAGTTAAGTTCCCACATTGCTGGAGGCTGGGCTGTGATGCTGCTTTTGTGGGGTCTGAGTGGGTAAGGGCTATGAGAGCAATCTGCAGGTCAACCAGGATCCTTTCTTCACCAGGATCACTTATGATAAGTCAAGTCTGTTTTTCTGGATTTCTTTTAGTGTGAATTGCAATCAAAGTGTAAACTTATGTAAAACCCTTCTGACTTAAATGTCTAACAAGGACTTTAAGCATCTTTTGTCTATCATAGGCTTTGAAATTTCACTTGTGCCAGGTAGCAGTGAATTTGACAAAATGGATCCCTTAACTGGTTTATTGGGCTATTCAGCTTTATGGTTCATGTTACAGTAAGTTTATTCTATACTAGGTCTTAAGATATAAACTAAACCCATTCCTGGAATACTGATCAGATTTGTCAAGGTTAGTCTTTGAATAGACTATCCCTGCTTGTCTTAGAAAGTGTGTTGCTGTGCCCCCACCTCTCTGACCCTTTTAATTCTTAATCTCTTGCTGCCAGAAGGGAATGAATCACAGAAACCACTTTATCCTGTTGCATGACCATTTTAAAAGAGAAATGTTTTGAGACCTGAATAGTGAGCACAGTCCAACATGAATGTAGAATGATCTCCTGGACTCTGCATGCTGCTCTTCACCAGATGCTGTCCTGCATCCTCTCTGAGGCAGTTAATGTAATGGGTGTACTGGAGGCGATCATGGGATGCTGCCTGGACCAAGCAGATGGCCTTATAGCACTTGCTGGTCTAGCAACCATTGAGCATAAAAGCCACCAAAGCATGGTCACCAGGGCTATTCCACCTATAGGTTGGATCAGGGAGAGGACTTCTCCTAAGTTCTGTTTAGCCGATAGCTGGGTACTCTCACGTCAAAGAACATGCATTTTCAATAGCTATGAGGGACAGTAAAGTACCCTCCAAACTGAATGTGCTTTGAGACCGAAAAAATGAATCCAGCTGCTTTATACTGTTGGCAGTTTTGTTCAGGATAATTTTGCTGATCGGTGGTCTGAGTAGATGACAATCCAAGGCACATGCAGCTATTCTTTGCAAAGTCTGGACTTTAATCTGCAGTTTTTTATAGAGCAAGAGAACCATGCCCTGATCCTATAATGCCACCTGCGCCTGAGTGGGAAAGGGGAAGAAATTAGGTTATCTCTACTGGTTACCTAAACAATTCCAGGGAAGATCAGTAACAAGCCTTCCTAAGTTCTGGTTGGGGCATGCATTAACCTCCATGGGACCTGTAACCTGTAGTTCCAAGGGGGTGGTGTTGGGGGGTGGTCGTTGCATGGACATAAACAAGACGAAGGGCCAAAGATGGAGTTGGTGCTGCCTCAGTACCTTTTGCTCTTGCCCTATTTCCCTCTAGAGAAATCTTTATTCTCCTCATCCTTCGTACCCCACCTTATCCTTACGTATCAAGCTCATAGAGCTCTCAACCTACAGGATCCCATGCATGTGTGGGGAGCTCTCATGCTGAGCAGGGGAGCCCTGGATTTCCTGATGGGTCCAGGTGCCCCTGTCTACCTTCCAAGCCAGGGGTATGCACTAAGCAGGTAAACTCCTTTCTCAAGAGATGGCTGATTGTGAATATTTAATGATCTTTCTCATGTGGCCTCACATACAAATTTGAGAAAATTTATTTCAAATATTAACATAAAGCCCCAGAAGCTTAAGAACCAAATTTAGACATTGAACCTGGCAAAGGCAAGTTGTTCCACAATAATAAAGGATAAGCTGTCAAGCAAATAGCTTAACACGACAGATCACGGTAATCCACGAGGTAGCAGTTAGAACATCTTAATTCAGTTCTAAGCCTGACTCTTGAGTATTCAGGGTATACAGAAACTATAAAGCTGACTTCAAGACTGATGAATACATAACCAGCAGTGACCTACAGTGACCCTGACAAAGTCTAAAGCTTTGCTTGAAACACATTTTACATAAAACACTGGTAACATACCCAGTGGTCCACAGCTGTATTTCAATGGCTAGGATCTCAGGATGACCTAGAAGTAGTCTTTCTATACAGAATTCCTCTGTTTTGAGGTAAACTCTTTAAGCTTCTGGTCCAGCTTGCCAGTAAACTGCTTTTTCTTGATTCTGTAGGCCAGGCCTTATGAGAAATCTGAGGGATAAACAACTTTAAGCTCATCTGTGTTTTATTAACAGCTTGAGGGCAACCGAAGTACATTGGAGGTAAGTATAGAAGAAGTTATCTTGACCAATTAAAGGGACATATAAGGACAAGCAGAAGAATTCAAATAGTATCTTATAGAATGGACTGGTCATCTGCATTTAATGACCTCCTGATCTAAGAATATTAGCATTCTCCCCCTTTCAGACTTAGCTACTTCTCTGATCTAGAGACAGAAGGTTCTTTTGAACACGGGTGTGTGTGTGTGTGTGTCCTTTCATGCATTAAAAGGATACTTGGTTCACTGAGAGTCACTAGTGGCTCTACTGGCTCAGACTCAGGAACAGGGTGGGTTTGGGGCCAGGCATGTATATACCTGTGCTCAGAACCACGAAGTACCTACATCCTTGGTCCTATAGTCACTTGTTGGGAGAGCCAAGCTTCATGAAGCAAAGCATATGTGTATGTGAAAACCACTGGGAAGTGAAGCTGAGATACTGTAGACTTTTTTGGGGTGGGGGAGGTGGAGAGAAAGGAAAGTTGAAGAGCCAGAGACCTGCTGGGTCTAAAGGGATGAGAGGGCTGGGAAGTCCAAGATGAAGGTACCAGCAGATCTGCTTCCTGGTGGTGGAGCAATTGATAGGCAGACTGCTGTTATTTCCAGTGTCCTCAAATGGTGGAAAACAAGGGATTTCTGGTCTTCTTCTTAGACACTAATCCCATCGTGGGGGCCCACCCTCATGACCTCACTTAAACCTAATCACCTCCCAGAGTCCCACCTCTTAATGCCAGCATACTAGGGGTTAGAGCATCACATGAGGTTTGGGGGAGGAGGACACATTCAGTGTGTAACAGTGTGTCCCTGGATTTTGGACTTCATCTACTCACTGTACTCCTATAGTTTCATGCAGACTGCCCAGTTTGGCTCTCTGGAAAGCAAATCCTGAGGCAAGGCTGTGGGAGCAGGAATTCACTTGGTGGGTGATTCCAGGAAGCATGAGTAAAATGAGGAAAGCAGGAATAAGGAAGGAAGTTGCAAGTAGTGTGTTTATAAGTGAGTTTACTGTGGGGTGGGTTCCATCCTGCTGGGAAGCCTCTGGTACACAGTCCATGCAGAGCACACCTGAACAACAACCTCACCAAGCAGGAGGGGGTTCAAAGACTATCCTACCCTCAGGGCAGGACCCTAGGGACTTTACCTCCCTTCAGGCTTCTAGTTTGCATGTGGGTGCTTTGTTTGTTCTATAACTAGTCTCCATGTCCAGCATGAGGCTGGAACTCACAACCCTGAGATGAAGTCACATGCATTCTTTTTTGACCAAGCTCAGGTGGTGCCAGAGACTGCTTTTAGGCAGACAGATGCGGACTCTTGAGGTGGGGAAGTTGTGGATAGCTGGTGGTGCCTCTTGAAAGGGCTGGTAGGCTATGGAAGGGGGGCTTCATAATGTCTGATTCTTCCCACCCGTGAGGAATGTTGAGTCCACCATCCCTGCAGCTTTTCTCTGGTTATGCCGAGAAGATGAGGCATGTAGAAGACTGACCTGGGAATAATACCTGTGGAAAGACCAGGGAAGAAGAAGCAGGATTATGCAGAGGGAGAGGTCAGATCATAATGTGAACGTGATGGTCTCTGCTAGCCCAGCAACCTGTGACAGAGACCAGCTTAAAAAATCCCACATAGGACTGGAATGCTTAAGCATACCCAGTAGTTGACTCCACCCTAGGAGCATAGAGCTAACAGCCGGAGGTGGTTAGGTAACTGGCAGCGCCTTTTGTGATGGGGAAGCTGTCTGGTACATCTGAGTCTACCAGTGGTAGGTAGCTACAGTTCCCTGATCTTTATTGCTGAGCTGGTCTTTAAGGACTATCTATATAAAATGTAACTGGTCTTTCTTCTAGCCTTAATCCTACAGTCCTTCTCTGGTGGCCAGTACTTCCATTGTTAAGCTTTTTTGGTGTGTGAGCAATGTCTACATTAAGAGGTCTGAACCCCTGGTAACTTTATCAGGCCATGTTTACTATACTTGCCTAATTATTTTTAACATTGGGAATGGGAGCACCAAGAAGTGCCCCAGTGAATCACCTGGGTTCTGTATGCTTTTCCACTTTCATGTGGCAGAAAATCTTGCTGGGCTACTGGCAAAAGGACTCCAGTCCCTTGTCCTAGGTGACTTACAGGCTTTTCTGCAGTAAGTTAGGTATTCTGAAAGTGCTTGTGCAGGCACCTCTAAGGGCTGAGTGTGGAAGTACCTGGGAATGGAATGTAAATTTATATCCACAATAGTTATCAGTCACAATAGGATGGATGCTTCTTTCTCAAAGGTGAAAGTATCCAATATAATCACCTTGCCAATAAGATGCTAGATGACACGATATGGAGTGTTTTATATCTGCTGCTGCTGCTGACAGGTCAACTTTGAAACGGTGGCAATGGCTAGATGGACCTTAATGAGAGGAAGACCAAGGTGTTGGACACAAAAAGAGTGGGTAGCCCCTTTCTCTAAGCATTGGATGACTGAACACAGAAGCTGGCTGACTTCTAGACAAGGACCTGCTGTCCACTTGACTGAGTGGGTTGTCCATGGCAAATGCTTTTGATGCAAAAATCCTCAGGCTTTGTGCCTATCCCCATGGGTCCCTCCTGCATGCCTTTTCCCAAACTTCCTCTCTTCTAATCTTCTTCCAGGACCCTGAGAAGCCAGCAGACCCATTTGCTAATATGTAGGATTCTGAATACTTGTCTTAGACCCCTTATTTTATTTTTTAATTTAAATTCAAGTAACATATAATGTATTTGTTTCAAGGTTACAGGTCTGTGATTCATCAGTCTTATAGAATACCCAGTGCTTACACATATAACACATACAACACATACCCTTCCTAAAGTCCACCAGCCAGTTACCCCATCCCTCTACTCCCTGTCCCCTCCAGCAACCTTGTTTGTTTGATAAAAGTCTCTTATGGGTTGTCTTCCTTTCTGGTTTCATCTTTTTTCATTTTTTCCTCTCTTCCCCTATGATCCTCTGCCTTGTTTCTTAAATTCCACGTATCTGTGAGATCATGTGATATTGTCTTTGACTTATTTTGCTTAGCATAATACTCTTGTTCTATCCACATTATTGCAAACAGGAAGATTTCATTTTTTGATGGCTGTATAATATTTCATTGTGTGTGTGTGTATACACACACACACACACACACACACACGCTCTGACACACACACCATCTCTTTATCTACTCATTTGTTGATGGACATCTGGGCACTTTCTATAGCTTAACAGTTAAGGACATTGCTGCTATAAACACTGGGGTGCAGGTGCCCCTTTGGATTACTACATTTGTATCTTTGGGGTAAATACCCAGTAGTGTAATTGCTGGGTCATAAGATAGCTCTATTTCCAACTCTTTTGAGGAAGTTTCATACTGTTTTCTAGAGTGGCTGTACCAGCTTGCATTCCCACCAACAGTGTAGGAGGGTTCCCCTTTCTCCACATCCTCACCAACATGTTTCCTAATTTGTTCATCTTAACTATTCTGACCAGTGTGAGGTGGTATCTCATTGTGGTTTTGATTTGTAGTTCCCTGATGCCAAGTGATGCACATTTTTGGATTATTTTTTGGGTGTTGGGTATAAGTTCTTTATAGATCTTGAATACTAGGCCTTTATCTGATGTTATGTGCAAATATTTTCTCCCATTCTGTAAGTCGTCTTTTTGTTTTGTCAATTGTTTCCTGTGCAAAAGCTTTTTATCTTGAGTCCCCCATTAGCTCATTTTTGCTTTAGTTTTCCTTGCCTTTGGAGATGTCTAGCAAGAAGTTGCTGTGGCTGAGGTCAAAGAGTTTTCTGCCTGGTTCTTCAGGATTGATGGATTTGTCTTGCATTTAGGATTTTCATCCATTCTGAATATTTTTGTGTATAGTGTAAGAAAATGGTCCAGTTTCATTCTTCACATGGCTGTCCAATCTTCCTGCCATCATTTGTTGAAGACACTTTTATTCCATTGGATATTCTTTCCTGCTCTGTCAAAGATTAGTTGACCATAGAGTTGGGGGTCCATTTCTGAGCTGTTTATTTTGTTCCATTGATCCATGTATCCATTTTTGTGCCAGTACCATACTGTCTTGATGATTATTGCTTTGTAATACAGCTTGAAGTCTGGAATTGTGATGCCACCAGCTTTGTTTTATTTTGTCTTCCAAAATTCCTTTGGCTATTCAGGGCCTTTTCTGGTTCCATACAAATTTTAGGATTATTTGTTCCAGCTCTGTGAAAAAAGTTGATGGTATTTTGATAGGGATTGCATTGAATGTGTAAATTGCTCTAGGTAGCATAGACCTTTTAACAATATTCTTCCAGTCCATGAATGTGGAACTTTTTTCCATATCTTTGTGTCTTCCTCAATTTCTTTCAGGGGTATTCTATAGTTTTCTGAGGACAGATCCTTTACCTCTATGGCTAGTTTTATTTCTAGGTATCTTATGTGTTTGGGTGAAATTGTAAATAGAATCAACTCCATATTTTCTCTTCTGTCTCACTGGTGTGCCCAAATGCAACTGATTTCTGTGCATTGATTTTTACATCCTGCTGCTTTGCTGAATTCCTTTATTAGTTCTAGCAGTTTTGGGGTGGAGTCTTTTGGGTTTTCCACATAGAGTATCCTGACATCTGCAAAGAGAGAGTTTGTCTTCTTTGCCAATTCAGAGGACTTTTATTTCTTTTTTTGTTGTCTGATTGCTGAGGCTAGGACTTCTAGTACTAACTTGGACAGCAGTGGTGAGGGTGGACATTCCTGCTGTGTTCCTTACTTTAGATGAAAAGCTCTGCTTTTCCTCATTGAGAATGATATTTGCTGTGGGGTTTTTAATAGTTGGCTTTAATGATATTGAAGTATACCTTCTATCTCTACAATGTGAAGATTTTTAATCAAGAAGGAATGCTGTATTTTGTCAAATGCTTTTCTAATATCTATTGAGAGGATCATATGTTTCTTATCCTTCTATTTCTGTAGCATATCACATTGATTTGTGGATGTTGAACCATCCTTGCAGCTCAGGAATAAATCCCACTTGGTTGTGGTGAATAAACGTTTTAATGTACTGTTGGATCGTATTGACTAATATTTTTGTGAGCATTTTTGCATATATTTCATCAGGGATATTCATCTATAATTCTTTTTGGTGGGCTCTTTATCTGGTTTTGGGATCATGGTAATGTTGGCCTCATAGAGTTTTGAAGTTTTCCTTCCATTTTTATTTTATTATGTTAGCCACTGTATAGCACATAATTAGTTTTCGATGTAGTGTTCAATGTTTCATTAGTTAAGTGTAATACCCAGTGCTCATTGCTCCATTTCTATTTTTTTTTGGAACAGCTTCAAAATAGATATTTCTTCTTTAAATATTTGCTAGAATTCCCCTGGGAAGCCATCTGGCCCTGGGCTCTTGTTTGTTGGGAGATTTTGATTACTACATCAATTTTCTTGTTGGTTATGGGTCTGTTCAGGTTTCCTGTTTCTTCCTGATTCAGTTTTGGTAGTTCATACATCTTTAGGAATACATCTGTTTCTTCCAGATTGCCTAATTTGTTGGCATAGAGTTTTTTGTAATATGTTCTTAGAATTCTATTTCTTCAGTGTTTGTGATTTCTCTTATTCATGATTTTATTTGGTCCTTTCTCTCTCTCTCTTTTTTTTTTTTTTGATATGTCTGGCCAGAGGTTTATCAATCTTGCTCATTCTTTTCAAGAACCAGCTCCTAGTTTTGTTGATGTGTTCTACTGTTCTTTTGGTTTCTATTTCACTGATTTGTGCTCCAATATTTTCCTGTTGGGTTTAGGCTTTATTTGTTCTTTTTCCAGCACCCTTAGGTGTATAGTTGGGTATTTGAGAACTTGGTTTTTTGAGAAAGTCTTGTAGTGGTATATATTTCCCTCTTAGGACCTTTGCTGCATCCCAAAGGGTTTTTTTTTTTTTTTTCAGATTTTATTTATTTATTGGACAGATAGAGATCACAAGTAGGCGGAGAGAGAGAAAGAGAGAGAGAGAGGAGGAAGCAGACTCCCTGCTGAGCAGAGAGCCTGATGTGGGGCTCCATCCCAGGACCCTGAGATCATGACCTGAGCCAAAGGCAGACTCTTTAATTCACTGAGCCACCCAGGCGCCCACATCCCAAAGGTTTTGAATAGTTTTCATTTCCATTTGTTTCCATGAGTTTTTATTCTTTAATTTCCTGGTTGACCCACTGACTCTTCAGTGGGATGATCTTTAGCCTCCATGTATTTGAATTCTTTCCAAATTTTCTCTTGTGATTGAGTTCCAGTTTCAAAGCATTATTGTCTAAAAATATGCAGAAAATGATCCAGGTTGAGATCTGATTTGCGATCCAGGATGTGATCTATTCTGGAGAATGTTCCATGTGCACTAGAGAAGAATTTGTATTCTGTTGCTTTTGGGTGGAATGTTCTGAATGTATCTGAAGTCCATCTGGTCTGGTGTGTCATTCAAAGCCTGTATTTCCTTACTGATCTTCCACTTAGATGATTGTTCTGTCCATTGCAGTGGGGGGGGGGGGTGTTGAAGTCCCCTACTGTTATATTATCCATGTGTTTCTTTGATTTTGTTAATTGGCTTATAACTGACTGCTTCCATGTTAGGGGCATAAATATAATTGTTAGATCTTTTTGTTGGATAGACTCTTTACTTATGATAGTGTCCTTCTTCCTCTCTTTTTACAGTCTTTTGTTTAAAATCTAATTTGTTTGATATAAGGATAGCCTCCCCAGCTTTCTTTTGATGTTCATTAGCATGATAAATGGTTTTCCACCCTGTCATTTTAAATCTGGAGGTGATTTCAGGTCTAAAATGAGTATCTTTTTTTTTTCAAATATATTTTGAATATATATATATATATATATATTTTTTAATTTATTTATTTTCAGCATAACAGTATCATTATTTTTTCACCACACCCAGTGCTCCATGCAATCCGTGCCCTCTATAATACCCACCACCTGGTACTCCGACATCCCACCCCCCACCCCCACTTCAAACCCCTCAGATTGTTTTTCAGAGTCCATAGTCTCTCATGATTCACCTCCCCTTCCAATTTACCCCAACCCCCTTCTCTCTAACTCCCCACGTCCTCCATGCTTTTTGTTATGCTCCACAAAGAAGTGAAACCATATAATTGACTCTCTCTGCTTGACTTATTTACTCAGCATAATCTCTTCCTGTCCCGTCCATGTTGCTACAAAAGTTGGTTATTCGTCCTTTCTTTTTTTTTTTTTTTAAAGATTTTATTTATTTATTTGACAGAGATCACAAGTAGACGGAGAGAGAGGCAGGCAGAGAGAGAGAGAGAGAGAGAGGGAAGCAGGCTCCATGCTGAGCAGAGAGCCCGATGCGGGACTCTATCCCAGGACCCTGAGATCATGACCCGAGCCGAAGGCAGCTGCTTAACCCACTGAGCCACCCAGGCGCCCTTTTTTTTTTTTTTCTCCTGGTATTTGTCCTTTCTGATGGAGGCATAATACTCTATAGTGTATCACCTTACACCAGTTAGAATGGCCAAAATTAGCAAGACAGGAAACAACATGTGTTGGAGAGGATGTGGAGAAAGGGGAACCCTCTTACACTGTTGGTGGGAATGCAAGTTGGTGCAGCCTCTTTGGAGAACAGTGTGGAGATTCCTCAAGAAATTAAAAACAGAACTTCCCTATGACCCTGCCATTGCACTCCTGGGTATTTACCCCAAAGATACAGATGTCGTGAAAAGAAGGGCCATCTGTACCCCAATGTTTATAGCAGCAATGGCCATGGTCTCCAAACTATGGAAAGAACCAAGATGCCCTTCAACGGATGAATGGATAAAATGAGTATCTTTTAGACAGCATATTGATGGTCTTGGTTGTTTTAATCCAATCTTATATCCTGTGTCTTTTGATTGGAGTAATTAGCCCAAGTGACTGTTACTATATATTGTCTCTTTCTTATCTGTCACTTATCTGTTACCTCTCTACTTAGAGGATGCCTTTTAATATTTGTTGTAGGGCAGGTTTGGTGATCAAATTCTTTTAAGTTTTTTTTGTTTTTTGTTTTTTGTTTTTTTTTTTTTAAGTCCTGGAAGCTTTCGTCTCTCCTATTTTGAATGACCTCCTAACTAGATAAAGTATTCTTGGCTGTATATTTTCCTCATTTAGCACCCTGAATATATCCTGCCAGTCTTTTCTGGCCTGTCAGGTCTCTGTGGATAAGTCTTCTGCCAATCTAATGTTTCTACCTTTGTAGGTTACAGACTTCTTGTCTTTGAGGATTTTCTTTGTCTTTGAGATGTATAAATTTCACTATTATATTTTGGGGGTGTTTTAGACCCCTTATTTTATATAAAAGACGACCAAAGGCATTGATTGAGCTTCTGCCTATTTGGAGTATTTTCCCTCTAAACTGTTTTTAGGGCACCTTCTAAGGAGTCTTAATTTATAATAGTACTTTTATAATCTCTTATTATATATTGAACAAATCTATGAAACAAGGCTTTAATTTTTCATCCTTGTCCTAGGAATCTCCCAATGAGTCAATAAGTATGAACTGAGAGGTAATAGAAACAGGAGGTAGGGGAAGATGGGTCTGAGCAATTCATTCTTATAACTTAAATCTGACCTTAAGTTTGCTTGGTTCTCCCCATAAGTATACTACTTCCTGCATAAAAATAGTGACCACTTCACCTTATGACTTTGAGTCTTACTGCATCCAGTTATAATGGGAAGTGCTAAACAGTTAATTGATGTTTATGGTTAGGGGTTCTGTCTCTACTAAGGCCTAGTAATCTGGTTGGGACCAATTTCCAGATTGTTAATTTTCTTCTACCGGCAAATGCATAGACTGATTTTGAAATCTTAAGGGTCTAGTATGTACCTTTTCTGCTGAGTCCTATATAGACCTCACATACTTTTCTACCATGGGTATGCCTAACATACCCATGTGACCTGTTAAGTTACATACTTAAGGGCAAGGCCATAGGTACTATAACCTAGACCGGCTGCAGAGACATCTTTGATCTAAGTCCTACTTAAAACTTGGCCTTTGGAGGCTAGTAGAAAATGTTTCCAAGTATGTCATGTGCAGTCTCTACAATCCAAAGAGGTACCAGTTTTGAAGCCACACCTTATAGTAACTTTGAATTTGCAAGTTGGAAGTGCTGTCCCTGCATGCCCTAGATGTTCAAAAGCATCACTCATGTGGTAGGGCCCTGAATCCTTGTAAGTTTACCTCTTTCAATCTGGCACATAGGTGCTTTCCAGAGTATTTGCTATTTCCTAAGTCCAACAGTATAATGTTAGCGGTGAAATAGACTAGCAAGAACTTCTGTGGAAAGTCAATATAATCAAGATTCCTGCAGCCTATATTATGGTGAAGAGAAGGAAAGTTAACATAACTCTAAGACGAGGCTGTGAATGCATACTGCTGACCTTCCTGTGGAAAAAAAACAAACTTGATATTCACTTTCACTGAGGATTAAAGAATATATTCCCTAGACCAGTAGCTACATAATAAATGCCAGAAGTGGTATTTTTAATAGTCAAGATACCATATCCTACATAACTGCTATTGTAGGTTAAATACACAGTAGCTTACTGTCCTGCTATGGGACTTCAAATGTTAGACTGAAAGAATTTCAAAGACTTCAAGTCAAATGCATGGTTACTTCTTTTCCACACTTAATAGCCAAGTGAATAACTGGGCCAATGAAAACTCTTGATATTGGCTAGTTAACTTGAACCAGTAGTCAAAGTGAGTTTTTCTTTGCTGAGAAGCCTTCCTAGTCTGTTCATTGAAGTGGAACAGAGTTGTTCCTTGAGGAACATTCCAGAACCATTGCAATTCTAGAAGACCTGAACCTGTGGAGTATCTTGAGATAGGACTTTCTACAGAAGATTCTAGTCATTGCAATGCAACTCTTATCAAAGCTACAATAATCAAAATAGTGTGGTATGGATATAGTGACAGACATCTAGGACAAGGATAAAACGGACATCTCGGAAATCCACAGATGCATAGTAAAAAGATTTTCAACAAGGGTGATGAGAACATTCAATGGGTGAGAGGACATAACTTTCAAGAGGTGTGGTGGAAAAACTGCACATCCACATGCTAAAGACTAAGGCTGAACCCTTAACCCACACCATATACACAAATTATTTCAAAATGGATCAAAAACCTAACCCCAGGAGCCAAAACCATGACTCTTAGAAGAAAGCATGGGGGAAAGCTTCGTGACATTGGATTTCTCCCTTTTGAAAGGAGAATGTCTATCCCAGGCCTATCCCACCATTGTATTCAGAAACACCTAAATTCCTTAGAGTCTCCTACTTCTGGTCTCACCTAGACTTTTAGATATTTAGAGGCTTTGGAGTTGATATTGGAATAAGTCAAGACCTTGGGGGCTGCTGAAATGGGATAAATGCACTTTATATCTTGTATATGAGGACATGAATACTGGGGGGCCAGAGGATAGAATGTTATGTACTGAATTGAGCTCCCCCCACAAAATACAAAGGACAATGCCTCAGCCCCCAGTGTGAGTGAATGTGGAGATAGGGTCCTTGAGGATGTAAATAAGATTAAATAAAGTCTTAAAGGTAGGGCCCCAATCAAATAAGTGTTCTCCTGAGAAAAGAGACATCAAGAGTGTTTGCTCACAAGAAAAGGGCCATATTGAGAATACAGCAGGAAGACAATTGCAAACAAAGGGAAGGAGGCCTCCAGAGAAACCAAATCTGTTGACAGCTTGATTTTGGAGTTCTAACCTTTGGAACTGTGAGAAATTTCTATTAAGTCACTTAGTCTGTGGCTTCCTGTGGCCAACTCCGAAGACCAACACTGGATATATAACACAAGTTGGTGGGTGATTGCCAGGGACTGGGTAGATAAAGGAGGGAAACTACTTAGTAGTTTTAACTTTGGGATGATAGAAATGATTTGGAACTAGCGGTAGTGGATACACATTGCAAATGCACTGAATACCACTGAACTGACCACCCTAAAATGGTTTATCTTATTTTGTGGAAAAATATACATAATGCAATATCTACATTTTAATCACTTTTAATGTATAATTCAGTAACATTATTATTTAGTAACATTCACACTTTTGTGGAATTATCACCACTATCCATTTCCAGCAATTTTTCATTTCAAACTGAAACTCTATATCCATTACAGAATAAGTTCCCCTTCTTCATCCCCCACTGCCCCCAGTAACCACTATTCTACTTTGTCTTTTACAGACACATTCTTTATTTAGAAATCTAGGTTTAACTTTAAGAAAACTGGGGTTCCAGCCCAAGATGCTGGATGAAAAGAAAGGAATTTGACCTTCTTACTTGACCTCAATCCTTGGCCCAGGTATGGGCAATCTTAGCAAAAGGATGAGGGCAATGTCCTAGAAGCAACCCCAAAGAAGGTCAGCAATAGCTGCTTGACTCCTGTGGGGTTGCCTGCTTCCTAAATGTGTCACATCCATCCACCATAAGAGAAAACTACCTTCACAGAAATGGATCCTCTGCCAGCTTGTACATATTCATACCTGGAGCAGCATACAAGCTGTCAAGCCAGTTGGGGGAGAGGGGCAGGGGGAAAGCATCTGTGGGCAGAAAAACGTCCCAGGCCCTAAGTTCACTGAACATTTCACTGTGAGTCAAGGTGTTCCCCAAGCCAAGAAATGCTGCTCAACTCCAGGTCTCTACTTCTTGCTTGAATTAGTCTTTTTTGACCACAAGATAATGACAAATGAAACCAATGACTCTATTCCTATTCACAAATTTGTCTCTAGAACTGTCTGCAGCAGAGAGAATAGGTGTCAAGCTCAAAAAGATCCACCTGGAGCAAGTCTGTGTGGGAGATTTAGGATGCTGGAAGCATGTTCTTTGGATCAGGACACCAGCCTTCCACCCTTCATAGAGACCTGAATTGCTGGTGTGGTTACTTGAAGAATGATCAGTTTGCCATGAAGAAGTACTTGGAAGTGATTTGATCCCTGGCTGTCATGAATAGCTCTAGACCATGGAATGCTTTTCTGAACTTCCTTCTGGTTACTTCCCTGTGTAGCAATCCTTCCCAAGAAGCCAGAGAATCCTGTTTCCATGTGAAAATGTGGAAGGGTGGATGGTGTCCAAGAGGATGGTGCCCATGAGTCCCACATAGTGACACTGCCTTCATAAGCTGCTGTCTCCTCTATCTGAGCTCTAATGTTGCCTGGCAATTATATGAATACCAATAGAAAGACAAATGTAGAGAAAAGGAGAACAGTAAGGATTTTTTAAAATAGGCGTTTTAGAGATTGATCCCTATCTAGGGAAAGATCGAGATCTCTGTCCATTTTATGTTTAATACTGAAGTTTGGGTCCATGGGAATAGGCACTTGCTTTGGGACAATAGGACCTCCAATTCCTGTACTTAGAACTGTGATCACCTCTGAGCCCAACATGTCCGGAGTTTATTAGACCAAGCCCAAGGCCAGTGTGAAGTGGGTGTGCCGGGGTGAGGAGTCACAAGCCCAAGTGCTGAGAGGTCTCAAGTTATGGGAGCTGGGCTCTAAAGTCCACTCATGGTGTTGAAGCTTAGCAGGCTCTTCACCAAACCAGAAAGGTGGTGGGGTTGGTGGGGTGGAGACTTGCCAGGCTTCTGGTTTGCTGGCAATGGGGCAGGCTCTGCATGAGTAGGTGTATCATTGGATAAACAGCCTATGACTGGAATGAATGTTGGCAAATTCATGATTAAAATTGTTCTGATGAAGCTTGAGTATTAAGCATGGCCTAGTGGGAGGTCTTTTGTAGGAGGGTCATAGAATGGATAGTGGGGAGTCACAACCATTTTGGTTCTACAAATTCTTTTATTTGTAGAGAATTGAAGGTTAGAGGCTATCACCTTTCAGGTGTCTCTGGCTGCTGCTTAAGGGAATCCTCCTGTGCCTTTCTCAGGGAAAAAGCCTATACCTATTTTTTGGATGGCATCTAGGTAGCTATTTACCCAATAGAATGAGACTCTAGATAAGGGGTCTATACTAGTAAATGCATGGCTGTGTGAACCTTACTCTACAGATTATGGTAATGAGGCATGAGGTCTGCCATTGCCATAGCCACTTCTGTTCTATTACTGAGGCCCAGGGGACACTTCTAAGCTTGTGTAGTGCTTGCAGGAAACATAGTACACTTCAATATTCAATTTATTCATGTCCTGTCCTTTGACATAAAAGTAAAGAATCAGGACCATAATATCTCACTACATTTGAGGTCCTTTAGACAATAAGATTCTCACATTTTGGTGTCTGGTCATCAAGTTGGATCTAGAGCCTGGCCTGTCTGAGCTACAGAGCAATTGATGTGCTATAGCAGTGGACCTGGAGTTGACACTTCATTACCAGATAGCTGGGTACCAAAATCTGATATAAAGGATATATTGTCTATAGTCTGAAGGGCCTGAGGCAAGGCCTGCTATGTAGATGGTTCACCACCTACTGGGACCTTGCTTGCCCAAGATGGTCTTAGTGGGGGATGTTGAACAAATTCTCACTGCCAACAAAGACCTACTAGTACGTTTGGTGATGGGTGCAGGTATTCAGAACTACAGAACACAGAGTAAAGTGGGTCTTTGTGGGAAGAAAAGGAACATACCCTTTGGTAGGAAATCACTCACAAGTTCTCAATCAGCTCATAATTCTGCATCATCCTGGAGCAGTGAGTGAATAATGGTGCATATTCTTTACCCTGATGTTGCACAAGTACTCTGAACTTGGTTCTTGGAGTACACATGCTTGGTGAACAGGCATTTGTTTTTTCTGGGACAACTTAGTAGCATTTGATCAAGATATTGTCATTATATTGTCCTTCCTTGGTCTTAGAGGTTCCTTGGTCACCCTTGGAATGTATGGCAGTTTAGTGAATGGATAGGGTCAAGTGATTTGGTAGGTAGATTCTATTGTAATTCCTGTGTTGTCTTCAAACACTTGGTCAGAAGGAGTGTTGTTCCTCAAAAGGCTGAGTATGTTTCTTAGAGCCTTCCCAAACTTGCTTTATGGCTTTTGTCTATACCGTCCATCTCCAGAGGACCACTGTCCTCCTGATATATTGTACTGGATCTATCTTTTTTTTGTTGAATCACAAAACGAAGTCACATGAACAAGAAGTCAGTGTTTGGGAACCTTGGCTCATCTCATCCTTGGCCACTTGATTTTCTAGAGGGAAGTCATCCAGTTGGGTTGAAATTTTGCCTCTACTCTTTCTTTGTATCTTTCTCCATGACCAGGAACATGGCTGTTATCTGTGAGATCATGTTCTTTAAGCTTCAGAACAGTTAGAAATATCTATGAACCTTATTAGATAGGGGACCTCTTACTCTGATTCTGTGTTAGGGGGCTCCTTTGCTTCAAGGGTCTAGTGACTTCTGTCCATAGAGACCAGTGAAATTCCAGTAGAGGCCTCTTTATTGTTGAATGCAGCATTTCCAAGACTCAATCAGCTGTGCCAGCTGCAGAATTTTTCCCCCACTGTTGAAGTCAGGATCCAGTGATTTTTGAATTGTGTCTGTACAACATAGAATGGCTTCAATTATCAATTGGCATTAAGGATGAAATCTCTATTTCATAGGTGCTTGGTCTACTGAAGCTTCGTTTTAGTCTGTAAGACACTGTGAGACAGGTCCCTGCTGGTCTCCATATTTGTAGAAGGAATGAAGAAAGTGAACACAAAGTGTTATCCATGGAAGGATGCCTGGTCAAGACCACAGAGATTCAAGCCCTGGGGTCTGAGGCCTGCACCCAACGTGTCCAGTCTGGCTTCCAGGACAAAGAGTGATGGGCAGATTGGTTCCAGTCATAGCTTTCAAGATGTCTCAATGCAGCAACCATGTCAGTGTCTCTACTAGCAACACTGAGCAGTCTGTGACTTTCAATATCTCTGTAAAAGCTCTTGAGGCAACAGTGCCTGGCAGAGCGGCAGGGTCTTGGGAAAAAGTTGGAGGGGAATAAGAGGAAGATGGTTTATTGTAGCTCTGAAGAATAAGCTTCACCCACAAAGGTAGGGTTCTTATCTTTTTGTTCAGTACAAAGAATCCTGGATCTTGAAGGTTTTGCTTTTCCTATATGGCATCCAAAGACTTCATGTTATTTGGACTTTATCTCAAAGCCATGTATATAATCTCATTAGTGTAGACAGCTTTGGCTGGATGATCCTTCATTGTGAGGGGGCTCTCCTGTGCATCATAGGATGCTTAGCCTTTGTCTATTCTTATTAGATGCTAATGGCATCCCCACAATTGTGACAAATGTCCCCAGATGATGTAGTCCTATTTGCCTGGGGAGCAAAATGTGCCCTGGCCAAGAACCATCTAACTAGGTTCTTTAAGAAACTCCTGAGTGCTTCTTATCATTCGCTGTGGGGCCTTTGTGGATGCAGTGCTAGATACTTGACTATATATATATATATATATTTTTTTTTTATGAGCTCCTTCGGAGAGAGTATTTTGGGAAGAGATGGGATTATTCTCTATCTCTTCCCCCCTCTGAAGCCAAACTCTCTCCCTCCTTACAGATTCCCACAGTTTAGCTCTGATAGTCTGGCACTTCCTTCATTCTCCCCTCTTAATTTGAGAAGTCCTTTTTACTATGGATTCTTGCCACCAAACTTGGAGCTAAACAACCTGTGTTCATTGAACACAACCTATAATGGGCTTCTTACTACTCTGGGACCGATTCTGACCATGTCTTCATGATAGACATGCTCTAGTTCATATTTAGTTCATCTCGAATGGGTGATGAGGGAGAACTGGTGTGCCCTGTTACCTGCAGTGATCTCCATCTCTATAGCTGAACTAAATGGGCTGTACCTGTATGTCCTCCTGGAGCCGAAATCAACTTTAGGAGTTGAGATAAGATTTAAGACTTCACTAAGAAAACCAGATATCAGGAGACTTTTATTTAAAGGAGTAGATTCATGTGATTGTGGGGCTGGTGTGCCAAGCCTGAAATCCATAGGGTACCCTGTTAGGAAATGCAGTCTGAAACTCTCAGGCAGGAACTGAGTGTATATACTCTACAAGTGGCATTTCTTCAACAGAAAAACTGCCGCTTGGTTCTTTAAGCCTTTCAACTGACTAAACTAGGCCCACCCACATTATCTAGGATAGTCTCCCTTAAATCTAGTTGATCGTGGACTTCAACTGTCACCTGCAAAATACTTTTACTGAAACACCTAGATTAATGTTTGGTGGAAGAATAGGACTGTAGCCTAGCAAGTTGACAAAACTATTCATCACAGGTTCTTAGTAGGGTTATTTCTGAAGAAACAGAGTCCAGTGTTAGATTTCAGAAAAAGAAACCTTTTGTACAGTAGGACATTTCTATATACTAGTAGGACATTTCTATATACTAGTCTCATCACCAGGATGCTCTTCTCTGAAAGTATAAATCAAATCCCAGTAGATGGCCACACTCAGAGCTCATGTGGCAGGACCCAGTATGTCCTCTTATGCTGCATATACAAGTATGAGCTGCAGCAAAATGTTCTAGTCCTGCATGGGTTCATGACTTCTTCTCTGGATTATTTCCTGTGCTGCTACAGCCCATGTCAGTTCTATGGCCTCCATGGATCTGGAGAAGTAGTTGGTACAGTAAAATTTAAGAGGCAAACCTTTGGCCTTCGTTTGTTTTACTGGATGTCTTCATATTACCTGTAACTTAAAAAGTCCAATTTTGGGTCATTGATGGTGTGGACTCTAAGTCACAAAACAGGTAACTGCTGATAGTTCAGAGCAATTGGGGGTAATTCAAGTGAGGGAAGGGAGGATACTTTCCATGGAAGGGGATCATATTTCTTTTTATGTAAGGAATGTCTGTTCATTGTCCATTTCATATTTGGCCTTTAAACACTGGCAATTGACAGGCTTGACTTGCGGGTAAAAGGACTGGTGATATTGGGATAGCTGTTCACTGGCAATTCTTGCCCTCAATACATAGTGCTATCTGGATTGAACAAGTAACTTGATTATTTTAGGGTAGGCTCAGTTGGCCACTGGAGCCTCCAGGTAGCAGAATAAACCACATAGGCTAGTGTTCAGTCAGGCAACCATCTTCTAGATAAATGGCCTCAGACTTGCTCCTCATTGTTTATAAAATACAGCCTTTCTGTGCTCAGCATCCTAGAATGAACGTTCTTAAGCCTCCCTGAACTTGCTTATAAGATATATACATCCATCATGTGCTCTGGCCAGAAGCAGTAGGCTGCTACAACTGATGGGAGAGATAGAGAAAGTGATGGGACTGCCTGTGTGTAGATGTCAGCTTGGAGGGGTGGTCATGGATCTGCTGAAGCTGGACTATTTGATCAGGTGCATCTTCTCAATGATAATGCTCAGAGCTGTACTATAATTAGGAGGATCTGGTCAGGGTGTGGGAATCTTTCGATAAGGTGTGCTTCCCTTTCCAATGACTTCCTTAGTTCTAGTCAAAAATCTGAGCATCTTTATATGCTAGATTCTATTCTAGGTGACACTGGCACATAGGAAAATTAAGTCTGCGGCTTGTTTCCCATAAGAGGGAACTTGAAGTTCATCCAGGTGGTTCGAGCTTCAGGTATGCCATCAGCATTGCCTTTAGGATGCATTCTCAGGTTCCCTTGTATTGATTGCTTGAGCTGTCTTCTTCCTCACAATACCTGCTGTTTCATAAATGCAGTCTCATGCTTTCCAGTGGCTCCAAGCTGAACAGTCAACTTCCTTACAAGTCTGTTTCTTGAATGTCCACGATCGAGCTTGTTTCTAGCAGATTCCTAAAACCAGGAAAAATGCTTGATTTGGTTTGGTCCTGAAATGGGTGAGAGCAGACCATGACATTTTCAGTTGATATCTTAATTTTCCTTTTGGAATACAGATTTTTGTGGAGGGCACAGGATGGCGGCAGTCCCAGTCTTCACTCCTGCTTTCTAGACCTTGTTAGGGACATGCAGTATTTTCACGGCCATGTGTAGTATCCAGTCATCTGCCCAGTTCAGGTTTGCCATCAGCATGGCCTTTAGGCTGCATTCTAGTCCCCTGTATTGGTTGAGCTCTTTTCTTCCCTATGACATTTGGTGCTTTGTAAATGCAGTTTTCTGCATTCTAGGTAACCTGCCCTTTGCCACTAGATCTGGTACATTTCTGGATGTTACCACCTTGGCTGCTTCCCTTTAGCGTGGCAAACTCCTCTTGATAGAGCTGGGTTGCTCCATGCCTTTAGCTCCACCAGTGTTAAATGCAGCAGAAATGCAAGAACTGACATTGCAATGGAATGATAGAAAAGCTGGGAAGGTGGCCAGGGGGCACTCACCAAGGAGGGCATCAGAAATGTTAGATACCATGGCAGGCTTACCTTGAATTCTAGGTGCTCCAGGGCCCCGAGGTTCTCCATCATAAAGTACAGGACTTGACTGGAGGATGTTACTGAACACCAATCTCCTGGATATGCACAGTGGTGGTGCCTAGCATCTGCTGCAACGTAACTCCATGGTCTTCATCAGTGGCAGCTGGTGGATGAATGGGAATAAGACAAACACAGCTCTTGAAGCTAGCCCAGTTAGCTAAACTGACTGGCCCAGTTAATCAGTAAAACATCTTTGATATTGGACACTTACAGCCGGAGTTGGTGTTCATTTGCCTCCAACATTGTAATCTCAATGATTATTGACCAGCAAAACTCCAGCAGGGGCACTTTCTGCTTCAAAAAGCAGCCTGCCTACAGAATCTATAGGACAACAGCAACATCGGTGCTGTGGAGGCATTTCCCATGATTAAGGCATCAGAACTCCATGTTCTCCTTGAAGTACCTCTGCATGCATGAAGGAAAAGAATACATTTGCCAATTGCTCTGATCTAACTGCAGCTTAGTCTAAATTAACATCTATGAGGCTCTTGTCCATGCTGCTTTGCTAAGTAGAGGAAGGATACAGAATGAACATAAATCTTAGGATGGAAAAGGAACCTGGGCAGGACCATGAGATTGCTATTCTGGGGTCTGACTTTTATACTCAACACAGCAGACTTGGCCTCCAGAAGAATGATGGGTAGGTTGGTTTCCTTGTCCTAGCTTTCCAGATGCTGTCAAACAGCCTCCGTATTGTGATGTACCCAGAAGGAAATGAGGGAAATTCAGACTTACCTTCACTGTCTATGTATACACTCTTGGAGGTAATAGCACATTGCTGAAGGGTCTCTGGGGAAACCTCAAAGAGCTCAATTGCCTTATCTACCTTCTTGGGCAATAACTCCAGCAATTTGGACTGGCTTGTTTGTGCTACTTCATATCATGAATATTTCAGAGTCCTAAAGGTCTTACTTGTGTTCCTGAACAGATACCAAAGGCTGCAAACTTCAGATTTTCCTGCCAAAGCACCGGCTTATTTGGTGCTTCTCCATCTCAGGACTATTGACATTTTAGGCTGGATGATTCTTTGCTGGGGTTGGAGGGTAGTTTATGTGTGGCTATGCTACACATCAGGATTTTTAGCAGCATGCCAGCCTCTTCTTGAAGTCATTAATACCCTTCCACAGATCACAATGAAACCTCTCCCTCAATTGCAATATGATCACCACCCCCCCCCAGTTGGAGATTACTGACTGGGTCTTTCCTAGGAACCCTAGGGGGTGTCCTGCAGTTCTTGGCATGGTGGAATATAGGCTGATGAACGGAAGTTTCAACTGATTACAGAAAGTGGGAGAATTGAATGGCCTTGGTCAGAGGCCAGCCCAGGAAGTAGAGAACCTGTTTTCTTGTGGAGTTCCCACAATTACCCTAAATGTAGCTAATCAGCCTTCTGATCAATCTCTACCATTCTCTCACTTTTGGAAACTTTTCTACCTCTTATGTTATATCCTGCAACATGTAGCTCAATGTCATCATGTCCTCATGTTGTATATGCTGGTATCAGCTTCTTTTGTACTTAAGTATCTGAATCTGACCTTTGTATTCTTATGTGGGATACTATGTGATCATTAAGCTTCTCTGTGCAGCTATTGAGAGAAACAAGTCCTGTTGATGCTGCTGTGACATGTATACTTGGAGGTGACATGAGTGATGGTCCCTGACCACCTGTTGCTGCTGCTAGCTATTCTCAGGAAATTGGAGACTTCAATTCTCCTTGGTTGGGGCTTAGAAAAAGCCATTGTACAAAACAGTTTTTCTAGTTTACATCACTGGCTGCTGTTTCTGCAGCCTCTAGGTATTGTCCATCCACAAAATATTTCTTATGGCATAAGTTATAAATCATGAATGGATGATTCATATTTCTGAAATCCTGTGGGAGATTCTTCCCCACCCCCCATCCCAACTCCCTAGTGTTTGGGCAGCTGGCCATCAGAGTTCTGTCTTCAAAGACACCTTTGGGGTAAGCTGGAAACATGTCCTGTAGTGTCCCTAAAACCAACAGGTGGGCCAGTGTGAAGTCTAGGCATGGCTGGGTAAGGAGTACCAGCAGATCTGGGATGATGGGAGCTAGGCTAGGAGGGCCATTCATGGAAGTTGGAGTTTCCCAGGCTTCTTGCAGAGTCAGATCGGAGAGCAGAAAGCCCTGTGGCCAACCTCTGGTTTCAGTAATGGACTAGGCTGTGAAAACAGGCATCATTGGATAAATATCCTATGATCTGCATGAATGCTGGAGTACTTATCCTGAAGTTGCCAGTGAAATTTTATTTTGGGCATTAAAGACAGTCCACTGAGACTTTGGGGGAGTGAAGTGTGGGGGTTGAGAAGAGTTCTGAAGGAGTTAACATGATTTGTTGTGTTCATTTCTCCGAATGCCTTAAAGCTTCAACCCTCTGTAATCTGAGGTGGTCGCCTCTTGAATATTTGGGTTCTAAGCCTAAGAAAACACTCAAATGTTAATGTCCCTTCCTGAGAGAGGTACACATTTCTCCTGCTTCCTGTATGTTCTTTTTTGAATGCCTCCCCTAGCTGTATTCCTGCTGTGGGTATGTAAGAGGCTTGTCTGCCCAGATTTGGGAGATACTTGATCATGAGATCCTTTCCTGTGAGGGATGGAGAACAAAGCCTCTTATTATCTTTTTTTTTTTTTGGACTCTATTTTATTTTTTCAGTGTTCCAAGATTCATTGTTTATGCATCACACCCAGGCCTCTTATTATCTTGTAGCCAATCAGAACCTTACCAGGCATGTGGGGATCTTCCCCGCGTGTGTAGCACTTCGAGGGAATTAGAATCCTTCTGATTTTGTTCGTACATTCCTCTTTGTCCTTGGCACAAGAAGGACATGGAGTCACTCCAGATCTATGGAAGTTACCTTCCATAGTACTTCTGTTGTATTGGGATGTTGCAGTATGGAAAAACATGTTTGACATCTGTGTGGTAACTGATATATCAGCCCCTCGATCTGGACCTTTGTCCTTTGTCTCTGATCTCAGAAAGGTGGAGATGGGAGAGTATTGTGTCTTGCTCTGAGGGTTCAAGCCACATCTAGATTTCCAAGTTCAATACAGAAGGGGATGGAGAGAAGGTGGGTTTTGTCTTTCAGCCTTGAGCTCCCTCCCCTTTGCCAGCACCTTTAGGTAGTTTCTGATATTTCTCTAGAGTCCCAAGTTTTCCTGAAGCAATCTCAGTCCCCTCCCTTGATTATTTAATTTTGCACATGGCACTTCAGTTTTTTTTTTTTAATATTTTATTTATTTATTTGACAGAGAAAGAGCACAAGTAGGGAGAGCAGCAGGCAGAGGAAGAGGGAGAAGCAGATTCCCCACTGAACAGGGATCCCAATGCAGGACTTGATCCCAGGACTCTGGGATCATGACCTGAGCCAAAAACAGATGTTTAACTGACTGAGTCACCCAGGCACCCCTCCCCCGTTCTCATTTCTTATACCTTTCTTACACATCTTTCTTTCCTACATACAGAGAGAATTGCTTTCCTTATTTCCATCAGTCTTAAATACATTTAGAGAATTTTAACTCTTAGAAACCTTAGTCTCCAGGGAAAAATAAGTAGTAACCAATTGCAAACTGTTACACCAGGATTCTGTAGGGGGCAGATATGAATACACTTCATAATTTCTTTTTCTTTTAAAAAAAATTTATTTTTTCAGTGTTCCAAGAGATTCATTGTTTATGCACCACACCCAGTACTCCATGCAATATATGCCCTCCTTACCACCAAGTCTAGTTTTGTGAACTGAACCCTGAGGGTCTGGCTGCTTCTACCAGAGCAGGACAGGGATGTTAGCTCCTCTACTCCAAGGAATGCCCAAGGCACAGTTGTCCATCTGACACAACCTTTTGTAGGATATTAGGGAGGTAGCTCAGGCCTTGAGACAGGGGTGCAGATAGTATGCACAAGGGCACACGAGAATTTTGGGGAATAAGTATTAGCCAGATAAGAGACTACACTATTCACCTAGATTTTTATTTTGGCATTGTAAAAGGAAAATCTAAAAAATATGCAGTTCTAACCTTTTGGACTGTTCAAGTTTTGAGACTATAGCACAACTTCTAGATGCCTTTTATTTGGCCATAAATACTTGAGATAGCTAGGCTATAACAAATGCTTGAGTTAGCTTTTGCATGTAACTAGTAGTTGTTACATTCAATTATGACTCTTTAATTTGTCTTTTTAGGATTGTCCTATTTGTTGAAGAGCACTGAGGAGCAATAGGGTCAAAAGACACCATTATTCTTAGTCATATTTTCTCCAGTTTCCAAGATCTAGTAATCAAAGGAAGCTGGGTCCTGATCAGTTTCTGTGCCTGGGGAGGGTGAGAAGGTCTTCTGTGATTGGATCCCTTGTTTCTCTCTATACTGGTGTTCTTTTTATCCCAAATGTGAGTGCCTCTCTCCACAGAAAGGAAGACATCTGGCTAATTCAAGAGGCTGGTTTGATTCCTTCCTCTGAGTGGGTGAAGATACCCAAAGGAAGAATCAGTGAGGTTATCTCTGGAGGGTCTCAAGGAAGGGCACACAGTCTGTGGCTATAGCTCCTTCTCTGCCCCACTAAATCTCCCCAACAAGGGAGCACTTGAAGGAACCACCTGTGTGTTCTTCTTTGTAAGTTCACGGTCTATCACTAGCATCAGTAGAGAAGGTAGATATCTGCCCAAACCCTTCAAAGCAGTGAGCAAAATTCTTAGGACTCCTTTTGTTCAAGGACTCCTTTTGTCCTTTTTTTCCATCCTCTCCCCTCCTACAATGATGGACTTCTAGGTCATCAGCTGCTGGCATGTGGATGTTCTTGGGAGAATCTGGATAGTTGAGCTACAAGTTTTGAAGGGAGGCTGCTATCATGCTGAACCCGAACCCCAGAGTGTTAGAAATGAGTCTGAAAACCCTGAGTCCTTCTCTCTGCCAATCTGCAGGAGGACCAAGTGCTCTGAGAACTGTCTAGGCACTGAGCCACCTCTGTAGATGAGCAGATATTTGTAGGCCATGATACTGCAAGGTTAAGTGCATATTTTTGCAGCTTCCAGCAGGGTTGGTGGTTACTAAACATACAAGTCAATATGAGGTTCCAGGGTAAAGTTCTTATCTACCCTGGAAGTCTAGGAAGAGCTTTTCTGTCAGGTGGTTGTGACTTAGACCTGGGGATTTTTTTTTTTTTCCAAATGTCTCCATGTCACCTAAATTTAAAGGTCCTTGGTAAGTCAAACTCCTACTATTTGCCTTAAATGAAGGATGTGGAGGATATGGCAGATGTCAAACTCTACCCATATTGGTAGAGGCAGGGGATGGGGACCTCAGAGTTGATACTGTAGCATACAATATAGCTTGAGGCACCAATTCCTCATTTTTGGTGACTTCAAGTTTGGTTTCTTCTAGTATTTGGCCACAAGAAAGGTTTCTCAAACACCTCAAAACCTATAATCTCATTAAGAGCCCTAGGTGGTTCATATTTACAGAGAAGGTTGGGGAGATGGCATCTCTCCTACCCATAAACCTGAATGAAATTGTATGATCTAAGTGGTAGTCCTTTCTGCCTTTAGAAGTAGGAGTGCATTTACATCCCAGTAATAGAAATTTTCCCATGTTCACAACATCAGGGTGGATGGCAACTTTTTTTCTTAAGCAAGATAGAATTTTATATATATATTTTGTATTTGAGAAATCTGGATAGAAGGCCATTATAGCATTCCATGGTAAAGGAGACCCCAAGTTCCTCTATTTTATTTCTTCACTCTGGGTGGATTCTATTGCTAAGGTTATTCATGATGCAAGATGACTACTGACCTTCCAGCTAGGATGGAAGGTGGAATATAGGGCATGCCTTCTCCTCCTGCCTCTCCATGCAACACCCTCGCCTTGGCCTTGATAGACATACCACTCCTATCACTTATAGCAGATGAAAAGGCAGGCATCATTCCCAAAGATAGACCCACTGACCAAGGATTTTTAAAGTTGTTCCTAAACGCTAATTTCAATTGCTTCTAACAGCTAATTCTGATTTACCGCAGGAATTACCATTCCTGTACTGAGGTGAGAATTGGAGCAGGTGTTGACCAAGGAAGAACCTATAGAATAAGCTGCCATGCTACCTTGGAGGTGCTTGTTGCATGGATATCTGCCCAGATAGAGCTAATAAAGGCAACTGTTTTGAAACATAGCCCTATAACATTTTCCTCCTTCAAAAAATATTGAGACATGGACTCTAGAAAAAGCCAATGTTTTCTGGGGGAGAGTGGGGCAAAAATCAGCGTTTTCATGAGGGAAGCAAGGTAACTCTTGCCTTTTACGTAGTTAACAGTCCCAAGCACACACATGATGCCCCTAGAAACAGTCATTGTTTAGTTACAATTCCACCTGGAGACAGGGAGCATTAGTCAGGTAATACAGCATGTCCATGCCCCCATGGTCTTCCACCAAGCCTCCCACCAGCTGGCCAGCTCCTGGGTCCCTGTCTGGACATTTGAATCCAATTTTTGCTCATCTACCCCATGGGATGACTGAGAATGGAGTTGGGTATGACTTTTGAAGGGCCTTTTTCATGTAAGGTTCAGTAGCTGGGACCATGCCTTGCTGTCCTATGGTCAGAGATTTCTTGCAGGGGATGGCAGATTCAGTGGTCCATTAAATTCCTAGTACTCACAGCTCTGGGTATATTCCTTGTGGAGGGAGTTTTTGGATGCTCTCTTGAAAGATGAAGGTCATGGCTTCCCCCTCTAACTCCCACCTTCCGGGGTCTAAGTTGATCCCCAACCTGAGTTTTTGCTCTCCTTGTACTATCACAGAATCAGTGAAGTAGCTCCAATCTGACATTCAAGTAGCTCCAATCTGACATTCTTTCCCAGTCATCCCCCTACTCTACCCATACCTTCTGTCTGGAAAGGCCAGTGCAAGTGGAACAAAAGCATTTTTATAAGACTTAAATCCTGTAGGCCTCCTTTTGGCAAGGCTGGCAGCCAGAGGGTGTGTCAACCAGGTGAAAGAACTTGCATCATTCCCAGGGATGGCCTGGGTAGGAACCTAAGTTCCCAAAGTAGACACATAGCACCCTTGGTCTATATAACACCCCACCTCTTCCTTCCTGAGGTTACCAATAAGTTGCCAAGGGAATTTCAGCCCTTTGAGGGCAGCTCATTGTTGAGTAGCTATTGCCATAAGGGCATCTCATTATCAGACTACAAATACTCTGGAAAGTAAATGCATGGTCAGTTTCCTGAGACGCATGGGTAATCTGAAAACCAACAACAGTGAGGTACCACAGACAGTCTGAAAAGGCTACAGAAGTCCCACTTGATGAATCTGCCAGGAATGGCTTGGGGGACCCTTGGTCCTCATTTTCTTGCACCTCTACTTTGTCACTTTTGGCAGGAAAAATTAGTCTGGGTTTCACTAATGCATCAAACAGTTGGTCTCCAGCAGATCAGTTTCATTTGGGGTCATCAGGTGTCCTCACTGGACATGTGCACAAGTAACCTAGAACATTTGCTCAGTCTCCATGATATGTATCTACAGTAATGACTAGGTGTAGGTCCAGAAGAAGCTTGAGTCCTTCTAATATGCTAGAAGCACAGTGGGGAAGGTTAACATGTGAAAAGATCAGGACAGAAAGGGTTCATTATCTTTATCTGTCACCAAATGTTATTAAATCCCATTGAGTATATTTCTTATGCTGTACCTTTCACCCTTGGAACTTATTCTGTAACTGAAAGCCATGAACCTCCCTCTCTCCTTCACTGATCTTGCCCATCCAACCTACCAGTCTCCTCTCTGGCAACCACCAATTTGTTGTCTGTATTTATGGGTCTGTTTTCATTCTTTTTAGATCACACATTTAGTGAAATCACGTGGTGTTTTTTCGGATTTATTTCATTTAGGATAATACCCTCTAGGCTTGTCTGTGTTGTCACAAGTTGTAAGATCTCCCTTTCATGGCCAAGTAATACTCTATTATATATACACACCTCATCTTTATCTATCTATGGACATCTATGGATGGACACTTAGGTTGTTTCCATTTCTTGGCTAATGTAAATAATATTGCAATAAACATGAGTGCCTACGTTTTTTCAAGTTATTTCTTCGTGTAAATACCCAGTAGTAGAATTACTGGATCATATGGTATTTCCATTTTTAGTTTTTTGAAGAACATCCTTGTTGTTTTCCAGTGGCTGTACCAATTTACACTCCCACCAGCAGTGCACAAAAGTTCTTTTCTCACATTCTCACTAATACATTTTTTTAAAATACTTATCCATTCTGACTCGTGTGGCCCACCATGGTAGTTTCAATTTGCATTTCCCTGATTTGTGATGTTGAGGACTTTTGTGTCTTAGGAAAAATGTCTAGTCAGGTTCTTTGTCCATCTTTTAATCAGATTGTGTGATTGTTTAAGTTCTTCATGTTTTGGATATTAACCTTTTATCAGATATATCATTCACCAGTATTTTTTCCCATTCAGTTTGCCTATTCATTTTGTTGGTTTTTGTTGTATAAAAACTTATTTTGGAGTAGTCCCAACAGTTTATTTTTGCTTTTGTTTCCTTTGCCTGAGGAGACCCATCTAGAAAAATGTTGCTAAAAATGGATGTACAATAGATTATTGCCTATATTTTCTTCTTGGGATTTCATGGTTTCAGGTCTCACTGAAGGTCTTATTTAGGTCTTTAATCCATTGTTGAGGTGTTTTTTTTTGTTTTTGTATGGTGTAAGGAAGTGGTCCAGTTTTGTGGCTGTCCATTTTTCCCAGTACCACTTATCGAAGAGATTCTTTTCCCCATTGTATATTCCTGTTTCCTTTGTCATAGATTAATTGATGTATGAGCATGAGTTGATTCCTGGGCTCTCTGTCCTATTCATTTGATCAGTATGCCAGTATTACATGGTTTTGATTGCTATAGCTCTGTAGTGTCTACTTATCCTCACTTTGACACTTCACTCTAGGCCTTGCTAAAATCTAGGTCTTAGATAGAATGAATGACTGAGCTGTTAGGTATGACCAGAACCCCCTATTTGTCCTGTCTCATAAGGAAGAGGCTTCAGTGACCTCATGAACATTTTTATGGGGGAAAAAGTGATATTCAGGTATACCCTTTTTAGGTCCTGTGTTGTATGGGATGTACTTTATGTTTAGGTAACTACTAAGAGACGTGTGAGATAAGTTGGTCTCAGGGAATGAGGCACGTATTTACTGAGGAGTCTCTTATACCTCACTGGTCATGTGGCTCAAACTAGCCAGCCTGTCAGGTAAACCAGATGTAGACTCCAGATCTATGTAGTCTCAACAAAGAATATAGGCGAGCTAATTTAGAATGTCTGGTGACATTCTCTGGGGAACTTTTCAGACTTTAAACACTATAAATTGCTAGCTGTACCCTTATCTTGGTCAAGGCCAATGTTCTGTTTCCAGGCACTCCTGGAATAAGCACAGGGCCATCAAAGGCCAGATGCAAGGTAACTATCCCTACATAACCTCTGATTTTTTTAGTCAACTAAACTGAGGGCCATTGATATGTTGGTAACAGAACAGGAGTACGAATGAGGAAGCTTCTGTCTGTGTCCCATGGTGGAGATCCCAAAATGGAGCAAAGGATTTATGTAGAGTCACAGCTGGGGAGATCTCCTGTAGTCTTTTCCAAGATGTCAAGCCTTCATCCAGGGGGACTTTCTTTCACTGCTAGGCTGTAGTACTTTGAAAATGCCCTCTCTTGGCACTTCCAAGATGTTCATCTGGAATAGCAGTAATTCTGTTTTATTGAGGGCCAGTGCTAGTACTTTATCTAAGGAGCTCCAGAAGGTTGGGCAGTGCTCCAGTCCTGGGAAGGTAAAGCCAAGGGTAGCTCTGTAACCATCTTATCATAAACAAGGGTCACAGGTACAACTAGTAGAGACTCACTTCTACTGGGACCAAGGAGAGATTGCTCATTAGGACTGGATAGGTCGTGGTCATGCCTGACATGAGAAATGAACCTCAAACTCTGAGGATGAGTCTGGCCAAGATGGACTCAATAGAAAAGATGAGCAGATACTCACTGCCTATAGACATCTTAGCATCTAAGGGGGATTGTGTTTCAATGATTCAGGAGCACATATGCTGAGTGGCATGATTCTTACTAAAAAAATCAGATAACATGCCCCCCTCTTATGAAACTTGAATTTTTAAAAATAATGGGATCATAATCACTAAACTATACGTGGAATATATGAAAATTAGGTGGTAAGTGAAGGAGGGTCTCTATTCTCTTTCTGCATAAATATTCTAGATACATTCTCAACATGGTGCACCAAAGTGACTGCAAAGCACAACAATACATCAAGTACATGTAGACTGAAGCAAAGGGATGGTCTTTCTGATATAGCTTTGGGTTTGTCCGGGTATTTTCATTCTGGTTCTACTGATGTACCTTCATGTCACATTCCAACACAGCTCTCCCCTCATCATTGCTGTGGTTCTTTAGGAAACAACACGGCAGTGTCACATTCAGAGTGTTCTTTAGGTAGTGCTTTGAGATTCACACTTGTGTAAGGGATGGGGTAGAAACAGAACTGGGTAGAACATCTGAGCTTTAAGCTTAAGTTGGTCTGACAGCATTGGCTGACCTTGATGGATCATTTAAACTCCAGAGCTCTCCCATCAGAATTACTGTGTGTTGGACTAAAACCAAGTCTCTTACTCCCACCTTGATCAGTTGTTGGGTGTGGGGTGTTCCTGGGAGGGTATGACCTAGGACGAGATGGCACTCTGCTGTGGGGACTATCCCTGTCAGCTGATAGCACTTCCAGAAGCCAGGATACTCCTGAGGAGGGGATCTGGTGGTGCATCTTTGCCTAATAGTCTAATCTTTATGCCAAATCAGATCTACTATATATACATTTGAGAAACAGCTCCTCCAAGATAAACATCTCTTCCTGTGGAAATTTAGGAAGAGTGGGGCTAGTGGAATAAACTATTGCTAGTGTCAGTGTCCTCACAATTATTCATGGTCTCCTGATGGTAACTCCTCATTTTCTTCCTTCACTACCCTGTCTTGATTCCCATCCTCCTCAGCTAGCTTGATCTGGTTGGCTTATTCTGTGGCATAACTTACTATCCTATCTTGAAGACCTGAGTCACCATGTCCTCCTCAGGCTGAGATTTCTTTCTGTTTATTATCACAGTTAGGAAAGGAGAACCAAAAAGTGTCCAAGTGAGCCACCTGTGTGACAAACTGATTCCTCCTAGCCCCAATTGTGGCTCACTAGCCCTATGTTCCCTTGCTGACCAGTTAAGTATCAATGTTGAGATGGTGATTTTTTTTATTTTTTTTATTTTTTTGCCTGTTAGTCCCAAGGATACAAGGAACTCAATGTCCCCTGGAAGTATTCTCATGGGCTCTTCAGAGTTAGAGCTCCTGGTCCCTAAAGGTACACATACACAGAAAAAAAGTATACATTCCTGGGTCAGGAATGATGGCAAGTGAGGCTACTTTTGCTTTTTTTATCCCTTGGTTCCAGGTATTCTGATTGACACAGTGTTACATACATTTTAATTCAAGTATTTTTTGTATCAGTTAAGTGTCTGACTTCAGCTCACATCATGATCTCAGGGTCATGGGATCAAGCCCCACATCAGGCTCTGTGCTGAGAGGGGAATCTGCTTCTAGTCCCCCGCCCCCCATATTCTAATAAAGTTTTTAAAAAAAATGTATGTGATAAGTGTATATAGTGGAATGTTACTCAGCCACCAAGAAATAAAATCTTGCCATTTTCAATGACATGGATGGAACTAGAGGGTATTATATTAAGTGACCTAAGTCAGAGAAAGACAAATAACATGATTTCACTTGTGGAATTTAAGAAACAAAACAGAAGAACATAGGGTGAGGGAAGGAAAATGAGAAGGAGCCAAACCATAAGAAATGCTGAACTCTAGGAAACTGAGGGTTGCTGCTGGGTGAGGTAGGGCAGAAGGGATAACTGGGTGATGGGCATTAAGGAGGGCACTTGATATAATGAGCACTGGGTGTTATGTGCAACTGATGAATCTCTAAATTCTACCTCTGAAACTAATACTACACTATATGTGAACTAACTTGAATTTACAGAAAATCTTCAATGGAAAAAAAAAACCGTAAATTTTCTAATACAGATAAAAAGTAGGATTTTTTTTTAAATCACCTGGAGTATAAAGATATAAGTTTCTCTTGGGGCCCCTGGGTGGCTCAATGGGTTAAGCCTCTGCCTTCAACTCAGGTCATGATCTCAGGGTCCTGGGATCAAGTCCCACATTGGGCTCTCTTCTCAGTGGGGAGCCTACCCCCCCTCCCCGCTTCTCTGTCTATTTGTGATCTCTCTCTGTCAAATAAATAAATAAAATATTTTTTAAAAAAGGTATAAGGTTCTCAAATCAGAAACACTAAGCAAGCCATCTGACCCATCTTACCAGGACTTAATGACTTCTAATGGCAATTTAGGTAATATCATTACCCTAAAATGAGGCCACTTCCTGGATTTCATGAGCCCCTGAGAATGTGGTTCAGCTAACTCTGGTTCCATCTGCCTGGGCGTCCTATGTCTGTCATGTTTCCTATTAGCATGAGTGGTCAGTCAAGGGTTTCTTCTCTTGCTATGGTACTGGGTGGTCGTAAAACATGGCATCTGTATAGCCACGCTTCTTTCAGAGGAATGACTTTCTTAAAACTTCAGGATCCAAGGTTCATTCCATTTTTAATTCCTAAATTCTTTGACAAATCCTAAGAACTTCTAAAGTATATACTGAGGTCTCTTGATTGCTATATAGTATAGTATAGTTCACCATGGTTGGGATGGGACACTCAAGATTACATTCACCAGGACTTCCAGCTTCTAGACCTGTCTTCTTTAAGGCTACCAGGTGGCATTAAGCAATAGAGCTCCCAAAGGAGTTAAATGGCAGCCAAGACTTGGGTCTATTGAGGACTGGGTTGATGCCAATGTTAACTCTCACCCATGATTTCCACATAGTTTATAAAATTCCTTCACAAAAGAACTTGGGCTTCCTACAACCTAGGTGTTCAGTAATGGTCTCCAGCTCTGATTAATCCCTTGTTAAACCACTTTCTACATGGGATGCACAGGGAATATTAATTATGAGCATTGGGAACCAGTATTCTCCCTGCGGTATCGGTCCTCTTAACATCACTCAAGATGGGATAGAGCAGGAAGAGAAACTTGGTCTGAGAGTTAGTGATTTCTATCTGGGGTTGTTCAGGGTGGATATGCCGCTGGACATCTCTTTTCAGATTGAACCCTCACCAGTGGAGGTCACCTGGAAGGCCTGACCCAAGGAAGTCCTTGTCCATGAAAATTTATCCCTTTGGGGCACAAGGAAAGAATAGTGTTGCTGAGCAAAACTCCTGCTCTTCAGTTATCAGAAGATGATCAAGGCCTTTGCCTAAGTCACATGCCTCCCTTTCCTAGAGGAAACTTCCTATTCACTTCATTTACCTCTTCCCCAAGCAAGCAGATAGGTTTATTTTTAAGATGGTTTCACCTGGAAGACTCCCTCTCGAGGTACCTCTGGTACCTCTTGACAACATCCATTCCATCTAGAAGGTTCATGATTCATGTAAACCCACATGGTGGCTATTGCACTCTATAGTACAGAAAGTCACTCCTGGTTTTCTAGACTCTTTGAGTCTTATTTATTTATTTATTTATTTGATAGACAGAGATTACAAGTAGTCAGAGAGGAAGGCAGAGAGAGAGAGGAAGGGAAGCAGGCTCCCTGCTGAGCAGAGAGCCCAATGTGGGGCTCGATCCCAGGACCCTGGGATCATGACCTGAGCCGAAGGCAGAGGCTTTAACCCACTGAGCCACCCAGGCGCCCTGAGACTCTTTGATTCTTAAATCAAAGGTGATCTAAAGTTGTCTTTGAGATCCAGGGTCCCCAATGATAAAAGCCTTATCTTTCTAAAGTAAATCCAGATTACATAAAAACATTCATCTTGAGTAATTGGGGTTCACTGATCTTTGAACTAGATCACTTTGGCAAAAAACAGGAAAAGTTGGATCTTTCAGTTTGTCTTGTCACTTCCTATAAAGCTTCTTCTGTAACTAAAACACAGGTGAGCTTCCAAACCATGGTAGTCCATAACTATGTAAACAACCTTCCCATTTATTGTTCCAATCCATGGTATCTGTGCAGTTAACCCTATTATTTACCAAAGACGCAAACCTCTAGGCACTTTCTTCCTTGAAATACCAAGGTTGGTCAGACTGATGTATGAGCACAGAAGACAAGGAGAGGGTTTTTTTTTTTTTTTTTTTTTTTTTTTTTCTATTTTCTCTATTGGAAGCTCTGGAGCTTTTTGAACTATAAAAACAGGATTATCTTCATTACCTACAGTGTTGGAAGGGGGGAGAATTCTAAGACCATTGTTATTTTTTTCTTTTTTTTTTTTTTTTTTTTTTTTTTTTATTTCTTTTTTTATATAATTTTTTTTTTATTTATTTTTATTTCCAGCATAACAGTATTCATTATTTTTGCACCACACCCCGTGCTCCATGCAATCCGTGCCCTCTATAATACCCACCACCTGGTACCCCAACCTCCCACCCCCCGTCCCTTCAAAACCCTCAGATTGTTTTTCAGAGTCCATAGTCTCTCATGGTTCACCTCCCCTTCCAATTTCCCCCAACTCCCTTCTCCACTCTAAGTCCCCATGTCCTCCATGCTATTTGTTATGCTCCACAAATAAGTGAAACCATATGATAGTTGACTCTCCCTGCTTGACTTATTTCACTCAGCATAATCTCTTCCAGTCCCGTCCATGATGCTACAAAAGTTGGGTATTCATCCTTTCTGATGGAGGCGTAATACTCTATCCCCAGGGGTACAGGTCTGTGAATCACCAGGTTTACACACTTCACAGCACTCACCAAAGCACATACCCTCCCCAATGTCCATAATCCCACCCCCTTCTCCCCAACCCCCTCCCCCCAGCAACCCTCAGTTTGTTTTGTGAGATTAAAAGTCACTTATGGTTTGTCTCCCTCCCAATCCCATCTTGTTTCATTGATTCTTCTCCTACCCACTTAAGCCCCCATGTTGCATCACCACTTCCTCATATCAGGGAGATCATATGATAGTTGTCTTTCTCTGCTTGACTTATTTCGCTAAGCATGATACACTCTAGTTCCATCCATGTTGTCGCAAATGGCAAGATTTCATTTCTTTTGATGGCTGCATAGTATTCCATTGTGTATATATACCACATCTTCTTGATCCATTCATCTGTTGATGGACATCTAGGTTCTTTCCATAGTTTGGCTATTGTGGACATTGCTGCTATAAACATTCGGGTGCATGTGCCCCTTTGGATCACTACGTTTGTATCCTTAGGGTAAATACCCAATAGTGCAATTGCTGGGTCATAGGGCAGTTCTATTTTCAACATTTTGAGGAACCTCCATGCTGTTTTCCAGAGTGGCTGTACCAGCTTGCATTCCCACCAACAGTGTAGGAGGGTTCCCCTTTCTCCGCATCCTCGCCAGCATCTGTCATTTCCTGACTTGTTGATTTTAGCCATTCTGACTGGTGTGAGGTGATATCTCATTGTGGTTTTGATTTGTATTTCCCTGATGCCGAGTGATATGGAGCACTTTTTCATGTGTCTGTTGGCCATCTGGATGTCTTCTTTGCAGAAATGTCTGTTCATGTCCTCTGCCCATTTCTTGATTGGATTATTTGTTCTTTGGGTGTTGAGTTTGCTAAGTTCTTTATAGATTCTGGACACTAGTCCTTTATCTGATATGTCGTTTGCAAATATCTTCTCCCATTCTGTCAGTTGTCTTTTGATTTTGTTAACTGTTTCCTTTGCTGTGCAAAAGCTTTTGATCTTGATGAAATCCCAATAGTTCATTTTTGCCCTTGCTTCCCTTGCCTTTTGCGTTGTTCCTAGGAAGATGTTGCTGCGGTTGAGGTCAAAGAGGTTGCTGCCCGTGTTCTCCTCAAGGATTTTGATGGATTCCTTTCGCACATTGAGGTCCTTCATCCATTTTGAGTCTATTTTTGTGTGTGGTGTAAGGAAATGGTCCAATTTCATTTTTCTGCATGTGGCTGTCCAATTTTCCCAGCACCATTTATTGAAGAGGCTGTCTTTTTGCCATTGGACATTCTTTCCTGCTTTGTCGAAGATTAGTTGACCATAGTGTTGAGGGTCTATTTCTGGGCTCTCTATTCTGTTCCATTGATCTATGTGTCTGTTTTTGTGCCAGTACCATGCTGTCTTGATGACGACAGCTTTGTAATAGAGCTTGAAGTCCGGAATTGTGATGCCACCAACGTTGGCTTTCTTTTTCAATATCCCTTTGGCTATTCGAGGTCTTTTCTGGTTCCATATAAATTTTAGCATTATTTGTTCCATTTCTTTGAAAAAGATGGATGGTACTTTGATAGGAATTGCATTAAATGTGTAGATTGCTTTAGGTAGCATAGACATTTTCACAATATTTATTCTTCCAATCCAGGAGCATGGAACATTTTTCCATTTCTTTGTGTCTTCCTCAATTTCTTTCATGAGTACTTTATAGTTTTCTGAGTATAGATTCTGTGTCTCTTTGGTTAGGTTTATTCCTAGGTATCTTATGGTTTTGGGTGCAATTGTAAACGGGATTGACTCCTTAATTTCTCTTTCTTCTGTCTTGCTGTTGGTGTAGAGAAATGCAACTGATTTCTGTGCATTGATTTTATATCCTGACACTTTACTGAATTCCTGTATAAGTTCTAGCAGTTTTGGAGTGGAGTCTTTTGGGTTTTCCACATATAGTATCATATCATCTGCGAAGAGTGATAATTTGACTTCTTCTTTGCCGATTTGGATGCCTTTAATTTCCTTTTGTTGTCTGATTGCTGAGGCTAGGACCTCTAGTACTATGTTGAATAGCAGTGGTGATAATGGACATCCCTGCCGTGTTCCTGACCTTAGCGGGAAAGCTTTCAGTTTTTCTCCATTGAGAATGATATTTGCGGTGGGTTTTTCATAGATGGCTTTGATGATATTGAGGTATGTGCCCTCTATCCCTACACTTTGAAGAGTTTTGATCAGGAAGGGATGCTGTACTTTGTCAAATGCTTTTTCAGCATCTATTGAGAGTATCATATGGTTCTTGTTCTTTCTTTTATTGATGTGTTGTATCACATTGACTGATTTGCGGTTGTTGAACCAACCTTGCAGCCCTGGAATAAATCCCACTTGGTCGTGGTGAATAATCTTTTTAATGTACTGTTGAATCCTATTGGCTAGTATTTTGTTGAGTATTTTCGCATCTGTGTTCATCAAGGATATCGGTCTATAGCTCTCTTTTTTGGTGGGATCCTTGTCTGGTTTTAGGATCAAGGTGATGCTGGCCTCATAAAATGAGTTTGGAAGTTTTCCTTCCATTTCTATTTTTTGGAACAGTTTCAGGAGAATAGGAATTAGTTCTTCTTTAAATGTTTGGTAGAATTCCCCCGGGAAGCCGTCTGGCCCTGGGCTTTTGTTTGTTTGGAGATTTTTAATGACTGTTTCAATCTCCTTACTGGTTATGGGTCTGTTCAGGCTTTCTATTTCTTCCTGGTTCAGTTGTGGTAGTTTATATGTTTCTAGGAATGCATCCATTTCTTCCAGATTGTCAAATTTATTGGCGTAGAGTTGCTCATAGTATGTTCTTATAATAGTTTGTATTTCTTTGGTGTTAGTTGTGATCTCTCCTCTTTCATTCATGATTTTATTTATTTGGGTCCTTTCTCTTTTCTTTTTGATGAGTCGGGCCAGGGGTTTATCAATTTTATTAATTCTTTCAAAGAACCAGCTCCTAGTTTCGTTGATTTGTTCTATTGTTTTTTTGGTTTCTATTTCATTGATTTCTGCTCTGATCTTTATGATTTCTCTTCTCCTGCTGGGCTTAGGGTTTCTTTCTTGTTCTTTCTCCAGCTCCTTTAAGTGTAGGGTTAGGTTGTGTACCTGAGACCTTTCTTGTTTCTTGAGAAAGGCTTGTACCGCTATATATTTTCCTCTCAGGACTGCCTTTGTTGTGTCCCACAGATTTTGAACCGTTGTATTTTCATTATCATTTGTTTCCATGATTTTTTTCAATTCTTCTTTAATTTCCCGGTTGACCCATTCATTCTTTAGAAGGATGCTGTTTAGTCTCCATGTATTTGGGTTCTTTCCAAACTTCCTTTTGTGGTTGAGTTCTAGCTTTAGAGCATTGTGGTCTGAAAATATGCAGGGAATGATCCCAATCTTTTGATACCGGTTGAGTCCTGATTTAGGACCGAGGATGTGATCTATTCTGGAGAATGTTCCATGTGCACTAGAGAAGAATGTGTATTCTGTTGCTTTGGGATGAAATATTCTGAATATATCTGTGATGTCCATCTGGTCCAGTGTGTCGTTTAAGGCCTTTATTTCCTTGCTGATCTTTTGCTTGGATGATCTGTCCATTTCAGTGAGGGGAGTGTTAAAGTCCCCTACTATTATTGTATTATTGTTGATGTGTTTCTTTGATTTTGTTATTAATTGGTTTATATAGTTGGCTGCTCCCACGTTGGGGGCATAGATATTTAAAATTGTTAAATCTTCTTGTTGGACAGACCCTTTGAGTATGATATAGTGTCCTTCCTCATCTCTTATTATAGTCTTTGGCTTAAAATCTAATTGATCTGATATAAGGATTGCCACTCCTGCTTTCTTCTGATGTCCATTAGCATGGTAAATTCTTTTCCACCCCCTCACTTTAAATCTGGAGGTGTCTTCGGGCTTAAAATGAGTTTCTTGGAGGCAACATATAGATGGGTTTTGTTTTTTTATCCATTCTGATACCCTGTGTCTTTTGACAGGGGCATTTAGCCCATTAACATTCAGGGTAACTATTGAGAGATATGAATTTAGTGCCATTGTATTGCCTGTAAGTTGACTGTTACTGTATATGGTCTCTGTTCCTTTCTGATCTACCACTTGTAGGCTCTCTCTTTGCTTAGAGGACCCCTTTCAATATTTCCTGTAGAGCTGGTTTGGTATTTGCAAATTCTTTCAGTTTTTGTTTGTCCTGGAAGCTTTTAATCTCTCCTTCTATTTTCAATGATAGCCTAGCTGGATATAGTATTCTTGGCTGCATGTTTTTCTCGTTTAGTGCTCTGAAAATATCATGCCAGCTCTTTCTGGCCTGCCAGGTCTCTGTGGATAAGTCAGCTGCCAATCTAATATTTTTACCATTGTATGTTACAGACTTCTTTTCCCGGGCTGCTTTCAGGATTTTCTCTTTGTCACTGAGACTTGTAAATTTTACTATTAGGTGACGGGGTGTGGGCCTATTCCTATTGATTTTGAGGGGCGTTCTCTGAACCTCCTGAATTTTGATGCTCGTTCCCTTTGCCATATTGGGGAAATTCTCCCCAATAATTCTCTCCAGTATACCTTTTGCTCCCCTCTCTCTTTCTTCTTCTTCTGGAATCCCAATTATTCTAATATTGTTTCGTCTTATGGTGTCACTTATCTCTCGAATTCTCCCCTCGTGGTCCAGTAGCTGTTTGTCCCTCTTTTGCTCAGCTTCTTTATTCTCTGTCATTTGGTCTTCTATATCACTAATTCTTTCTTCTGCCTCATTTATCCTAGCAGTGAGAGCCTCCATTTTTGATTGCACTTCATTAATAGCTTTTTTGATTTCAACTTGGTTAGATTTTAGTTCTTTTATTTCTCCAGAAAGGGCTTTTATATCTCTCGAGAGGGTTTCTCTAATATCTTCCATGCCTTTTTCAAGCCCGGCTAGAACCTTGAGAATTGTCATTCTGAACTCTAGATCTGACATATTACCAATGTCTGTATTGATTAGGTCCCTAGCCTTCGGTACTGCCTCTTGTTCTTTTTTTTGTGTTGAATTTTTCCGTCTTGTCATTTTGTCCAGATAAGAGTATATGAAGGGGCAAGTAAAATACTAAAAGGGTGGCAACAACCCCAGGAAAAAATGCTTTAACCAAATTAGAAGAGATCCAAAATCGTGAGGGGGGAGAAAGGGGATAAAAAGAGGTTCAAAAAGGAAGAAAGAAAAAAAAAAGAAAAAAGAAAGAAAAAAAAAAGAAAAAAGAAAAGAAAAGAATTTAAAAAAAAAAAAGGAAAACACCTGAGAAAAATGTAAAAATGAAAAAATATATATACTAGATAAACTAGTAAAAAATCGTTAAAAAAGAAAAAGGTAACAGTTAAAAAAAAAAAAAATTACCCGAAGGCGAGAAAAGAAAAAAACAAAAAAATGAAAAAGAAAAAATTGAATTAACTGCAAGACTAAAAAAAAAATCACAGGGAAAAAGCCATGAGTTCCGTGCTTGGCTTTCTCCTCCTCTGGAATTCTGCTGCTCTCCTTGGTATTGAAACCGCACTCCTTGGTAGGTGAACTTGGTCTTGGCTGGATTTCTTGTTGATCTTCTGGGGGAGGGGCCTGGTGTAGTGATTCTCAAGTGTCTTTGCCCCAGGCGGAATTACACCGCCCTTACCCGGGGCCGGGGTGAGTAATCCGCTGGGGTTTGCTTTCAGGAGCTTTTGTTCCCTGAGCGCTTTCCGTAGAGTTCCGGAGGCCGGGAATACAAATGGCGGCCTCCTGGTCTCTGGCCCGGAGGAGCCGAGAGCCCAGGGCCGCACTCCTCAGTGCGCCCTCAGAGAACAGCGCCCAGTTACTCCCGTCTGCCTGACCTCCGGCCGCGCTCCGAGCTCTCCGAGCCTGCGACCAGTTCAAGGTAACACCGAGCTGTGAGCTTACTGTCGGCTCTGTCTCTGTAGCCGGCTTTCCCGTTCCAATACCCGCAAGGTCTGCGACACTCAGACACCCCTGATCCTTCTGTGACCCTGCGGGACCTGAGGCCACGCTGAACCCGCGTGGGCTTCGCCCCGGTTTAGCCTCTGGAGCGATGTCCCTCAGCGGAACAGACTTTTAAAAGTCCTGATTTTGTGCGCCGTTGCTCCGCCGCTTGCCGGGAGCCGGCCCCTCCCCCCGGGGTCTATCTTCCCGTCGCTTTGGATTCACTTCTCCGCCGGTCCTACCTTTCAGAAAGTGGTTGTTTTTCTGTTTCCAGAATTGCTGTTCTTCTTCTCTTCGATCTGCCGATGGATTTTCAGGTGTTTGCAATCTTTAGATAAGCTATCTAGCTGATCTCCGGCTAGCTGAAGCAGTCTCAGTCTGCTACTTCTCCGCCATCTTGACTCCTCCTCCTGTTATTTTTTTCAAAGGTAGATTCCATTCCCCAAGAGCTAGCCTTGATAGTCTGTGATCCTCAGGGTCTAAGACATAGTTACTTATAACTTGGTGCCTTATCTTTGAAGAAAATGCTCATGGTCAAAAGAAAGCCTCCCTAGAAAGTGCTGCAAGACTTTGGCCTTTTTGACCAAATTACCTTATGAACACTAATCAACTGCTATAAAGAAATACAAGATTGGGGTGCCTGGGTGGTTCAGTTGATTAAGTATCTGATGTGGAGCTTAAGATTCTCTCTCCCTCTCCACCTCTGCCACTCATGCTTTCATGCTTTCTCTTAAAAAATAAAAATTAAAAAAAAAAATGTCATTATGAAACAGGCATGTACTCTGTGAGGGTCCAGAGGTAAGATAAGCTTTGGGTATAGGTGAGCATACCTGTAGGTGTACTCCATGGCTCAAGATGTAATCTGTGCAGAAGAGAGAAGCTTCTAACTGGTAATGGCTTACCTCCTCTACATTCAGGAACTTTGGGAACCCATATCTCCAGTTTTGGATGGAAGCTACATGAGGTGTTGAGAGAGGGCAAGGCCTTTAAAGGGCCTACTTGGCTCCTGCTGTCACCAGGAAAGAGGTTCTGTGGGTACTGGTAAAACTGGAAAGGAACTTCAGCCCTCCCCTTTCCTGATTGGCACTGCATTCTTCTTCCTGGAATAGTCATGGTGAAGAGGGGAGAAAGACAGGAAGAATACCACATATATCTAATTCTCTCATGAAGTTGCCTACTTCAGAAGTATCTGCGATACCCGAACACCTTCCAATTTCTGATTCTAAAGTTTCTAGAAAGCTTCTGCAGGTAACCCTGAATTCAAGTGTCACCTGGCTAAAATTTCTTGGCCATTTCCTAGGGTCTTGGTTGGTGAGTGAATTCCAGATGTAGATACAGTACCTTGCCCAGCATTGCCTTCTAGACACATGTTTAGGTTGATTTCTTTAGGTCTTTTAAACTCTTACACTGGGTGACTGTATTTTTTTTTTTTCTTGTTGAAATTCATACAAATCAGGCCAAATCCTAGATCTCTATATTGGATCTTATAGCTGAAAGTAAAAAAATGTGGAAAAGCTCTTTATTCAAATGAAGTGACAATTCTAGAGACCTTAGTAAAAAGAAGGCAAACAAAGTGGTTTTAAGGGGCTATAGTCCGAAGTTTTTAAAAGTAGTACTCCTGTAATTGGACATATCAGTGTTAAAGATGTAGTAGACTAAAGCTTTAACTTTCAGATTTTCTTTTTTAAAAGATTTTTATTTATTTATTTATTTGACAGACAGAGATCACAAGTAGGCAGAGAGGCAGGCAGAGAGAGAGGAAGGGAAGCAGGCTCCCCGCTGAGCAGAGAGCCCCATGCGGGCGGGGCTCAATCCCAGGACCCTGGGATCATGACCCCAGCAAAAGGCAGAGGCTTTAACCCACTGAGCCACCCAGGCACCCCTAACTTTCAGATTTTTTTTCACTCATGATTGCTAACATGAAAATTTGTAACATTAAGCTCTACTATCAGACTAAAATATTCCCACTAATGGGAATTTTCTCCCCATTTCATCTGGAACTCAGATCATAAGTAAACTTGTCTTCTGCTGTTTAGTTGGTAAGGCACTATTTATTTTGCTTATGGCCTGTAAAGATATCTAGGGCAGGATGAGGAAATACCAAATGATATTGAGAAGCAGAGCTCAGTGCGACAGAACCAAAGAAGTGCGTTCTAGAAGTTAACTCGAGAAAGTGGCTCTTGGAGGAAGCAGTGGTTAGTCATGTGAAGTGTTGCTGACAGGTGAGATAAGGAGTAGAAATGATTGGTTTTAGTGCTGAACAGTTTAGAGTTAAGGAAAGAAAAACTTGTTTCATGGAGTTTAAGAGAAAAGTGTAATAGCTTTCCCAAAACAAAACAAAACAACAAAAAAACAATAAAAACTAGGCATGGGGACTTAGAATGTTAAGGAGTATTACAAAGGTGAGCAGAGAAGAGGTGGCAGCTAGAGGGCGATGTAGGGTCAAAGGGTTTTTAAGACGAGGAATGATGGTAAAGGTTGGGATTAAGGATGGTCTTCTTTTGAGTCTTCCAGTGGTCAGTGACTTCATGTATCATTTAGGCTTTGACAGAGGAAGAAACAACAGGCATCTTGAGTACTCCATCTGCTGGGCCAGTTGGTATGTGCCTTTCCCAGGGTGGTACTTGACATTCCACTAGGATGATTCCCTTATACTGCCACCAGCAGTGACCATGGGTTTGAATTGACAACCAAACAATATAATGGGTTTTAATCTAACATTTACTAGTGAACATTTTAGAAGGATATAATGGAAATATAGCCCACATACCATTTTCATTTCTTTAAAAACTACCCCTGGGTATTTTGCTCCTTTATCTACATGGGGTAGGATATCTGACTTCTGCAGTCAAGAGTGAAGATATGTGTGATCTACCTATAATTCTGGTCACCTTGGCCAACCTAATGCTTGCATGTTGGCTCGTTGTTCTTTCAGTATAGACAAGGGTTTGTTGTTTGTTTTTTTGTTTTTGTTGTTTTCATGCTAAACTTAAGATCTGGAATATTAAGTCTGTAGTTTCTAAGAAAATGGTACTATGAGATAACAGACCTGGATGTCCACTTCCCATTCAGGCCTGTCTTCTGTGTCAGCCTAGACCAGGTGGATAGGTAAGCTTCAGGGTCAGAGATCTGTGGCATATCAGTTTGGAAGAGACGCTTTTAGCTCAGAGTGGATGATTGATGCATGCTCCCAGTCCAGGTCTTTGAGAGTAAAACTTCAAAGGGGTCTTCCTTTGTGCGAAGGCTTCCATGTGTGAAGAGATAGACAAATGGTACTAAGGCCTTGGTAAAATTTTGAAGTTATGACTCCACCCAGACTTAAGTAATTAGAACTGCTGAGTTCAGATAGTAGTTACTATGGCTTCTGGGACAGTCTTGGACTTCAGGAGGTGGGACTATAATACTGTGCTGGTCATCACTCTTGCACAGGGTCAGTTGTGGGTGACTCTGCCTGTGAATGTGCTTCTAGAGTAACATGGGAGTCACCTCAATGTTCCAGAGCCCTCCTTCCTGGAAGTAGGAAGGCTATCCCCATACTTAGTTGGTAGAAAGTCTGTAGCATTAACCAAGTCATTCACCTATATTGTTGGCATAAGGGCTCCTGGGTTCTGAGCTCTTGGGTTCTAGGTCTCAAGGTCGTACCCCCATTAACTCTCACAGAGGTGAGCAATAAGAAGAATAATCGGCATGGATAAAATCTACTTTCCTCAGATACTTAAGTATGTGATTCACAAAGAACAAGAGGCCATAGAAATGTTAGTATGACTATTCCAGCAACACCCCCCCCCCTTTTTTTTTTCTTACTGGAAGCTCTTCCATTTGGTTCATGGCTTGGGAAAAAGATCCAGGGTGGTTAAAAAGCTACCTAGCAGTTGCAGGGAGGGGCTTAGGTGCAGCCCTGATTCCAGGGGTGTATCAGAGAGGCTCCTCGAAGACCACCAGGCTTAGAAGATTCCTAGTCCTGCTTGAGACTGAGCCTTCTAAAAAGAAACCCAGGATCTTTTCTTTTTCTGCTTCAAATATTTTATTGTATAATATATAAATCTACATTTGACAATTTGGATTTAGGCCTTAAGCACTTCTATACTGATTGAAATTAACAACTTTTTAGCATAATCATATCAATAGTACACAATATACATGGCTAAAACATCTTGATGAGTTTCACCTTAACTAGGAAGTATTCTGATTTTCTGTAGGAAATCAGATGCGGATCTGCACAGGTAGAACCCATGCATCCCGATGCATAGCAACCTTATTCTGGTTCTTCTCCAGGACCATGGCAGCTTCCACGGTATTCAAAGTTTAACCCTGCTCATCTTGGGATGGCTTCTGTATGCCCTGGAAAAGGGTGTGGCCACCACAATGCTTTTGCATCTTCAAGAGATACTCAGCACCCTTGCACTTCTCCTTGACCAGCTCATGAGAAAAGTGGCCCACACCTTCTGAGACATGTCCTCATGGTTGGAACAGAGGCCCTTAGAGGAGATATAGGAGGCCTGCAGGTGCAGGTTGACTGGGTAGTTGATGGCGACTTCCACCTTGGTGGAATAATTCTAACAATCATGGTTGACTAGTAATATGCAGCAAAGCTCAAAAAATTGTGTTGGGTAGTTTCAGAAGCCAAGGATGGCTGAGAAAATGGTTCTTACAGAAACTAGAAAAGAGGTTGGAGGGTGGCCAGAGGCTGGAAAAAAAGGTGTCCCTGGATCTATTCCATCCAAATACTGTTGGAAGCAAGAGATAGAGCAATGGGACTATGGCACATATATTTCAGTCACATTGTTAATTGAACATTCCTTTTTAAAATCAAGCTGCTTAGTAAGGCCACAGGCTGCAGACTACTGAACATCTCCTGAGGGAGACCTGAAGTCTACACCTTGGGTAGAAACCTGAATAGAGCACAAAGCTCTCCTTCATTCACAAATAACATGAAGTCTTGGTTTTCTACGTAAGCAGCTCTGGAATTCTCTACCATGGTGCTTACCACCGTCTAGGGACAAAGTTGGGGCAACAGAGCCAGAAGAACCTTTTTTCACTGAGGCTGCTCTAGATTCCAGACAGCAGCAAACCATTGAGTCCTTACAGAGTTGAGCACAGAAGAGCTCATGCTGCTGTGGCCCATGTATAGCCTTTATGGTAGACATCATGATGTGCTGCCCAGAACGCAGCTGCACAATGATTTTTTGCCTTTGCTTTGGGGATGACAGTTGGAAGACTAGCATCAGATATTAACCCTCTTAACCCTCCATTGTTCTTATCTTGAGTACTGTCCCCTCTCTTACCCCTGGATTAGACCCATATCTCGTCCCTGATAAGTGGGAGAATGATAGTCTGGTCCTGCCATCCAGATTGGCATTGAAGACCCATCCTAGCTTTAGCATACCCTTTGGGGTTGGCTGAGCCTTCATGAGACTGCATTGCAACTCCACGTCTCCCTCTGCCAATCTGGCTTCCTTTCCTTCCACAAGGGGTAATGTCAAGAGTACTCTCTAATGAATTTCCCACATTTATTTCAGTCTGCTCCTAGGGAACCCAGCCTTTGACAGCCTTCATTCCTGTCTCCATGGTCCCCTGTGAGCAAGAGTGGGTTGGCTTGAGTGAGATGGCTAATATCCTCAATCTTGCTTGTTTTGTGTTTCTGCTTACAAAAATAGATGGATGTGTCAACCTACTTCTTTCATGCAAAGTGGGAAAAACTGCCCAAAAGTCGGCCACTGGGAGGGCTTTCCATCTCCCATTGCCTTTCAGACAGTTTGTTGAATGGGACTAATATTCCAGTGACTGTTTTCCAGCATTGCTGGCACACTGTAGACCTGCGTATAACCCAGGTTTGTGCATTTCCTCTTCAGTTAGTTAAAACCCCAAGGAGCCACAGGTGGTTTGAGAGAGGACTGGCAAATGAACAGGAGAGGGAAAGGGTACTATGAGATTCTGAACTACCTGTTTATGTGATATATTGTACCTTTTGCAGTTAATCTTAATTGGTGTTTAATGTCCTCTTTGTTTTATGATGCCTATCTCTGACCTGAGATTTCCATGAAATTGGTTTTATCTAATCTATCAAACTTTAGGGTCCTGTGGTGTCCCATGGTCAAGCTTTGGTTTCATATGGAGCCAAACAGCAATCCAGCAGAATTACTTAAAAGAACAAGGCATTGTGGGTATTAGAGAGGGCACGGATTGCATGGAGCACTGGGTGTGGTGCAAAAAAAATGAATACTTATGCTGAAAATAAATTTAAAGAAAGAAAGAAAGAAAGAAAGAAAAATTAAAAAAAAAATACAAAAAAAAAAAGAACAGGGCATGGCCTTGCTTCAGTACCCTAGGCATCTGTATTTTGACTTATTTTTTCCACTTGGACCATAAGAGGCTCCATACAGCATCTGTTGACCAGTATCTGAGTGCTGTGCTATAGGCCCAAGTGATAGGGCAACTTAACCTGCTACAGAGTGTACGCTTGCTCTCGGTTCCACTTCAGTTTGACAGCTTGTGGGTTACCTGGTAAATGAGTCAGAGTAGTACTCCTATTTAGTCTGTTTCCAAAGCCTGAAAAGATGCTTCCTGGTGGATGGTAGGAGGTCCAGCAATTTGTCCTTTACTTTAGAGGGCGTGTTGCAATATGTTGCAATATGCCCAGACCATTGAGGTGTCAGGCCTACATTTCTACGAGGTGGTTATCTTCAACCTCTGGTACTTGGTACTTATATATTGCTAAATCCTCTAAGGCACTTGCTTCTTGCTGTTCATCTCCTACAAATAATGCCATTAATAGTATGGAACATTGTGGTGGCAGGTGGGTAACCAAGACAAGATCCTTGTGGACTCTTTGCCATGGCGAAGAAAAGTTGGCCTAACCAAGAACTTAGTGAAGTTGTGTTATTGTCCATGCCAAGTAGAGACAAACTTTAGCAAGAGTGTTACTGAAACTAGCTCTTGCTAGTCTTATTCTACCTTCTGTTTTACTGTGTGAATGAGATTAGGGCTTGGCAGCATGTTGCTCAAGAATCCATAACTTCTTTGTGTTTCCACTAGGGCTTGCATACTTTATTTACTAAGGAATAACCATGGCAATGTTTTTCTCTTAACTCTTGCAGTAGCAAGGACAAGTACAGTAATGGTCCAGTATAAATATAGCAGACCTGCTGCTGCCCCTCGGAACAATTTGTTACTTAAACTGTAAACCCTGGAGGATTTTACTAGTTACCAAGCACATTTAGATATGGCCTTAAGAGAGATAGGAGAAGGGAGTTGGAGGAGATTGGAAGGGGAGGTGAACCATGAGAGACTATGGACTCTGAAAAACAGTCTGAGGGGTTTGAAGGGGCGGGGAGTGGGAAGTCGGGGTACCAGGTGGTGGGTATTATAGAGGGCATGGATTGCATGGAGCATTGGGTGTGGTGCAAAAATAATGAATACTGTTATGCTGAAAATAAAAAATAAATAAATAAAAAAGAATTTTACCAAAAAAAAAATACATATACTAGCAACAGGTCTTTGGGGAGAAGGATGATGTACGACCGTAAAGCTGGGCATCTGGGGATACCTGGCTTGCTCAGGGCGGAAGGCTGCCCCTTCACAGAAGCCGCGCAGCCACCCGCTCAGGGCGGAATGACAACCTCCTGCTTCCCTTTTCCGTTATCGCTCCTTTCTCTTCCCAGAATCCCCCCCTCCTTGTTAGTTAGATGAGTCCTTTGAATGTGCTTGCTTAACTATAAACTTTATCCTCCTCCTTGATTGCCTGCAAGACGTGACTAACATTTGACCTTCATCGGTCCTTGTGTTGGCTATTGTTTTTATCTAATAAAATTAAGACTGTGGAGTTGCTCGTGGCAGCAGTCCTTTTTGACTGTTGTCCCCTGCTCCCAGTCTCTTGCAGCTGACTTGTTCGTGCCTAATTCATCTCCCATCGCTGGCTGGAAGCGGCAAGTGGTGCCCAAACAGGGACCAGACCAGACCTGATCTGATCAGAAATAAAACAGGAGAAGAAGCCCCAACGTGAGTTTTGCATGGCCGTCCCTTTTTCCCACTGGTGAGTTGTGGGCCATTATCGCAGGGTATGGGTAATCTAGACAGCACAAATGATTATCACCCTTACGTGTGTTTATTGAGAAGGCTCCTGAAGGTGGGAGGAGCAAAAGTCAGTGAGGGCCAACTTATGGAGCAAATTTTAAAGGTAATTAAAGAACATTGCTCTTGGTTCCCTATATTAGAGACTTTAGATTTACAAACATGGGAAAAAGTAGGTCACAAGTTAAAACTTTCATATACGAAAGGAAAGCAAATTCCAGTCACTATATGGCTTACTTAGACCCTCATTTGTTCTGTTTTGGAGCCTTTACAAACCCCTGATTTGGAGAGCGATAATGAATGTTCAGGAGAAACTAAAAAAGAGGAACCTGAACATGCCATCCAGGAGGAGAAAGAAACTATTAAAGCCACCAGAAAGGAATATAGAAAGGAGGAAACTCCTCCTCCTCCTCCAGTAACAGAACAAAAGGTGCCCATGGCACTGTCGCCATTGGCTCCGCCATTCTATAAGAAGGCACTATTTAATGAAAAAGATGAAAAGTACATGGCTATCGGCTGTTCAGAAAGGCCTCCTTGAAGCACAGCGAGTGGGAGACCTAGATGCCTTGCATTTTAATTTCTCGGTTATTATAACAGAACATGTCGCCCCAGGACATGATCCTAACAACCCTAATGGTGTCTATGAGGCCAAGCATGAGCAATATCCCTTCAAATTATTGAAGGAACTAAAACAGGCAGTACAAAACTATAGAGCTAATTTTTCATTTACAACAGGAATTATTCAAGGCATCGCAGAAGGCAATCGACTTATTCCGACGGATTGGTCATTGCTAGCGAGAACAGTTCTATCTCCAAGTGAGTTCTTGAAGTTCAAAACATGGTGGCAAGATGAAGAAGAAATAGCAGCTGCCCATAATAGAGCTCATAACATTCCTATTTCCATGGAACAGCTCATGGGTCTTGGACCATGGGCCCAGGTTCAAGACCAGGTATTAATGAATGATCAAGCTGTTGAGCAGCTCCAGTGTTGCTGTTTGAGAGTACGGGAGAGGATAGAATCTCAGGGAGATAAGTACTCTTCTTTTCAAAAAGTGGTACAGGGTCCAAGAGAGCCCTATACTGATTTTATTGCAAGATTACAAGAGGCTATCAGAAGGCAGATAAATAATCTTGAGGCTACAGATACCATTATGCAACTATTGGCTTATGAGAATGCTAATTCTGATTGTAAGAAGTTGTTAGAACCCTTTAAAGGCAAGGGAACATTGACAGATTATATTAAGCTATGTCAAGGAGTAGGAACAGAGACCTATAAAGACCTATTGCTTGTTAGCTCAAGCAATGGCTGCTCTGACCACAGGAAAATTTAAAGGACTATGTTTCAACTGTGGGCAAGCAGGGCACAAGTATCAATCTTACTTTTGGATATCAAAATAGGCCAATATGCATCGGCAATCATTCCAGTTGCCTTGTTCCTGGTTATCAGAAATGGTTGGTGGACCTTACTACTAATAATTATTTGACTAAAGCTCAGTTACATTTATTCTCCATTAAAAGATTCTAAGCCTACAAATATCGGGGTCCTCGCTATAATGCAGCACCTCCATTCCCAAATGCAAACCAACACAAATGTGGTCTGATGAGGGAATTTGCCCTTTATGGAAGGATTGTCGAGCTTCTCACCCCAGTATTGTTATTAATGATTCCTGTGGCATTGTATGGGACTGGTCCCCTAAGGGGTTGGCAGTCACCAATTGTACTGGGGAACCCTGCTCCCCCATCAAAAGTTAAAATGGCAAGTTTTTGATGATCCCATTTTACCGCAAACCTTAGCTTCAGGAGATGCACCTCTGGTGTGGCTTGGGCAGGGACTTTCTATGCCATCTCCTTTTGTTGATTATCATAAAAGACAAAAGAATTTATGGACGGTCGCTACCGCTTTAAGTCACGTAAGAGTTTGGAATGACTCTTACATTCATCAGTCTAATAAATATGCATTTTCTTTTTTCCTTATGGATGAAGAATGGGTAAGAGCTTGTGTTAGAGATCCCTATGTTTTTGTTATTGGAAAAATGACTTTTATTCATAGTAATAGAGAAATAGACTGTCTAAACTGTAAGACGTTCACCTGTGTAGATAAGAATGTATATAAAGACAATTCTATCATTCTTTTAGCTAGAAGAAGAATAGGCATTTGACTACTGGTGAAACACCACCGTGTTTGGGAAAGCTCTCTAGACGTACATATACTTTTAACAGTATTGAAGAACTGGGTCCATAGAACAAAAAGATTTGTTGGGTTACTTATAACAGCTATTCTAGGAAGTATAACCATTACTGCTACAGCGACCACTGCAGGAATGGCCTTGCATCAAACTGTACAAACTACACAATTTGTACAGAAGTGGCACGAGAATGCTAGCAAGGCCTGGAATCAACAAGTGATCATAGATCAAAAATTAGATGAAAGTGTCTCTGATTTAGAAACTAGCCATGATATATATAGGAGATGATCTTCAGCATATAAAGCTTAGACTTCATATTTTATGTGATTGGAATGTTTCTTTTTTCTGTGTTACTTCCCATGCCTATAATCAATCAGAAGTATCTTGGAGCAAAATTTGGCGACATATTACTAACCATTATGGTGATAATCTAACCTTAGATATTAAACAACTTCAAGGTATGATTCTAAGTATTACTCATCATTACAATCCGTTTCAGGAGTGAGTTTTACTCAAAGAATGAATGATATTCTGTCTGATTTAAACCCTTCTACTTGGATCACACAAACTGGTCTCGGTGTTATAGGTGGAATGATTATTCTTCTTATTGCTATAATCTTTTTATGCTTAGTCCTCAGAAGCACGCGAAAATCCCTCCAATGAATGAAAACTCAAGAAGCTGCAAAATCAACTTTTCTACTTCTTCACAAACAAAAGTGGGGAGATGCTGCTGCCCCACGGAACAATTTGTTACTTAAACTGTAACTCCTGGAGGATTTTACTAGTTGCCAAGCACATTTAGAGATGGCCTTAAGAAATACATATACTGGCAACAGGTCTTTGGGGAGAAGGACGATGCACGACCGTGAAGCTGGGCAGCTGGGGATACCTGGCTCGCTCAGGACGGAAAGCCACCCCTTCACAGAAGCTGTGCAGCTGGGAATGCCCAGCCTGCCCAGGGGAACGTGGCCTGCTTCAGGGAAGCCGAGCACCCAGGAATGCCTGGTCAGGCCAGGGTGGAACGAAAGACGCCTGCTTCCCTTTTCCGTTATTGCTCCTTTCTCTTCCCAGAAGGACCCCCCCCCCCTTGTTAGTTAGATGAGTCCTTTGAATGTGCTTGTTTAACTATAAACTTTATCCTCCTCCTTGATTGCCTGCAAGACGTGACTAACATTTGACCTTCATCAGTCCTTGTGTTGGCTATTGTTTTTATCTAATAAAAGTAAGACTGTGGAGTTGCTCGTGGCAGCAGTCCTTTTCGACTGTTGTCCCCTGCTCCCAGTCTCTTGCAGCTGACTTGTTTGTGCCTAATTCTTCTCCCGTCGCCAGTTGGAAGTGGCACAGACCAATTGTTTGAATCTTAACCAATATTAGGTCATCTATAGGTTTCAACTTCCATTAACAATTTTTTTTTTATTGTGCTAAGAAAACTTGGATTTGTTAAGGTAGGTCTCATTTTGAGAGCACAATACTGCATTAATTCTAGGTGTAATGTTGTACAGCAGGTTCTCTAGAGCTCATTCATCTCGTATAACAAACTTCATGCAAGATCATCAGCTCCACGGACTTTGCCAGTAGTCTCCTGGTACCACACAGTAAAATGAGATCTGAGGGGAGCTGTGAAAAGCCCCTCCTTGCTCACTACAAATGTCAAATTCACTGACTTCAGAAGGAGCAGGAGTCTTTGGAGTAGGAGCTCCTATCACTCCTACCTTTTAACAGGCAGTATATGCCTGGGGCTCACAGCCTTTTTGAAGTGAAGTCCCACATTCAGTGCTCTGAGAAACTGAATGCTGATGTCAAATTGTTTATTTCTGGAGGTTCTTGACACACTATAGAAACTAAAAAATGATTTTTCTGCATCCAAAATAGTGGAAAGTCTCTTCCAAGAAGGCAGGAGAGAAGCAAGGTCTATGCTTCCTAGTGATTTCTGGTATTTTTCATATATGTTCTAATATCAAAAGGATTCCATAGCACTGAGATGGTTTTTGCCACCTTTTGAAACATTTACAGTATTTACAATAAAGTAGTACGTTATTGAATGGATCTGGGTATCATGTCAATTATATTTTATTTTATTTTTTAAAAATTTATTATTTATTATTTATTTATTTTTTATTTCTTTTTAATTTAATTTTATTTTTTGTATTTATTTTTATTTTTTATTTCTTTTCAGTGTAACAGTATTCTTTGTTTTTGCACCACACCCAGAGCTCCATGCAATCCATGCCCTCTCCAATACCCACCACCTGGTACCCCAACCTCCCACCCCCCCGCCACTTCAAACCCCTCAGATTGTTTTTCAGAGTCCATAGTCTCTCATGATTCACCTTCCCTTCCAATTTCCCCCAACTTCCTTCTCCTCTCTAACTCCCCATGTTCTCCATGCCATTTGTTATGCTCCACAAAGAAGTGAAACCATATGATAATTCACTCTCTCTGCTTGACTTATTTCACTCAGCATAATCTCTTCGAATCCCATCCATGTTGCTACAAAAGTTGGGTATTCATCCTTTCTGATGGAGGCATAATACTCTATAGTGTATATGGACCACATCTTCCTTATCCATTTGTCCGTTGAAGGGCATCTTGGTTCTTTCCACAGTTTGGCGACCGTGGCCATTGCTGCTATAAACATTGGGGTACAGATGGCCCTTCTTTTCATGACATCTGTATCTTTGGGGTAAATACCCAGGAGTACAATTGCAGGGTCATAGGGAAGTTCTATTTTTAATTTCTTGAGGAATCTCCACACTGTTCTCCAAAGAGGCTGCACCAACTTGCATCCCCACCAACAGTGTAAGAGGGTTCCCCCTTCTCCACATCTCCTCCAATACATGTTGTCTCCTGTCTTGTTAATTTTGGCCATTCTAACTGGTGTAAGGTGATATCTCAATGTGGTTTTAATTTGAATCTCCCTGATGGCTAGTGATGATGAACATTTTTTCATGTGTCTGATAGCCATTTGTATGTCTTCATTGGAGAAGTGTCTGTTCATATCTTCTGCCCATTTTTTTGATATGATTATCTGTTTTGTGTGTGTTGAGTTTGAGGAGATCTTCATAGATCCTGGATATCAACCTTTTGTCTGTACCGTCATTTGCAAATATCTTCTCCCATTCTGTGTGTTGCCTCTTTGTTTTGTTGACTATTTCCTTTGCTGTGCAGAAGCTTTTGATTTTGATGAAGTCCCAAAAGTTTATTTTTGCTTTTGTTTCCTTTGCCTTTGGTGACATATCTTGAAAGAATTTGCTGTGGCTGATATCGAAGAGGTTACTGCCTATATTCTCCTCTAGGGTTCCGATGGATTCCTGTCTCACGTTGAGGTCTTTTATCCATTTCGAGTTTATCTTTGTGTACGGTGTAAGAGAATGGTTGAGTTTCATTCTTCTACATATAGCTGTCCAATTTTCCCAGCACCATTTATTGAGGAGACTGTCTTTTTTCCACTGTATATTTTTTCCTCTTTTGTCAAAGATTATTTGGCCATAGAGTTGAGGGTCCATATTTTTTAATAAACATCTAATATATTTTTATCCCCAGGGGTACAGGTCTGTGAATCACCAGGTTTACACACTTCACAGCACTCACCATAGCACATACCCTCCTTAATGTCCATAACAACACCCCCTTCTCCCAAACCCCCTCCCCCCAGCAACCTTCAGTTTGTTTTGTGAGATTAAGAGTCACTTATGGTTTGTCTCCCTCCCAATCCCATCTTGTTTCATTTATTCTTCTCCTACCCACTTAAGCCCCCATGTTGCATCACCACTTCCTCATATCAGGGAGATCATATGATAGTTGTCTTTCTCCGATTAACTTATTTTGCTAAGCATGATACCCTCTAGTTCCATCCATATCATTGCAAATGGCAAGATTTCATTTCTTTTGATGGGTGCATAGTATTCCATTGTGTATATATACCACATCTTCTTTATCCATTCATCTGTTGATGGACATCTAGGTTCTTTCCATAGTTTGGCTATTGTAGACATTGCTGCTATAAACATTGGGGTGCACGTGCCCCTTTGGATCACTATGTTTGTATCTTAGGGTAAATACCCAGTAGTGCAATTGCTGGGTCATAGGGTAGTTCTATTTTCAACATTTTGAGGAACCTCCATGCTGTTTTCCAGAGTGGTTGCACCAGCTTGCTTTCCCACCAAGAGTGTAGGAGGGTTCCCCTTTCTCCACATCCTCACCAGCTTCTGTCATTTCCTGAATTGTTAATTTTAGCTATTCTGACTGGTGTGAGGTGATATCTCACTGTGGTTTTGATTTGTATTTCCCTGATGCCGAGTGATATGGAGCACTTTTTCATGTGTCTGTTGACCATCTGGATGTCTTCCTTGCAGAAATGTCTGTTCATGTCTTCTTCCCATTTCTTGATTGGATTATTTGTTCTTTGGGTGTCAAGTTTGCTAAGTTCTTTATAGATTTTGGACACTAGCCCTTTATCTGATATGTCGTTTGCAAATATCTTCTCACATTCTGTCAGTTGTCTTTTGGTTTTGTTAACTGTTTCCTTTGCTGTGCAAAAGCTTTTGATCTTGATGAAATCCCAATAGTTCTTTTTTGCCCTTGCTGCCCTTGCCTTTGGCGATGTTCCTAGGAAGATGTTGCTGCGGCTGAGGTTGAAGAGGTTGCTGCCTGTGTTCTCCTCAAGGATTTTGATGGATTCCTTTCTCACCTTGAGGTCCTTCATCCATTTTGAGTCTATTTTTGTGTGTGGTGTAAGGAAATGGTCCAATTTCATTTTTCTGCATGTGGCTGTCCAATTTTCCCAACACCATTTATTGAAGAGACTGTCTTTTTTCCATTGGACATTCTTTCCTGCTTTGTCGAAGATTAGTTGACCATAGAGTTGAGGGTCTATTTCTGGGCTTTCTATTCTGTTCCATTGATCTATGTGTCTGTTTTTGTGTTAGTACCATGCTGTCTTGATGATGACAGCTTTGTAATAGAGCTTGAAGTCTGGAATTGTGATGCCACCAACTTTGGCTTTCTTTTTCAATATCCCTTTGGCTGTTCGAGGTCTTTTCTGGTTCCATATAAATTTTAGGATTCTTTGTTCCATTTCTTTGAAAAAAATGGATGGTATTTTGATAGGAATTGCATTAAATGTGTAGATTGCTTTAGGAAGCATAGACATTTTCACAATATTTATTCTTCCAATCCAGGAGCATGGAACATTTTTCCATTTCTTTGTGTCTTCCTCAATTTCTTTCATGAGTACTTTATAGTTTTCTGAGTATAGATTCTTAGCCTCCTTGGTTAGGTTTATTCCTAGGTATCTTATAGTTTTGGGTACAATTATAAATGGGATTGACTCCTTAATTTCTCTTTCTTCTGTCTTGTTGTTGGTGTGGAGAAATGCAACTGATTTCTGTGCATTGATTTTATATCCTGACACTTTACTGAATTCCTATACAAGTTCTAGCAGTTTTGGAATGGAGTCTTTTGGGTTTTTCACATATATTATCATATCATCTGCGAAGAGTGATAGTTTGATTTCTTCTTTGCCGATTTGGATGCCTTTAATTTCCTTTTGTTGTCTGATTGCTGAGGCTAGGACTTCTAGTACTATGTTGAATAGCAATGGTGATAATGGACATCCCTGCCGTGTTCCTGACCTTAGTGGAAAAGCTTTGTTTTTCTCCATTGACAATGATATTTGCGGTGTTTTTTTCATAGATGGCTTTGATAATATTGAGGTATGTGCCCTCTATTCCCTACACTGTGAAGAGTTTTAATCAGGAGGGGATGTTGTACTTTGTCAAATGCTTTTTCAGCATCTATTGACAGTATCATATGGTTCTTGTTCTTTCTTTTATTAATGTGTTGTATCACATTGATTGATTTGCAGATGTTGAACCAACCTTGCAGCCCTGGAATAAATCCCACTTGGTCATGGTGAATAATCCTTTTAATGTACTGTTGAATCCTATTGGCTAGTATTTTGGTGAGAATTTTCACATCTGTGTTCATTAAGGATATTGTTCTGTAGTTCTCTTTTTTGATGGGATCCTTGTCTGGTTTTGGGATCAAGGTGATGCTGGCCTCATAAAATGAGTTTGGAAGTTTTCCTTCCATTTCTATGTTCTGGAATAGTTTCAGGAGAATAGGAATTAGTTCTTCTTTAAGTTTTTGGTAGAATTCCCCTGGAAGCTGTCTCGCCCTGGGCTTTTGCTTGTTTGGAGATTTTTGATGACTGTTTCAATCTCCTTACTGATTATGGGTCTGTTCAAGTTTTCTATTTCTTTATGGTTCAGTTGTGGTATTTTAATGTCTCTAGGAATGCATCCATTTCTTCCAGATTGTCAAATTTGTTGGCGTAGAGTTGCTCATAGTATGTTCTTATAATTGTCTGTATTTCTTTGGTGTTAGTTGTGATCTCTCCTCTTTCATTCATAATTTTATTTATTTGGGTTCTTTCTCTTTTCTTTTTGATAAGTCTGGCAAGGGGTTTATCAATCTTATTAATACTTTCAAAGAACCAGTTCCTAGTTTTGTTGATTTGTTCTATTGTTTTTTTTGTTTTTGTTTTTGTTTTGTCTATATTTCATTGATTTCTGCTCTGATCTTTATGATTTCTCTTCTCCTGCTGGGTTTAGGGTTTCTTTCTTGTTCTTTCTCCAGCTCCTTTAGGTTTAGGGTTAGGTTGTGTACCTGAGGCCTTTCTTGTTTCTTGAGAAAGGCTTGTACCGCTATATATTTTCCTCTCAGGACTGCCTTTGTTGTGTCCCACAGATTTTGAATCATTGTATTTTCATTATCATTTGTTTCCATGATTTTTTTCAATTCTTCTTTAATTTCCTGGTTGACCCATTCATTCTTTAGAAGGATGCTGTTTAGTGTCCATGTATTTGGGTTCTTTCCAAGCTTCCTCTTGTGGTTGAGTTCTAGCTTCAGAGCATTGTGGTCTGAAAATATGCAGGGAATGATCCCAATCTTTTGATACTGGTTGAGTCCTGGTTAAGGACCGAGGATGTGATCTATTCTGGAGAATGTTCCATGTGCACTAGAGAAGAATGTGTATTCTGTTGCTTTGGGATGAAATGATCTGAATATATCTGTGATGTCCATCTGGTCCAGTGTGTCATTTAAGGCCTTTATTTCCTTGTTGATCTTTTGCTTGGATGATCTGTCCATTTCAGTGAGGGGAGTGTTAAAGTCCCCTACTAATATTGTATTATTGTTGATGTGTTTCTTTGATTTTGTCATTAATTGGTTTATATAGTTGGCTGCTCCCACGCTGGGGGCATAGACACTTAAAATTGTTAGATCTTCTTGTTGGACAGACCCTTTGAGTATGATATAGTGTCCTTCCTCATCTCTTATTATAGTATTTGGCTTAAAATCTAATTGATCTGATATAAGGATTGCCACTCCTGCTTTCTTCTGATGTCCATTCGCATGGTAAATTCTTTTCCACCCCCTCACTTTAAATCTGGAGGTGTCTTTGGGTCTGAAATGAGTTTCTTGTAGGCAACATATAGATGGGTTTTGTCTTTTTATCCATTCTGATACCCTGTGTCTTTTGATTGGGGCATTTAGCCCATTAACATTCAGGGTAACTATTGAGAGATATGAATTTAGTGCCATTGTATTGCCTGTAAGGTGACTGTTACTGTATATTGTCTCTGTTCCTTTCTGATCTACTACTTTTAGGGTCTCTCTTTCTTAGAGGACCCCTTTCACTATTTCCTGTAGAGCTGGTTTGGTGTTTGCAAATTCTTTCAGTTTTCGTTTGTCCTGGAAGCTTTTAATCTCTCCTATTTTCAATGATAGCCTAGCTGGATATAGTATTCTTGGCTGCATGTTTTTCTCATTTAGTGCTCTGAATATATCATGCCAGCTCTTTCTGGCCTGCCAGGTCTCTGTGGATAAGTCTGCTGCCAGTCTAATATTTTTACCATTGTATGTTACAGACTTCTTTTCCCGGGCTGCTTTCAGGATTTTCTCTTTGTCACTAAGACTTGTAAATTTTACTATTAGGTGACGGGGTGTGGACGTATTATTGTTGATTTTGAGGCGGGTGTTCTCTGCACCACCTGGATTTTGATGCTTGTTTCCTTTGCCATATTGGGGAAATTCTCTCCAATAATTCTCTCCTGTATGTCTTCTGCTCCCCTCTCTCTTTCTTCTTCTTCTGGAATCCCAATTATTCTAATGTTGTTTCATCTTATGGTATCACTTAGCTCTCGATTTCTCCCCTCGTGGTCCAGTAGCTGTTTGTCCCTCTTTTGCTCAGCTTCTTTTCTCTGTCATTTGGTCTTCTATATCACTAATTCTTTCTTCTGCCTCATTTATCCTAGCAGTGGGAGCCTCCATTTTTTTTAAAAGATTTTATTTATTTATTTGACAGAGAGAGATCACAAGTAGGCAGAGAGGCAGGCAGAGAGAGAGAGGAAGGGAAGCAGGCTCCCTGCTGAGCAGAGAGCCCGATGTGGGACTCGATCCCAGGACCCTGAGATCATGACCTGAGCCGAAGGCAGCAGCTCAACCCACTGAGCCACCCAGGTGCCCCGAGCCTCCATTTTTGATTGCACCTCATTAATAGCTTTTTAAATTTCAACTTGGTTAGATTTTAGTTCTTTTATTTCTCCAGAAATGGCTTTTATATCTCCCAAGAGTGTTTCTCTAATATCTTCCATGCCTTTTTCGAGCCCGGGTAGAACCTTGAGAACCGTCATTCTGAACTCTAGATCTGACATATTACCAATGTCTGTATTGATTAGGTCCTTAGCCTTCAGTACTGCCTCTTGTTCTATTTTTTGTGGTGAATTTTTCCGCCTTGTCATTTTGTCTAGAGAAGAGTATATGAAGGTGCAAGTAAAATACTAAAAGGGTGGCAAAGACCCCATGAAAATAAGCTTTAACCAAATCAGAAGAGATCCCAAATCGTGGGGGGGTTGGGGTGGGGAAGGGGATAAAAAGAGGTTCAGAAAAAAAAAAGAATTAAAAAAAGAAAATGAACAACAAAAAATTCAAAAAAGAAAGAAAAAAATATATATATATTAGATAAAATAGTTAAAAAACGTTTACAAAGAAAAGGGTAAAAGTTAAAAAAAATCTAGCAGAAGAAGAGGAAAAAAAATTGAAAAAGAAAAAAAAATTAAATTAACTGCAAGACTAAAGAATCATGGGGAGAAAGCCAATGAGTTCTGTGCTTTGCTTTCTCCTCCTTTGGAATTCCTTTGTTTTCCTTGGTATTGAAACTGCACTCCTTGGTAGGTGAACTTGGTCCTGTCTGGATTTCTTGTTGATCTTCTGGGGGAGGGGCCTATTGTAGTGATTCTCAAGTGTCTTTGCCCCAGGCAGAATTGCACCACCCTTACCAGGGGCTGGGCTGAGTAATTCAGTCGGGTTTGTTTTCGGGAGCTTTTGTTCCCTGACGCTTTCCGTGGAGTTCTGGAGGACAGGAATAAAAATGGCGGCCTCCTAGTCTCTGGCCAGAGGAGCCGAGGGCTCGGGGCCCCACTCCTCAGTGTGCCCTCAGAGAGTAGCGCCCAATTATTCCTGGCTCCCTAGCCTCTGGCCGCGCTCTGAGCTCACTGAGCCTGCCACCTGTTCAAGGTAACCCTGAGTTTAGAGCTTACTCCTCAGCTCTGTCTCTGTAGCCAGGTTCCCCGTTCTGATACCTGCAAGCTCTGTGACACTCAGACACCCCCGATCCTTCTGTCACCCTGCGGGACCTGAGGCCTCGCTCACCCCACGTGGACTTCACCCCGGTTTAGTCTCTGGAGTGATGTCCCTCAGCGGAACAAACTTTTAAAAGTCCTGATTTAGTGCTCAGTTGCTCCTCCACTTGCCAGGAGCCGGCCCCTCCCCCCACGGTCTATCTTCCCATCGCTTTGGATTCACTTCTCCGCCAGTCCTACCTTTCAGAAAGGGTTGATTTTCTGTTTCTAGAATTGCTGTTCTTCTTCTCTTCAATCTTCCATTGGATTTTTAGGTATTTGCAATCTTTAGATAAGCTATCTAACTGATCTCCTGCTACCTGAAGTAGTTTCAGCCTGCTACTTCTCTGTCATCTTGACTCCTCCGAATCTCATGTCAATTTTAAAATGGAAACTTAAGCTTCCCAGCTGTCCTAAAATTTCCTTTCACTAAGAGTTCCCTATGTATTCTGAAACCCTGTCCTAGTCCAAACCTGAGGTTTTCTTTATCGTGTCACCAAATGACTGATATCATGGGACACCAGTAGCATCCTGTCTAGGGAACTCTGATGTGGATTATTGTGGGTAAAGTACTCAGTTTTGCAAAGATGAGTTAATTCAGATAGTCCAGCTTACAGGTGTGAGTCAGAAGAATATGAAAACTCTCAAACATTGTGATTCAGTAGGAGATGATTGGACAGAGCTTTTTATTTTTATTGCTGGTGATGTTCACAGTGATGTGGATCTTGAGCAACTTGCAGAACTTGGCACAGGTTGAGTAAGGAAGCACATGGAAAATGAGGCAACCTACAACAAGAGTATCATTATATTTTTCTTCTTTGAATAAACTTTAAATTTAACATGGAACGTTTGTCTCCTTATAATCTTTCTTATGAGGTCCCAGCGAAGTGCATGGCTCTTTGTCTTCTGACTTTTCCTCTGCTGGCTTAATGTTTTTACTCTGTAATGTAGAGGTTTCTCCATCTGTCCAAATGCCCCCTGGGAATGTAGGTCTACAGAAATAGCTGCTTCCATACGTCCTCGTGTGATACTGTCTTCTGCCCTATGTGCCTTTGGCCTCCCCTTGAGCTATTAAAAAACCACACAGAAGTTTATGATTGTAAATTTTGGTCTTGATAATCGAGATGATTCAGAGGTCAAAGTACACCTTGAAATGTCAGAGATCAGTTTCCTTTTGATCCAGAAAAGCTACCTGGTACAGCAATCCCCTTAAACGCTGGTCACCCAGAACTTCAGGCTTAATGTCTTTTTAAGGCAGAGCAGATCTCAGTGACATGAACCCAAGGAAAATATCCCACATGTGTTGGGAGAACTCAGGTTCTAAACTATGATGCTGGCTAGAGGGAAAAGTGGGAAAGTTCTCCCCCATGCTTAACCACTACCTTGGCATGAGAATTCATGGTCTGAGGGGAGGGTGCCTATTAGTGATGACTGTGGGTGGTGGTGCTGCTAAGAGGGCTCCTTAAATCCCTGCAGTGTTCTGCCTTTTGAACAGACCACATCCATCCACCTGCTTTCATGAGGCCTCATTTCTCACAAAAATGGGGCCTCCTGAGAGTATGTACATTCTCTGACTAGAGTGACTTTTTTAAAAGCTTATTTTACTTCAATTCAGTTAGCATAGGGTATCATTAGTTTCTAAGTAGAGTTCAGTTATTCATCTGTTGCATATAGTACCCAGTGTTCATTAGATCCTGTGTCCTCAGTGTCCATCACCCAGTTATCTCCCAATCCTCCTCCCCTCCCTCAACCCTCAGATTGTTCCCTAGAGTTATGAGACTCTCATGTTTTTTCTCTCTTTGATTTCATCTTATTTTTCCCTCCCTTCCCCTATGATCTTCTATTTTCTTTAATTCTTCATGAGTGAAACTATATAATTGTCTTTCTCTGACTTATCTCACTTAGCATAGTACCCCCCAGTTCCATCCACATTGATGTAAATGGTATGATTTCATCCTTTTTGATGGCTGAGTAGTATTGCTGTGTGTGTATGTGTGTGTACACATACTCCAAATCTTTACCCAGTCATCTGTCAACCAACATCTAGGCTATTTCCATAGTTTGGCTATTGTAGACATTGCTGCTGTAAACACTGGGGTGCAGGTGCTCCTTCTAATCACAATGTTTGTGCCCTTTGGGTACATACCTAGTAGTGCAATGATTTTTAAAAGATTAAGTTCATATACTTTGCTACAAAGTCATAGCCTGGTCTCCCTGCTAAAAGCTGAAACTTGGCCCCCCAAAACTTCACAGTTAGCTCCCAGGGAGAGGAATGCAGAGTCTGAAGAAAGTGAAACAGAGTCACCATGGGCATATACTAAGGTGGTTGCCAAGGAAGTGAGACTTGAAGCATCTTTTTCCTCTGAAGATAGGAATAAACTTTTTCAACAGAAAAAAGTACCTCCTTTCTTTCCATTGGTGCAAAGGGAATGTTAATATCCCCTGGGTACTTTCAGGCCATGCATGTCTGCCTAAAGAGCAGGTTCCTGTCAGCATCCCACCATTGCAATATCTAAGAGACCCTATGCAGAAAAATATGCTTAGCTTAGGCTTAAGAGAAGCTGTCAGCCTTGAGTCAAAGCCAGCAGAATGGCTCAGAGATATGGCCACCAAGATGAAGTGTGTGGCATGAGCCATCCCCTGACCAAATGTTTGCACTTTGGAGAACAGTGTGGAGATTCCTCAAGAAATTAAAAATAGAGCTTCCCTATGACCCTGCAATTGCACTACTGGGTATTTACCCCAAAGATACAGATGTAGTGAAAAAAAGGGCCATCTGTATCCCAATGTTTATAGCAGCAATGGCCACGGTCGCCAAACTGTGGAAAGAACCAAGATGCCCTTCAACGAACAAATGGATAAGGAAGATGTGGTCCATATACACTATGGAGTATTATGCCTCCATCAGAAAGGATGAACACCCAACTTTTGTAGCAACATGGACAGGACTGGAAGAGATTATGCTGAGTGAAATAAGTCAAGCAGAGAGAGTGAATTATCATATGGTTTCACTTATTTGTGGAGCATAACAAATAGCATGGAGGACAAGGGGAGATAGAGAGGAGAAGGGAGTTGGGGGAAATTGGAAAGGGAGGTGAGCCATGAGAGACTATGGACTCTGAAAAACAATCTGAGGGGTCTGAAGGGGTGGGGGGTGGGAGGTTGGGGGAGCCAGGTGGTGGGTATTGGAGAGGGCACAGATTGCATGGAGCACTGGGTGTGGTGCAAAAACAATGAATACTGTCATGCTGAAAATAAATTTAAAAAATTAAAAAAAAATAAAAAAATATAAAATTAAAAAAAAAAAAAGAAAAACAGAGGTCCATGAGGCATTTTTTAAATTTGTTTGTTTTGTTTTTGTTTTTGTTTTTTTCTTTTTTCCTTTGCAGGTGGGAGCCAGAGTAAAGACTTTGTAGCATCTCTGCTAGCCTAGAGTAGGTGTTCTGACCCTTTCTGGGAGTTTGTGATAGTCTGGGTTCCATAGGCCTCTTGACAGAGGGACCTGCTGGAGTATGCATTTGGTATGAAGAGGAGTTCAAGTGTCAGACTATAGATTTTAGAGTTTGGGGAATGGCTACTTCTGCTGTTACTGATGGCCACTGTGTGAGATGAGTGGTTAGAATGGATAATCTTATTCGATTAGGGGTCTGGCTGAATCATTAAATTCCCATTAAAACATCTTTAAAGCCTTGTTCACTGGTGCAGTTAGAACCATAGGTTCCTCTGTGCTCAGAACCTTGAACCAGATTCTGTTCAGATTATCAACCCAGAGAAGGTTCTTTGTCCTTTTAATCTATATAACTTTGTACCTGAGGATAAGATGGCCATGCTGGGGTGAAGAGCATCAAACAAATGCTTACCAGCATATAGAGTAGATGAACCAGGAAACACTTGAGATACAATCAAATCTCTCCCTCCTGCTTGGAGAAACCGCCTCCCCACAAAATAAATAGTTAAGAGAAAAACTACCTAAAAGAGTAAGTCTTTGGTTAGATTTGCATTTTATTTAAAAAAATATTTTATTTATTTATTTGCTAGAGACATAGTGAGAGAGGGAACACAAGCAGGGGGAGTGGGAGAAAGAGGCCTCCCACTGAGAAGGCAGCTTGATGCAGGGCCTGATCCCAGGACCTTGGGATCGTGACCTGAGCTGAAGGCAGACACTTAATGACTGAGCCACCCAGGCACCCCTAGATATGTATTTTAAAGTAAGGATTAAAAAAAATTCAAAGGGAGACCCTGGTTTCTTGGATGAAATTTTCAGCTTTCACCTTCAAAAGAAACCATTGAAAGTTACTTTTGACCCAGCACAGAAGCTCAGAATTGAGGTATATCTTAGAGGCCATGTGTCTCAGAGTCAGATACCTTGCCTGATAGAAACCTAAACCTGCTATCACTATTCTGCTCCAACTTCAATGTGGGAGACCTCTTCCTTCTCTGCAAGCATGCAGGGGGAGGGGAAGGTGCTGACCAGTTGACTTCAGCTGAGATTAGAGTGGCTTCAGATGAATGGACCCCAAAATTTGCTGTACTTTGAGTTGTAGACATTTAATAACCCAATCCCCAGCTGTTCAGTGTTACCCAGATACTTGTGTTGTAGCAGAAATGCTCTGGTGAGATTATCTTAGTTTTAAAACAGCTATACTCATTTTGGTTATATCTTCTGAGTACAATCTATAGGGTTTTTTTTTTTTTTAAACTAAAGTTCATAAAGGGCAGAAAAGTGATAGCGTTACCCGGTTAAAATGCAGAGTCTAGTACTTAGGGATGATGTAATGGGCTGTGTTCTCAGAAATCTATAGGGGAAAATCTTTGGCGTTCCTTGGTCCAAACTCTTGATATAGCTCTCCACTGGCCAAGTGAATATTGATTGGGTAAAGTTATCTGTTTAATCAGTCAGCAGATGGAAGGGGGTAACTGATGTCCCTGCTAAAAGCCTAACATGCATCTTGAGTTGTAGAATACAAACAAATTACTGGATCTTTACAGCTGACACCAAGAAAACCACAGGGTGGGACTTCTCAAGGATGGGTGAATTGTGATAGACCACAGGAATCTCCTAGGGACAACAGGGGAACAATTATCAGAAGGAAGGTTTTTCCCCTTGAAATTGCAAGATCAACTCTGTATTTCTCTGTCTTTAGATGACACTTGGAGAATGGCCTGCCTACTCTATCCCAGAGTTGTCTTCATTCTACTCTGGAATATCTTTTACTCTGTCCTGTCTTGCTCAAGGAGTAAAAACTAACTATACAAGCAAATGTGTGCTGTGATAACACCAGAGGGATCGTGTGCTTGGCTGTTGTCTGGGGGAATGGTTGTGCTAGGTGCCTGCCAAGCTTCCTTTAAACTAGTCCTCCATGGAAGAAACCAGGACTTAAGGAAGAACCATAATACAGCAGCAGTCCCAAACAAGATACTTTTATAGACAGCTTCTGAGTCAGTTAGCAAAGGATAATGATACCCTGTGTTTCACAAAAACAGTTCATTCTCTTTCTCACAGGCCTATGGTTTGGAAAGGAAGCTTTTTTCGTATGTGCTCCTGAGATCTGGAAATGTACATCATGAATTTCCACTAAGGATTTCCAAACAGAGAGGGACTTTGTTGGGTTTTCCCTGTTATTTCGTTAGCTTTCTCTGAAGGAAGGGAATGAACAGTCCAAAAACATGAAGCAGTTAGATTCAGCAGGGAGGAACTTGGTGGCTCAAACCACAAGAGGAACTGTACCCAAAAGAACTTTTTAGTCATGAATCTTTTCTAGAAATGACTCTCAGTGTCATTTGGGGTCAGTGGGGTGCTCTGTTCTTCTAGCTTGCCTGATAGAGTAAAACCTCCTCTCTTCTTCAATAACATCAGGACCAGGTGTAAGTTTTACTTGGAGCAAACAGAAATCCAATCTCTTGTATATTAACCAGGAATAGATGCCTGACTAGTTAAAGCAAGCATAAATATGCTTATGTGGGTCCCTCTTACTGAAGAATCCTGAGAAAGGGACATGTAAGGGAGACACTTCTCTACATGAACATAAATTCAAGCAAGTCATTGTAGATGAAGTCATCCCTCATTCTCTCTCTGGCAGTTCTGTGTGAAGGAATAAATTATTGATTGGAAGGAGACCATCAACTCAAGGGCTTCCATGCTCAGTGTCTAACCAAGAAACCATAATATGTAAGATGTGAGCTCTTAAATTCTGTCGTTTTGTGCCACAACTAATCAAAGTAGGATAAAAGAAGGGATTGTCACCTCAGTTATCTGCTTTTAATTGGTCTAGAAGTCTTTTTTTAAAATTTATTCATTTTTTGAATTTCTTTTTAGTGTTCCAGAATTCATTGTTTATGCACCACACCCAGTGCTCCATGCAATATGTGCCTTCCATAATACCCATCACCAGGCTCACCTAACCTCCCACCTCCCTCCCCTCCAAAACCCTCAGTTTGTTTCTCAGAGTCCATATAGAGAGCCCAGATATGGGCCCTCAGCTTACGATACCCAGTGCTCCATGCAATATGTGCCCTCCATAATACCAACCACCAGGCTCACCCAACCACCCACCTCCCTCCCTTCAAAAACCCTCAGTTTGTTTCTCAGAGTCCATATAGAGAGCCAAGATATGGACCCTCAACTTTATGGTCAACTAATCTTCAACAAAGTAGGAAAAAATATACAGTGGAAAAAAGACAGTCTCTTCAATAAATTGTGCTGAGAAAATTGGACAGCTGTGTGTAGAAGACTTGACCATTCTCTTATACCATACACAAAGATAAACTCAAAATGGATAAAAGATCTCAACGTGAGGCAGGAATCCATCAGAATCCTAGAGGAGAATATAGGCAGTAACCTCTTTGAGACAACTTCTTTCAAGATGTGTCTCCAAAGGCAAAGGAAACAAAAGTGAAAATGAACTTTTGGGACTTCATCAAGATCAAAAGTGTCTGCACAGCAAAGGAAATAGTCAACAAAACAAAGAGGCAACCCACGGAATGGGAGAATGTATTCTCAAATGACAGTACAGACAAAGGGCTGGTATTCAAGATCTATAAAGAACTCAAACTCAACACACACACAAAACAGGTAATCACATCAAAAAATGGGCAGAAGACATGAACAGACACTTCTCCAAAGAAGACCTGCAAATGGCTAACAAACACATGAAAAAATGCTCATCATTACTAGCCATCAGGGAGACTCAAATCAAAACCACATTGAGATACCACCTTATACCAGTTAGAATGGCCAAAATTAGCAAGACAGGAAACAACGTGTGTTGGAGGGGACGTGGAGAAAGGGGAACCCTCTTACACTGTTGGTGGGAATGCAAGTTGGTGCAGCCACTTTGGAAAACAGTGTGGAGATACCTTAAGAAATTAAAAATAGAGCTTCCCTATGACCCTACAATTGCACTACTGGGTATTTACCCCAAAGATACAGATGTAGTGAAAAGAAGGGCCATCTGTACCCCATTATTCATAACAGCAATGGCCACAGTTGCCAAACTGTGGAAAGAACCAAGATGCCCTTCAATGGATGAACAGATAAAGAAGATATGGTCCCTATATACAAAGGAGTATTATACCTCCATCAGAAAGGATGACTACCCAACTTTTGTATCAACATGCATGGGACTGGAAGAGATTATGCTTAGTGAAATAAGTCAAGGAGAGAGAGTCAATTATATGGTTTTGCTTATTTGTGGAGCATAAGGAATAACATGGAGGACATGGGGAGATGGAGAGGAGAAGGGAGTTGGGGGAAATTGGAGGGGGAGATCTAGAAGTATCTTAATTGCTCTATGTTTGAAGGATATTTTCATTGGATAAAGAATTGCTGCTTAAAACTTTCTTTGAATGTTTTAAATACGTGGTTCTTCAGCCTTCTGGTCTCTGTGGTCTCTGATTAGAAATCAGCTGTCAAGCTTACTGAGGCTCCCTTGTATGTGATGAGTCACTGTTTTCTTGCCACTTTCAAGATTCAGTCTTTCAGCAGGCTTATGTGTGTAAGCTGTGGGTCCCTTTGAGTTTATTCTAGTGGAAGTTCATTGTCTTAGATGTGGCAATAAATAAAACCAAATTTGGGGAGTTTACAGTCATTTCTTCAAATATTCTTTCCTTTTCTCTTCTTTTTGGACCAGCATCATGTACATACTGGTATGCTTGATGGTGTCCCACAGGTGTCTGAGGCTCTGCTCACTTTTTCTGATTCTCAGACTATAATATCAATCAACCAGGTTTTGTGTTCGCAGATTCATTCTTCCATCAGCTCATATTTGCTATTGAGCCCCTTAAGTGAAATTGTTATTGTACTTCTCAACTCCAAAATTTTCCACATGGTTCCTAAATTTCTATTGATCTGCCTTTTAAGACATGGTTCTCATACTTTACAAACAATTTCCTTTATTTTGAAGGTATTTATTTTAGTATCGCCCTCGCCCCGCAAGGACGACAAGACGCCCTGGTTCGGATGCATCTTCTCTCTCTTCTCTCTCTTTATTTCCGCAAGTCTACACACTTATATATGCTTACATGACCAATCAGCGAGCAGGGTACAGCAGGGAGCGAATCAGGCTGTGCACCTAAACGAACAACTTCGCTAGCAACCAATGGTGTTTACTTCCTCTTTGGGCGTTCCGCTTAGTCTCACGAGGCAATCCTAACCTGGCAACTAGCCAGGCGCCATCTTTTAATGGCGGAGGCTGCCCTGGCCAGGGGCCTGCCTCTGACATCTCCCCCTTTTTTCTTTTATGGCAGGGATCGTGCCTGGCTTAGGTTGTCAGTGGCGGGGAATATCCTTACCCGTCATCAGACGGCAGATATCAATGATCTGCGTCCTGTCTTAGGTTGGTATATTTCCCCCACCAATCTTACCCGTCGTTGACTACCGATCCAGCATACTTAGCCACACTTGGGGGGATGTTCCAGCCTCGATGGCTAACAAGGCCTGCACCATGGCTTGCTGTTGCCTAGGTTGCTGTCGCCTCCAAATTTGCAGTTTCCTTACTAGCAGAATCAAGCCCACTACGAGGATTGTCATCAGACCAATTATGCTAGCCCATGGTTTCGTAAAGGTTAACACATCTTGCAATGTTTTGATTATCTCTGGGAGGGTTGCAAGCTCAACTCTGGGTTTATTTATCCTTGTTATGCCTAGTAGCAGGTGCTGAGTATAGTTTTGGAATTCTGCGGACTAATTCCCCCACAAGTATTGGGAGAGCTGTCGGGAGACATTCTGTAAGTCACTCATATTAGTATAGGCTATGGGAGTTACATAAATTGCCAGGAAGGGTACTATACATCCCAGTCCCAATAGGGCCCCCCATATGTCCACTTGTTCTTGAACCAAATCCACTCTCTGGTTGACTAGCAGGATTCCTGCTTGCAGATGTGCATTGATCTGAGTCTGTGTTTGAAGGGCAGCCGCCGTTCCTTCTGCAAGGTGTTCACAGCTTCCGCAGTGGGTATAGTTGCAGCAAGCAAGACTGCTGCTGCCGTGGCAGCTGCTGTAGATATAGCCAATGCTGTCACAACGGCGGCTGTGATACCAAAATCTCTCTTCTTTCTGGATAGCACCACCGGTAACTTGTCCTCTGGAATGGAAACTGGGATAGGAACATGGGTAGGGATACGCATAATCACAGCCAGCTTGAAGGCCATAACATTCCAGCACTGGGAAAGATAGCAATTCTTAGTGCAATTCAACGTATCATTCAGCTTGCTAGCATTTGTTATGAGGGAAAGGAACGGTGGCCAGATGCATATGGGAGTGGGCTGATAAGTAATATTATTGGGACAAGACATATTAACTGTTGTCTCAAAGGTACTAGAGTCATTTTGTTTATAAGAACAGTTGAGGAATTTGCCACCATTTAACATGGACACTGCTGAGATATCAGTACATGCTCCTAGCAAGTTACAGACCTGCCATGCATCAAAGGGAGAGGAGGGAATATGAGAGAAGAGTTAGTCACTGGTAAAGGATATAGCCATGCTTTAACCACTGCTCACAGCTCTCTGGCTTGAGTCTGCCGCAGGAGGTGTAGCATCCCCAGAGTTATCATCAGCATCTTCAGCATCATGACTGGTGTTCAGAGGCAAGGCTGCACACACCAGCCGCTCTGAGAGCCTCCTTTTCCTGTGGAAAAACACATACAGACCCCCTACTCCATACTAACACTGGATCTGGTCCATTCCACTTTCCTGTGAGGATGTCCATCCAAAGTACTAAAGGCTTAAGGGAAGCAGCAGCATCACTTGCCTGTCTGTCTGCAGCTGATTTACCCGTTTTGTCCAACGTTAAAAAATTCAAAATAAAGAGAATGGTGTTGAGCTTATCTTTAGGGGACCTGAAGGTGTCCCCTATTCCCCCTTTTTGTTTATAAAGCGCACTTTTTATTGTAAGATGCGCACGCTCCACAACACCCTGTCCTTGTGGGTTATAGGGTATTCCATGTATCAAGTGAATGTCAAGTTGTCGTAGGAAGGCTTTAAAGGGTTGTGAGATGTAGCCTGTCTTTAATTGGCGTGGCTTTCCCCATGCCGCGAAAGCCTGTAGGCAATGGGCGATAACATCTCTGGATTCCCCCCCCCCCCATGCACTGAGGCGGAAATTATTCCAGAGCAGGTATCTACAGAGACATGAACATATTTTAACTTTCCAAATTCTGAAACATGTGTGACATCCATATGCCATATATGATTAGGTAACAAACCCTTCGGATTAACCCCCAAGGATGGTGCAGGTAGTAAGATCACGCAATTTCTGCAGGAGACTACTATGTCCCGTGCCTGTGCTTTTGTTATGTTAAATTTGAGGCGAAGAGTTAAAGCATCCTGTTTCTTCAAATCCTCCCCTAAGTGGTCCCATTGAGGTATGGTTAGCAAGCCTTCATCTAGGAACCATGGAGCCGCCTTTTCCACTGTATTCTTTTTGCTTTTAGTGGAGTTCCATTGGCTTTCAGCAGGTCTTCTAAAGACCCTTCCAACCACACTTTAGATACTTCAGATCCCATTATGAACACACAGACAACAGACGTGGACGTTAAAGACTCGCCGCTAAATTCCGGCTTTAAGGCCGCCCCGCTTCTTATTGCGGACTTGTACAAATTAATCCCAGCTCTAAGGCCGCCCCGCTTCTTATTGCGGACTTGATAAATCCCGGCTCTAAGGCCGCCCCGCTTCTTATTGCGGACTCGATAAATCCCGGCTCTAAGGCCGCCCCGCTTCTTATTGCGGACTTGCTAAATCCCGGCTCTAAGGCCGCCCAGCTTCTTATTGCGGACTTGTACAAGTTAATCCCGGCTCTATGGCTGCCCCGCTTCTTGTTGCGGTCTTGTACAAGTTTCCCACCACCTTTGTCGTGGTTTTACCCCACTTACCTGCGGACTTCTCCCTTGCAAGGTTTTTCTATTTTTACTCCCCGCTCTACCGCGGAATTCCCACTTTTGAACGTGGCTAATGTCCCCGCTTACCTGCGGACCTTTACTCCCCACTTTCCTGCGGATTACCTTGCAAGATTCCTTTATTTAGTTCCCGGGTGCCGGCGCCATTTATCGCCCTCGCCCCGCAAGGACGACAAGACGCCCTGGTTCGGATGCATCTTCTCTCTCTTCTCTCTCTTTATTTCCGCAAGTCTACACACTTATATACGCTTACATGACCAATCAGCGAGCAGGGTACAGCAGGGAGCGAATCAGGCTGTGCACCTAAACGAACAACTTCGCTAGCAACCAATGGTGTTTACTTCCTCTTTGGGCATTCCGCTTAGTCTCACGAGGCAATCCTAACCTGGCAACTAGCCAGGCGCCATCTTTTAATGGCGGAGGCCGCCCTGGCCAGGGGCCTGCCTCTGACATTTTAGTTTTTAAAAATTTATTATATTCAATTAGACAGCATATAGTATGTGGTGTGTTTTTGTTATAGAGGTATTTAAAATAGCTAATTTAAGCTTAAGTATTTCAATATAGTAAGGATAACATTTAAGTTTCCTAAGGGACAGTCTCTACTGACTAAATTTTTCCCTGTATGGGCCTGTTTCTCTGTATGGGCTTCAATTTTGTTAACCTGGATGTTTGAAATGATTGCAATTCTGGAAAATTTGATTTCCCCACCCTCAAGGTTTAGTGGCTTCTCTAGCTTATGAAGTCTTTATTACTTGGAATGTTCAGACACTGAACTTCTTCTCAGTTATCTTAATTACCTAAAGATTAGACAGCTATTTCCTTAAATGCTTTGGACCAATAAGTCTTTCAATTGTGGATGAGGGAACTCTGTGTGTGTTGGGTTACACCTTTAATTACATGGCAGTTATAATTTTGATTTAGCCTTTATTTTGCCCTGTAAAAAACTCAGGTTCAGGAAGAAGAGATTAAGGCTTTCTTGGGTATTTCCTAAGGTTGTGCAAGGCCATACACATATATGTGGACTTCTAAAGCCCCAAAAATATGTTTGAGGCTTTCAAAGTCTGTTATGAGCACTTTGTTCTAGTCTCTTTTAAAAAAGATTTTATTTATTTGACAGACAGAGATTACAAGTAGGCTGAGAGGCAGGCAGAGAGGAGGAAGCAGGCTCCCTGTTGAGCAGAGAGCCCGATGTGGGGTTCGATCCCAGGACACTGGTATCATGACCTGAGCCGAAGGCAGAGGCTTTAACCCACTGAGCCACCCAGCACCCCAAGTCTCTTAAATTTTTGATCAGTCTATTATTTTAACATATTTCTGAGGCCACATTACCTGATAAGGCCAACATTTAGTGTTTTTTTTTTTCTCCTCATTTTTGACAACTACAGATGGGATAGGGCTGTTTTTAGTGAACAAACTCTAAGTTAAGTCAATTAAGACAATCTCTAAAAAAAGGACTTTGACTGGTAAGTGCCAGACAGGTCAAATAGTTACTATTTTAAATGCCATACAGGTCAAATAGTTACTAGTTTATGGGGGTATACCTAATTTGCCCCCAAGAGTGGCAGGTAGGCTATTTTTCACAGCTACCATACTTGTAAGGTGTTAGTTTTCAAGCCTACTACAGAGCTAGGGAGAAGATTGGAATAATATATGTTAAAATGCCACAGGTCTCTGTACTTATTAAAGATTTGAGAAAAATGTACTTAATACTCTTTGGATTGTTGCAAGCATCTGGTTAATTTCCAGAGTACTGGAAAAGTTATATTTTACAACTTTTGTTGCTGTTGTCATGGTGCTCACTGTTTTTTATGTAGAAAGATTTTTGGAAGTCATTACCCTGCCATTCTGGAAGACCTGCTTTCACTGCGTTGACATTATAGGGAGGAATTCTTTCAAAGCCACTTTATTTTGACTTGTAATCTCAGATCTCAGAGTGCACAGTCTGTGTGTAATGCACATCATGAGACTACTGGACACAGCTTAGGTTGGTGTTTCAACCTAACATTCTTATCTTTTTCTCATTAGGGGTATCCTTTCATCCTAGAATACTTGGGGATGGTCAAGGTGAAGTTTCTTATCATACAGCTGCCCTAGAAAAGGCTGGAACTCCCAGTTTGCCCCTGGGCATTGTCCCCCATGACTACATGGGGGTAATATTGACTGTTGCCCTGGTGCCCCCTCATCTTCTCCCTGGGGCTCCTGTGCACTTGGCTTTCAGATTTAAGGAGGCTGTAATGTCTCAAGGGTGGTATCTTAACTTTACACAGAAGAAGCAAAGGGCTGAATATGGAAAATTTGGAACTAGCATCCCCTACAACTGTTTTTATGGGTGCTTTGGGCAGAAATAGGGTTGCCTCAGGCAGTCTAGGGACAATGCCTGATATGGCCAACATGAGCATTGCTTCTGAGAAGAAGGGGACCAAGTCCAAGAGACATGGAGCAGAGTTCTGAAACCATTCCAGTCACGACTGTATCATGTTGCTAGGCATGGCTAACTTCAGTGAGGCAAAATTAAAATTGTGAGCCAGGAATACTTCCACTGAGATATCACCAGTGCATATATACAACCTTTCTATCCTTGGGGATAAAACCATTATATGTCTAAGGTATTCTGTGTCCTGCCTGTTACAGGAATCAGATCAATTCAGCCTGGAGAGGTTCCATCACAAGTTTGAAATTTCATCACAAGTTTGAGATTTTTGGAGTTGGAAAGTGGCTCCTCATTTTGGTGTTGATTTTGAATTTCTTCCTCAGATCAGAACTACATACTAAGTCTTACTCAATAGTAGCCTGTCTCAGTGATGACTTGTTTGCCATTCCTACCAAGGCTGCCTCATAGTGATGTACTTTGTGCCTCAGAGTGAGCTACATTTCGTATCTTGATGAAGACTCAAGGGCTGAAAAACATTGAAAAAGTTTCTGTTGAGATACAGCCAACCAACTTGTTATTGTCCACAACAACTGTGCCCAAAACAAGTGGGCAGAGTGGGGCATAATACATCCCTAGTCTCAACGACACTTGCCCAGTCATCCTGGAAGAATATCAAACTGCCTGGGTTCTCTTTTCAAACTTTTTGTTTGGGAAATTCTTTATCTCTCCTTCTGTTCTGAATGACAGCCTTGCTGTATAAAGCATTCTTGGCTGCAGACTTTTCTTTCAGCGCCCTGAATCTATTGTGTTACTTCCTAATTCTTTATCACTTTTTTTTTTTGCCACTGTAATTACTAGATGTCTTGATGTAGATCTCTCTGGGTTGAATTGTTGGGAAATCTCTGTGCTTCTTGAATCTGAGTCTGTTTCCCTCTCCAGATTTGGGAAGCTTTCAGCTATTTTCTTCAAATACATTTTCGGCCAGTAAGGATGATGTTTAATGCTGATGGATAGTAAGTATTTTCTGAATGTATAAAACAGAAGAAATACTCAAGTACCCACTACTGCACTCATGAAGCTCTCTATAATCCAGACAGATGAGCTCTCATGCAGAGCACAGCCTGTAGGTGCCTCCCACCTGCCCAGTGCTATGGTGGGGAAACAACCCAAATGCTAGACGGTCCTTAGCCACCCTTTTCTCTGAACTGCAGGGAGGGGGCGCTCTTGGCAGCGGCAGTTGAAGGTTCAAAATGAAGCACTGTCATATTAACTGTTTCTGCTTTTCTTATAATCATTCAGGGTGATGACAACCTAAGGGGTTATTCAACATTCAACATCCAGAATCAATCTTCCCTCTTGTTGCTCAGAAATATGCGGGACTTCCATGTCTGACTGAGGAGTCTTCGGGGAAGATTGCCTCCCACCTCTTGTCAGCACACTGTAATATGAGCTCATTGAATTTGGTCCACTAGACAACTCTGCCTCAGCATGAGAGCAACGTGTGTGTGGCTTCCCAAGAATGACACACCTTGGCGCATTGAGGATGACATTTACGGATGGCATGGCATATGTGGGTCTGATCGCTGGGTTGAGTATTGGAGTCTGACCTGGTATTCCTGGTTCTGTGTCCAGTGTTTATCTCCCTTGGTTGGCTCAAAAACTTCTTTTACGGCCATAAGAATAGCTAATTTCATCCAATGTATAAGGAGTTTATACAGAACTGAGGTTTGGTAAAAAGTGTAGGGCCTTGAGCCTCTTTCTCTGCATTTTACCTTAAGTCCAATGATATCTCCTCACATATAGTGAACAGGGAAATATTTGGGTTTCCATGTAGCCTGTAGAGAGGATGTTGTATATTTTGGGTCCTACCTATAGAAGCCCTGTAATTTTGGGTCTATGTAGGGAAATAATGGATAAGCAGCAGTGGTCAGCACCAATGGGAGCATCCTAGTGTCCTCAAGAATAGTGCTGTGAGAACCAGAATATAAACCACACAAGGAAGAATTGCATGATGACCAGAAAGTTTCCTGAATCTTGCTTCACCTGCTAAAACAGGAGCAGCAGTTCAAGGTGAGAGGCTTAAATCTGTCTCATCATTAAAGAATATTACTCCCGGAGACTTTTCCTATCTCTGATGTGAATCCTTTCGAGATGATTTTGTGGAGGCTGCAATGGTCAGTAATCTCTTAAAATGAGCAAACAATGCTCCCTTCAGCAGAGGTAAGATACCTTCGACTCCAAAACTATGCTACATTTAAAAATCTTAAATCCTTTGGGTCTTAAATGTGTCCTTGTTTACTAACCCATGGAAACACAGACTGGAGTCTCTTAAGGGGTGAATGAATCCTTGGAGCCACATGGTTGGTGAAGCATGTTGTAGGATCCTGACACAGACACTGTCCAGACCCCAATGAGCAGCTCTGCAGTATTGAGGTATTTCCTTGAGCTTTGAGTATTTTCATGGAGTTGTGCACATGCAGGATTGTTTCTTAGCCTGAACCTGGCAAACTTCTCAACAGCCTAGTTCCAGAGACAGTTGAGGTCCACTACTCATAGACTGCATGTATTGTCCTACTGTCCTGAACCTATTCTCTGACTTCCTATTTCTTCAGGACTGGAGAACTAGCTGTACATGGACAGACCTGAAACCAAACCCTTCTATGATTAGACAAGGAACCACTGCCTGGTGGTTCAGGTCCATAACCTGGTCCATAACTCCAGTCCTCAGCTGATGGCTTAGACTATTGAGAAGAACATGGATCCCTCATCACAGCTCGCCAGTGAGGAACAGGTTGTTTCTTGAAGTGGCAGATTTATATATGCTTTTGCAGTTTCTCAGCTCACTGGTGGGTGCTACATCTTGGAAGCTCACCCAGAATAGGTGAAGGCCTGAATGCTGGGAGCACAGAATAGAAACTTCCCCCTTTCTTTCTGATGCCTTTGGAGCCAATGGAAACTTTTCCTAGGAAGTCTGGGGACAGTGCTGATGGTGGCCAAGAACTATCACCTTCTCTGGATATAGAGGCTCAGTGTTCTAAGGAGTAGCATTCTGAGTCAATCCCACCATGTTGGTGTTGGAACCTTGGGCTCGCCAAGCCAATGGAGCGAAGTGTGAGCCAGGACTGCCTTCTGTGTTGTGCTGACAGCTGCTGGTCTTGCTTTCTAGGGCTTCTACATTTCACGTTTGTGCTCAACAAGATTTCCTTGAGGATAGAGAAAGCCTCAAAGCTATATGTCCAAACATCATGATCCACAGCTCTTATGAAATAGGGACCTCACTATCCACTGAAATACAAGGCCTCTCATAGCATCTTAGCCTCTTTGAGGGAAATACTGAGAATGAGACCAGCAATCTTAGACAATTCACTTGGTTATCAAGGAAGAGTGCTTGTTAGAGAAACTTGTCTTTTTCTCTTCTTTGGAACAACTTGCATATAACTGATTCATTTCTAACTGAACTGGTAATAAAATCTTATAAAGAAATATCTGGGGTCCAGAGAATTTTTAGTTGTAATTTAGTTCCTTTTTGTAGATATCCTGGATATCTCATATTCTTCGTAAATTTTAATTATTTGAGTGCAGGTATAAATATTTTGACATTTGTTTCAGCTGAAATTTATGATCTGGTTGGGATGCTAGGAGGTTACAGTGTTATTTTTATTACCTTAATTTTTTTCATTAGTGCTGCCAGGAAAAGGATGGTTGCAAGGTCTATTTATTTGAAATAAACTTGAATGAGTTAGTATAGATTCCCTTGAATGTAGAATCTGAAATAAGAATTTTGGACAGGTACTAGATGAATTTATTATTACTTGTGTAATAAATGACCACCAAGTTAGGGGTATAAGTGAAGACAAATTCATCTTAGTGTTCTGGAGATCAAAAATTTGAAGTGAGTCTCAGAAAATCAAAATGTGGGCAAGGTGGCATTTATCTTGATGGTATTAGAGGATCATACCACCTTTATAGAAGCCTTCAGAAGTCCCTGTTTGTGACTTCTTTTATATTCAAATTCTGGATCTTCTTTCATCTTTAAAGTTGGCAGTGCATCTTAACTTCTGACCTTAACTTTACTTTTGTGAATACATTAGGCCCAAGTGCATAATCCAGGATAATTTCCTTTATTTAAGTTCAGTTGATTAGCATCCTCCATTCCTTCTATCTCAATTCCTTTATCACGTAACGTAACACCTCTACAGGTTCAGAAGATTAGGATATCCACACTTCAGGGGGATGCAATAACCTGTTTACGTTAGTTTATTTATAGTGATCCCAGGAAGCCCAGAGGTGAACCTGTGGTGAGCCAAGGAGAGTTAACCACTCAAGTGGGTAGTATTAAGCTGGTCATCTATACAGGTGACTGGAGCTCAGTCCTACTTGGGACCTTTGTAGAATGAATCTCATAATTGTCCCTCATGGGGTCAAGAGTCTGGTAATTTATCACTAACTCTATCTGCTGTGTTCTTTGCAGTTATTCCTTGAGCCACGCATCCACTTCCTTGCACTGCTGAGTTGTGGCTCTTCATGAAAACAAGGGCACAGAGAAGATCAGGGTATGGCACTGGGCCACCCAATCCTTCCAGTAGAATACCAACCTTTTATATTGACCTTTGAGTAGAAGAGGGACTAGTGCAGTGTTTATTACAGCAAAGTGTTCCCTATACTATCTTTCTATTATGGGGACTTCTCCCCCTTCTGGGAAGAGATTCTTTATACTCAGATCGCATTCAGCCTTTCCCCCTCTCTGCCTCCCACAGTGCCTGTCTGTATTAAGTATCTTAGGATGCCAAAAATGAACAATAGACTCTCATTGTATTCAAAGGATGACTTGTCTTTATGATTCATCCCCTTCTACAATAAAAATATTGAGAATATATTAAGGACATAGAGCTAAATCTACCTCCTCTCAGATCTTCATTACAAGTCATGAGTTGTTCTAAGATAAATACTGCAAAAGAATTCAACTCTGATGTGTAGGCATATAATAGATTTCCATATTCACATGAATACTATAATAAGTCAACTATTGCATTTCATTGCTATATACCTCTATTGTTTAAGGTGAAATGTGATCTAAAATTGTTTCTAAGAAATGTCTACCTCTCATTTGAATTTGAACAACTGTTGCTGGTTTTAATTTTTTTTTTTTTGAGCGTTCTCTCCTCTGACATTTATTCTACCTTCTTCTCCTACTAATTCTAAAGAGCCAAGTATGGCTCTGCTACACCCCAGTCCCCCTCTCCCTTGAAAACTCCTAAGATTGTATGGGAAAGAAAAAGCAAGTGTGCTGAACCACTTCTGCTGCCTCAATCGCCTGGGCCCCACTCGCCTCTAGAGGAAGCTGCTGTCAAGCATATTTAGCTCTGGCTTTGCCCACAGCTGTGAGTGGTGTTTGGCTCCATCATCCAAGCTTCTGCTTGCTGGACAAAGCCTAGGTCTCTTTTTGACCCATGTCTTCTTGAAACTCATATTCCTTAGTGCCCATATGGACTCATTTTTAAGCCAGAATATTCAGATGGTACAGGTGCAGTTTCTTACCACCTATGTGCTCTTAGGAAAAGAGACCTTCCATTTTACCCCCAGGGATGTTGGTGTTATGGACAAGATTTAATGGGGGTCTGGGTCCTTCAAGTGATCTCCCCCCACCCAATCTATGAATCCTGTGGATCCAGATCACCCCTTTCAACTCTCTGTAACTTAAGTTCCTTTTGGAGCAGTAATGGCTGAAGCATAGAGCACAGCAATGTCCATGCTGTGTGCAGGGCTTGACTCACTGGTAAGTCCTATCTTTGTCTCAGGGCATTTCCCCCACTGCCCTGATGATCTTAGGTTAGACTCCGAATGTAATTGCCTAGAGGTCTTGTCATAGGAACATCCTCTTAATGGAATCAGATCTGAATTTTCTTATTGGAGTAAGTAGGTTGATAAAGAGAAGTTTAATTTTGCTTTTGCTTCCCTTGCCTGAGAACTATCCAGAAAAAATATTGCTATAGCCCATGTCAGAAATTACTTGCATTCTCTTAAGTTTTTTGTGGTTTCAGGTCTGTAATCCATTTTGAGTTTATTTTGTATATGGTGTTAAAGGGTGGTCCAGTTTCATTCTTGTACATGTAGCTGTCCAGTTTTCCAGCACCATTTATTGAAGAGGGTCTTTTTTTATTCAAGTATAATTAACATACAGTGTGAATTTACTTCATGTGTACAATATGATTCAACAGTTATATACATTTCTCAGTGTTCATCAAGATAAGTGTACTTTTAATCCTTACTTCACCCCAACATCCTCCCTTATGGAAATCACCAATTTGTACTCTATGATTTGGTGGGGGGAGTGTTTAATCCCCCCCCACTCTGTGCATTTGTTAAATTCCACATATGAGTGAAATCATATGGTATTTGTCTTTCTCTGACTTATTTCACTTAGCATTATACCCTCTAGTTCCATCCATGCTGAGAATGGACACTTAGGTAGCTTCCATATCTTGGCTATTGTTAATAATGCAGCAATAAATATAAGGGTGCATATATCTTTTTGAATTAGTATTTTCATTTTCTTTGAAGATTTTTTTTTTCTTTTTTTTTTCTTCTAGTAGTGTGATTGCTGGATTGTAAGATAGTTCTATTTTTATTTATTATTTTTTATTATGTTTAGTTAGCTTCTATATAGTATATGATTGGTTTTTGATGTAGTTTCATTTTTAACTTTTTGAAGAACTTCTGTACTGTCTTCCAGAGTGACTGCACCAGGTTGCATCCCCACCAACTGTGAAAGTGTTCCTTTTATTGAAAAGATGGTCTTTCCCCTATTGTATATTTTTGCCTTTTCTGGGGGGGGGGATCCTAGATTGGTCATATAATGCTGGGTTTGTTTCTGAGCTCTATTTTGTTCTGTTGATGTATGTATCTATTTTTGTGCCAGTATCATATAGGTTTTCCTGATTCTGAGTGATCTGGTATGAACCAAATTTGATTAGCTCAGGAATTTAACACTGGATTTTCCAGGTTTCTTTTTTGGTTCTCACAAAAGCTAATTATTTTGAATGTGTTACTGTTCTAGATCCAGTCCTGCCTTCTAAATGAAATCTTAATCGTCATAGCCTTTCATAAGGATGTTTTATACTGATGGAAATGATGATTTCCTGAACATAGGATATAGAGAACTGCTCGTTACCTCCTTTAAAACTCAAATGAGCTGTCTGAGCACAACACGGGGTGTAAATGAATTAATTGTATGTCCACCATGGATGGGACATGGAATTCAAATGACTAAAAATCTATACCATCCTCTACATTTTGCTGAATGTGTCCTGGAGGGGAGGGTGTTTCAGTGATTGAAATAAAAACATTTGGCCTTCTACACCTCAGTCTTTTCTGGATGCTTTGGACAGAGTTCCTTTAATTGATCTTCAGCCCACATTTGTTCTATGATTTATCTGTGTCTTTCTATAGGATATCTACTGAATATTTCCGTCTATTTTATGACTTTTCTTTGGCTAATATCTGCTGCTTTGTCTTTGAGGATTGTGACTCTATCTCAATTTCTTGATTTTATTTTAATCTCTTCATGGAGTATATATTTAGCTCTTAAATTGGTGCCCTTCTGATGTCTGCTACTTTGTCTCATGAATACTTGTGGTGGCTCCTGCCTGAGCCTATATCTTGGCAGAGGCTCTATTGAAAACTAATTCTTTTTGGTATCTAGTTGAGGTGATGTCCCCTTGGGTTGACTGTGACACTGTGTGGTACTTGAATATCCTCTGAAAGTGTAAGATCTCAGGTGCTGCTTGTTGAAACTTTTCCAAAGGAAGTAAAGACCTAAATGCTAGAAGGTTGGAGCAGGATGCCCCTGTTGCTATTCCCTGAATTTCTTTGGCAACAATAGCCTATGAATGTACCAGAAAGGAGTGGGATAGTGCTCATCATGGACATCATTATCCTTTTTCTGGGCAGATGAGGCTTATCTGTGGAACATGGAAAGAAATTCTGGAACCATTGTTGACCCACAGTGTCCTAATGATGGGAATCATTAGTTCTAAAGAGCTGATCCAGAGATACTTTCTGGGTGGGAGAGGTAGCTGTTGGTCATACCATCTGGGCATTAACCATTTCGACTTTATTCTTGGCAACGCTTTTTCTATGGAAAATGACTGAGAGGCCCCGGGGTATGGCTATAACAAGAGGAAAATAATGCTAGAACTGCAATTTTCATCAAGAGCTGTTTTTCATAAAGAACTTGTTTTAGTGTATAGGACAAATAGTTTGCTTCTCCTGGCAGCCCTCCTGACCAACAAGCCTGTGTAAAGCAGGGACCTCACTGGATATCTGAGTCAGACTCTTGCATCTTCATTCCTCTGACTTAGTGAAGACCTTAGTAAAGTTGGTTGAGAATTCAACCACTGGATTAAGTCTACTTGTTTCTCAGGGATGAGACCACTTCCAGTTTAAAGTGCCCTATGTCAGGACTTGCACTATAGATGAAGCCAGGTTAATTCAGTCTAGATAATTTTGCTGAGGGAGTTCAAGTTGCTTATGGATTGGGAACAGATTTGAGCTTAAATTGCCTACAGGTATATACTTGGAATTCTTCCTCATACCTTAGAGAGGAAAGCTGTAAGTCTGCTTGAACCTTAAATGGTGGACTGTTGTGATTAAAAATCCTAGCATGTTATAGCTCCACTCAGTGGATTCTTTGATTCCCAGTAACAAGCTTCAGTTTTGCATATTGCCTTTGCTGTCAGCTAAACATTACTCACCTGAGAATAAGCTAGACAAAATGCCAAGATGGACGAGTTCACCCCAAAAGAACAAGAAAATATCATGGCTGGAGATCTAATTGAGACAGATATAAGTAATATACCTGATGGAGAATTTAAAGCAACAATCAAAAGGACACTCACTGGTCTTGAGGAAAAAGTATGGAAGACTTTAGAGAGACTTACTACAGAGATAAGAGCTTTAAAAAAAAAAAAGGAAGTAGAAACAATCATCAGAAGTTATTATCAACAGTTATATGCCAATAAGCTAAGCAACTTAGATGAAGTGGATGCATTCCTGGAAAACTATAAACTCCCAAAATTGAACCAGGAAGAAATTGACAACCTGAATAGACAAATATCTAGTAACGAGATTGAAGCAGTGATCAAAACCCTCCCAAAAAGCAAGATCCCAGGACCTGATGGATTCCCTGGGGAATTCTACCAAACTTTTGAAGAAGAAATAACACCTATTCTCCTAAAGCTGTTTCAAAAAATTGAAGCAGAAGGAAAACTTCCAGACTCTTTCTATGAAGCCAGCATTATCCTGATCCCCAAACCAGGCAAAGACCCTACCAAAAAGGAGAATTACAGACCAATATCACTGATGAACATGGATGCTAAGATTCTCAACAAGATCCTAGCAAACAGGATCCAACAGCACATTAAAAAGATTATCCACCATGACCAGGTAGGATTGATTCCTGGGCTACAAGGATGGTTCAACATTTGCAAATCAATCAATGTGGTAGAACAAATTAATATGAGAATGTGGTCCTCTGAATTGATGCAGAAAAAGCATTTGACAAAATCCAGCATCTGTTCCTGATTAAAACACTTCAAAGTATAGGGATAGAGGGAACATTCCTGAACTTCATAAAATCTATCTATGAAAGACCCACAGCAAATATCATCCTCAATGGGAAAATTCTTGCAGCCTTCCCTTTGAGATCAGGAACACGACAAGGATGCCGACTCTCACCACTCTTGTTCAATATAGTATTAGAGTCTTAGCAACAGCAGACAACAAAGAGAAATAAAAGGTTGTCAGGGACTGCCTCTGGCCAGGAAAGTCCCCGCCATTACAAGAAGGCGCTTGGCTCACTGCTAGTAAAATACACTGCAAGTATACAATGAACTTTCTGGTGAAGCCCGCCTAAAGGAGGACGTAGTTATTGGCTGTATCAAATTTAATCAGCATAGTAACAGGACTCTCATTGGCTCTCCCCATTGCTTGGCCCCTTATTGGTCACCCTGCTGTATATAAGCTAAGGAAGTTGATTAAATAAACGGAAATGAAGCATTAACACCATACCAGGCTCATTGTCGTCCTTGCAGGCCGAGGGCGACAAATGGTGCTGAGACCCGGGAAATATTAAGAAAAATAGAAAACCCTTGCAAGGGAGAAGTCCGCAGGTAAGCAGGGAAGGGACCACGATCAAAGTGGTGGGAATCTTGTACAAGACCGCAATAAGAAGCGGGGCGGCCTTAGAGCCGGGATTTAGCAGCGAGTATACACGGAACAGCCATTAGGTTGGGATTCTAATTATGGGATCTGGACTGTCAAAGTCGAGGTTAGAGGGTTCCCTAAAGGACCTTCTAAAGGCCAATGGCACGCCACTAAAAACGAAAACTGCTAGGACATTCTTGAATACAGTTGAGACAGTGGCGCCTTGGTTTCTGGACGAGTGCTTGCTAAATATCCCCCAATGGGACCAGTTAGGTGAGGATTTTAAGAAGAGGGATAAAAATAAACCATTGCCGCCGGGAACGTTAGTTATATGGACTCTAGTCAGAGGGTGCCTGGGAGGATATAAGCCGAAATGTGATTCAGTTATTCAGGAGGGCGCTGAGGCACTCGAGGAAGTGAAAGAAGAATGCTCATCTCTTGCTTCGGAAAGGAGTAGTTCTAGTGAAGGGGAAGAAGAAATGTCGGGGGAGGAGCTAGAGTGGAAGTTCAAATTAAAACCAGACTCTCCCTGTTCAGCAGTGACCCCTAATGCTCCGCCTCCTTACAATCCCCTGGCGGGGGAGATAACGTAAATGTCATCCCTCTGCTAATGAGGATTGGAAGACCGCATGGAGGGGGGCCAATAGCAGCTCGATTTTCCCAGTTCTAGAGGACCAAAATCATCAACGGTATCACCAGCCCTTGGACTTTAAATTAGTTAAACAATTAAAGGAAGCGGTCATGCAGTACGGCCCCCAGGCAGCATTTACTATTTCTCTAGTGGAGTCCATAGCAGGCATGAATTTAATCCCCAAAGATTGGAGAAATTTAGCAAGGGCAGCCCTCTCTGGAGGGCAATATTTGGTCTGGAAGACAGCATGGCAAGAGCATTCCCAGGATGTTGCACGGCATAATGCCGTGGCAGGCAATCCACAATGGAATCTGGATATGCTTATGGGCATGGGGCCATACACTGGTAAACATGACCAACTGCAATACAACACTGCCGTATACATGCAGATTGCGGCTGCCGCTACCAAAGCATGGAAAACCCTCCAGGGCAGTGGGAACTTGCAGGGTCAACTATCTAAGGTGATACAAGGACCAAATGAAGCATATGCTGATTTTGTTGCAAGATTGATGCAAACAGCTGGGAGAGTATTTGGGGATGTTGACACAGCCATGCCTCTAATTAAACAACTGGCCTATGAGCAAGCCAATAAATGGTGTAAAGAGGCCCTTAGGCCATGGAAGGCTCAAGATTTAAGCACTTACATCAAGGTATGCAGGGATATTAATGACAGTGTTATTCAAGGACAAGTACTTGCTTCAGCCATTACTCAAGGCCTTCAGGGCATTCAGCTATCCCAACGTAAGGGCACTAAAGGAAATTCTGGGGAATGCTACAAATGTGGAGCTCAGGGGCACTTTAAGCGAGAATGTCCTGACATCAAGGGTCCCCCAACAGTAAAACAACCTGGCATATGTCCTAGGTGTGGCAAGGGTACACACTGGGCGAATGAATGTCGCTCAGTAAAAGATATTCAAGGTAATCCACTACCCCCAAGGAATTCAAAAAATGGGAAATGGGGCCCATCACCCCAGGGCCCTCAAATGTATGGGGTGCTTCAACAGGTAGCCCGCATGCATTACCCGCCGATGAGCCAAGGCGGGCTACAAAAGGAAGCGCCGGATTGGACATCCGCGCCACCACCAGACTTGTACTAACCCCCGAGATGGGAACCCAGGTGGTGGAAACGGATTTTAAGGGCCCACTGCCTGTGAACACTGTAGGCCTATTATTAGGGCGTAGCTCCACAGCCCTTGCTGGATTAATAGTACACCCCGGAGTAATTGATGCTGATTATACAGGAATAGTCAAAATATTAGTGTCTTCCCCTCGTGGCATTACAGTTATCAGTCCAGGTGATAAAATAGCATAAATTATAGTGTTACCAAGCTGTCATAAACTATTCCCCAACACAAAATCCCGTGGACAGAGGGGTTTTGGCTCCACTGGCTCGCCCCTCGCATGTCTAACACTTGGAATGGAGGATAGACCTCTTTATTCTCTGTGGATCAGAAATAAAAAATTTATGGGCCTTCTGGATACTGGGGCTGATCGTAGTATCATTAATGAAGTTGATTGGCCAAAAGATTGGCCCCTACAAAGGGCTGATCAAACCCTTAGAGGCCTAGGGTTTGCCCAAAGTCCTATGTGTAGTGCTGCTATATTACCATGGAAGGATGATGAAGGTCATAGCGGCCTGGTTCAGCCATATGTACTTAAGATCCCTATATCTCTCTGGGGAAGAGACATTCTTATTCAAATGGACCTAAAATTGACTACTGAAGCCTTTTGCAGTGAGAAAGCTCGAAACCTCATGACTAAAGCTGGATATTCAGGTGTTGGAGGATTAGGGAGGAAAAATCAGGATATTACAAATTCAGTACCCCTAAGTAATTATACCTCTGGGATTGGTGGACCGGGGTTGGGTTTTTCATAGGGGCCACTGAGCCTTTGAAAATTCAATGGCACAATGACAAGCCTGTGTGGGTTTCTCAGTGGCCCCTGCCCAAAGAAAAATATGAAGCAGCCCACACATTAGTGTATGAACAACTTGTTGCAGGACATATAAAGCCTACCACTTCACCATGGAATACTCCTATCTTTGTCATTAAGAAAAAATCAGGTAAATGGCGGTTATTGCATGATTTGAGAGCAATCAATGCCCAAATGGTTATCATGGGACCAGTCCAATTAGGGTTACCCTTGGTATCTGCCCTCCCCTCGAGTTGGCCTTCAATTGTTGTAGATATCAAAGATTGCTTTTTTTCTATACCATTACACTCCAGTGATACCCCCCGATTTGCATTTACCATACCCACTATTAATCATTCTGGTCCTGATCAGCGATTTGAATGGACAGTTCTTCCTCAGGGTATGGATAACAGCCCCACAATGTGTCAACTTTATGTTGATCAGGCCTTGCAAAAGGTCAAGGAGCTCTATCCTTCCGTTTTGGTATACCACTATATGGATGATGTACTACTTTGCCATAAACAGGAAGAACAACTTGAAAAGGCCCTTATTTCCCTTTTCGAATGTTCCAAACAGTTTGACTTGAATATAGCCCCAGAAAAAATCCAAAAAACATCTATCAAGGACTATCTGGGCACTAGACTTGATGATACTAAAGTTAAACCTTTAAAGGTAACCCTACGAACAGATAAGTTAAAAACATTAATGATTTTCAAAAACTCCTGGGAGATATTAACTGGATCAGGCCATACCTAAAACTCACTAATCAGGAACTACAGCCCCTGTTCGAGACATTGAAAGGAGACTCTGACTTGAACTCCCCCCATATTTTATCTGAACAAGCTCGAGAAGCTGTTAAATTGATTCAAAATAGACTTGAGACTGCCCAAGTTGATAGAATTAATTACTCTGAAACCCTATATTATTGTGTTCTTGCAGTAGAGCACACGCCCACTGCTGTTTTTTGGCAGGAAGGTCCCATCTCCTGGGTCAATTTAGCTTACTCTCCAGGAAAAGTTCTGCCATGGTATCCCAATGCCATAGCTAAAATCATATAGAAAGGACTAAAACTTAGCATCACTGCATTTGGCAAACAACCTGACGTCATCCTAACTCCCTATACACAAGAGCAGTTAACTTGCTTAGCAGCATGTGACGATGATTGGGCCATTACTATGACTATCTCAACTGCAAAATTTGACAATCATTATCCGGCAAACCCATGGCTGCAATTTAGTCTTACTCACCCATTAATTTATCCAAGGGTTACACGTCAATCACCTTTGGATAATGCAAAACTCGTTTTTACTGATGGTTCTAAAAATGGGGTGGGTTACCCGAGATAACACTTGGACCTTTTTATTTCAGAGCTCCTCCCCTCAAATTACAGAGCTATTTTCAGTCATTAAAGCCTTTCAGTTGTTTCATGGTACACCTTTTAACTTGTTATCAGACAGCAAATATGTTGTCCAAGCTGTCTCCATCCTGGAAAACGTAGGTCACATCAGCATCAAATCCACCATTACAGAAACTTTAAAGAATCTCCAACACATTATATGGGACAGAAAGGTACCCTTTTACATAGGGCATATCAGGGCACATACGGCTCTCCCGGCCCCTTGACGGAAGGCAATCGCACTGCAGACATGTTAACCAAAGAGCAATTTATCTTCACTTTAATGGAAAATATTCAACAAGCAAAACAATTTCACAAGCTATTTCATGTTAATGCTCTTACTCTCAGACTTAAATTCAACATAACTAAAGCTCAAGCCAGGGACATTGTAGTCTCTTGCAAAAACTGTGTTACCCTCTTGCCATCCCCCTCCTTAGGAGTTAACCCACGAGGCCTGTTACCCAACCATATATGGCAAATGGATGTTACTCACATCCCTGAATTTGGTAAACTAAAATATGTGCATGTTTCCGTGGACACATGTTCTGGTGTCATATTCGCCTCTATCCATGCTGGGGAAAAATCCAAAGATGTTATTTCCCACTGCCTTCAAGCCTTCGCCACTTGGGGTAAACCTCGACAAATAAAAACAGACAATGGACCTGCATACACCTCACAAGTATTTCACGGTTTCCTTACTCAACTAAACATTACCCTAAATCATGGTATTCCCTACAATCCTCAAGGACAGGCCATGGTGGAACGTGCCCACTTAACCATCAAACAAACTCTTTTAAAACAAAAAGGGGGAATAGGGGACATGTTCCTGTCCCCTAAAGACAAACTAAATACAATTCTATTTATTTTAAATTTTTGACGCTCGATAAAAACCGTCAAGCAGCAGCTGAAAGACATTCAGCCTGTATGGATTCTTCCCCCAAGCCCTTAGTTCTTTGGAAGGATATCCTTACGGGACAATGGAAAGGCCCGGATCCTGTGTTAATCTGGAACAGAGGCTCTGTTTGTGTTTTCCCACAGGACAAAGAAGTGCCGATTTGGATTCCAGAGAGATTGGTCCGGAAGGCCCCTGAGAACGAGGATGAGGACAGAGGAAGCCGTGATCCTCCTACTGTGGTGGGGGACTCTGATATTCCTAATTCCCCCGACGGCGACACGTGAATTATGGGCTATTCTGAAGGCTTGGCCCTATCCTTTACCTTTAACTAATTCTTCCTTTATCTTCCCCCCGTTCTTCATTAGCTGATATACTGAGTGTTGGTTCTATTGTTCCTTTTTCTGAGCTTTGTGTTACCCCTGTAAAATTCTCTCAATTTAATAAGGCCAGCAATTCCTCCCAAAAGCTCTCTTAGTATTTGCAGGGTGCTTGGTCTGACGATTTTCAAAATTTCACACGAATCCTTCTAGTTGAGATAACTCGAGTAAATAGTATGCGTGTGCAACCAGCTTCCCTTCCAGAGCTATTTCCAACATTCAGCAATATGTTCCAGTTCACCAAACAATGGGCTGGTACAATTGGTCATCTTGTCCTCCTCCTTATTGGCATTCTGCTTCTATTCAGAAACGTTCACCAATGGAGAACACAGCAGCGAGAGCAGAGCCGAGCTATAGCACCAAGCCCCTATGTCAGTAGAGGCTGGGACATCTCCCCAGATATGGCTAAGCATGCTAGATTGGTAGTCAAAGACGGGTAAGATCAGTAGAGAAACATACCAACCTAAGACAGGACAGAGATCATCGATATCTTGTGTCTGATGACGGGTAAGGATGTTTTCTGCTACTGACGACCTAAGACAGGCACGATCTCTGCCATAAAACAAAAAAGGGGGAGATGTCGGGGACTGCCTCCGGCCGGGAAAGTCCCCGCCATTACAAGAAGGCACTTGGCTTATTGCTAGTAAAATACGCTGCAAGTATACAATAAACTTTCTGGTGAAGCTCGCCTAAAGGAGGACATAGTTATTGGCTGTATCAAATTTAATCAGCATAGTAACAGGACTCTCATTGGCTCTCCCCATTGCTTGGCCCCTTATTGGTCACCCTGCTGTATATAAGCTAAGGAAGTTGATTAAATAAACGGAAATGAAGCATTAACACCATACCAGGCTCATTGTCGTCCTTGCAGGCCGAGGGCGACAAAAGGTATCCAAACTGACAACAAGGAAGTCAAACTCTCTCTCTTCACAGATGACATGACTCTTTATATGGAAAACCCAAAAGACTCCACCCCCAAACTACTAGAACTCATATAGCAATTCAGTAACGTGGCAGGATACAAAGTCAATGTACGGAAATCAGTGGCTTTCTTATACACTAACAATGAAAATACAGAAAGGGAAATTGGAGAATCGATTCCATTTACTATAGCACCAAGAACCATAAGATACCTGGGAATAAACCTAACCAAAGAGGTAAAGGATCTGTACTCAAGGAACTACAGAACACTCATGAATGAAATTGAAGAAGATACAAAAAGATGGAAGACCATTCCATGCTCTTGGATCGGAAGAATAAACATTGTTAAAATGTCTCTACTGCCTAGAGCAATCTATACTTTTAATGCCATTCTGATCAAAATTCCACGGTATTCTTCAAAGAGTTGGAGCAAATAATCCAAAAGTTTGTATGGAATCAGAAGAGACCCCAAATCGCTAAGGAAATGTTGAAAAACAAAAATAAAACTGGGGGCATCACGTTACCTGATTTCAAGCTTTACTACAAAGCTGTGATCACCAAGACAGCATGGTACTGGCATAAAAACAGACACATAGACCAGTGGAACAGAGTAGAGAGCCCAGATATGGACCCACAACTGTATGGTCAAATAATCTTCGACAAAACAGGAAAAAATATACAGTGGAAAAAAGACAATCTCTTCAATAAATGGTGCTGGGAAAACGGGACAGCTATATGTAGAAGAATGAAACTCGACCATTCTCTTATACCATACACAAAGATAAACTCGAAATGGATGAAAGACCTCAACGTGAGACAGGAATCCATCAGAATCCTAGAGCAGAACATAGGCAGTAATCTCTTCAATATGAGCCATAGCAACTTCTTTCAAGATATGTCTCCAAAGGCAAAGGAAACAAAAGCAAAAATAAGCTTTTGGGACTTCATCAAAATCAAAAGCTTCTGCACAGCAAAGGAAACAGTCAAGAAAACAAAGAGGCAACCCACAGAATGGGAGAAGATATTTGCAAATGAGAGTACAGACAAAAGGTTGATATCCAGAGTCTATAAAGAACTCCTCAAACTCAACACACAAAAACAAATAATCATGTCAAAAAATGGACAGAATGGTGATGCAACATGGGGGCTTAAGTGGGTAGGAGAAGAATAAATGAAACAAGATGGGATTGGGAGGGAGACAAACCATAAGTGACTCTTGATCTCACAAAACAAACTGAGGGTTGCTGGGGGGAGGGGGTTTGGGAGAAGGGGATGGGATTATGGACATTGGGGAGGGTATGTGCTTTGGTGAGTGCTGTGAAGTGTGTAAACCTGGTGATTCACAGACCTGTACCCCTGGGGATAAAAATATATGTTTATAAAAAAAAATGGACAGAAGACATGAACAGACACTTCTCCAATGAAGACATAGAAATGGCTATCAGACACATGAAAAAATGTTCATTATTACTGGCCATCAGGGAGATTAAAATTAAAACCACATTGAGATATCACCTTACACCAGTTAGAATGGTCAAAATTAGTGAGACAGGAAACAACATGTGTTGGAGGGGATGTGGAGAAAGGGGAACCCTCTTACACTGTTGGTGGGAACGCAAGTTGGTGCAGCCACTTTGGAGAACAGTGTGGAGATTCCTCAAGAAATTAAAAATAGAGCTTCCTTATGACCCTGAAATTGTACTACTGGGTATTTACCCCAAAGATACAGATGTAGTGAAAAGAAGGGCCATCTGTACCCCAGTATTCATAGCAGCAATGGCCACGGTCGCCAAACTGTGGAAAGAACCAAGATGCCCTTCAACGGACGAATGGATAAGGAAGACGTGGTCCATGTACACTATGGAGTATTATGCCTCCATCAGAAAGGATGAATCCCCAACTTTTGTAGCAACATGGATAAGACTGGAAGAGATTACGCTGAGTGAAATAAGTCAAGCAGAGAGAGTGAATTATCATATGGTTTCACTTATTTGTGGAGCATAACAAATAGCATGGAGGACAAGGGGAGTTAGAGAGGAGAAGGGAGTTGGGGAAATTGGAAGGGGAGGTGAACCATGAGAGACTATGGACTCTAAAAAACAATCTGAGGGGTTTGAATTGACGGGTGGGTGGGAGGTTGGGATACCAGGTGGTGGGTATTATAGAGGGCATGGATTGCATGGAACCCTGGGTGTGGTGAAAAAATAATGAATACTGTTATGCTGAAAAAAAAAATTAAAAAAAAAACACCCAATCAGGCAGAAATGAAAAAATTCAGTACCTGAGATTGGAAATTAGATGTAATGACCAAGGATAGAAGAAGCAGAGGAATGAATAAATGATGCAGAAGATAAAATTACAGAAAATAATGAAGCTGAACAAAATAAAGAAAAATGATAGATTATGAGAGTAGATTTATGGAACTCAATAACTACATCTAATGTAATAACATTCATATCCTAGGAGTGCCAGAAGAAGAAAGAAAGGGGGATAGAAGGTTTAGTTAACCTTCCTAATCTGGGAAAGAAACAGACCTCCAGATCTAGGAGGCACAGAGAACTCCCATAAAAGTCATCAAAAGCATTCCAACACCAAGACCTATTATAGCTAAGTTTGCAAAATAGAGTACTAAAGAAAAGTCATAAAAGGAAGATGAAGGAAGTCCTTAACTTACAAGGAAAGGACCCATAAGGCTAGCAGTCGATCTCTCCACAGAAACTTGGCAAGCCAGATGACAGTGGCATGATCTATTCAATGTGTTGAATGGGAATAATCTGCAATCAAGAATACTTTATCCATTGAGGCTGTCATTCAGGATAGGAGAGTTTCCCAGACAAAGAATGGAGCCTGTTTAGAGTACTTTCATGTAGCTCTTCATCTTTGTCATCACTTATCTCTTATTCCTTGATCCTACCATGGTGCTGCTCACCTTGATGTTGTGACACAATCATTGTGGGGATTTAGTCCTCTCTTGTGTTGGCCCTGACCCATAATAGAAGGAAAGGTTCTTCTAGATCTGGAAAAGGCCTCTATAACCTCTAGATCAGGGACAGGTCCCTACTGGCCTCTTTAGAGCCCTTGTTTCCATGTGCTCCAAGTTGTATGGTCTTCAGACAACAGCCACACAGATAGAGTGGAATGGAGCTCAGAGGTGGCCTGAGAATAGCTCCATCCTGGAGATAGGGCTCATGGCTTACCTACACAAGTGTAGGGGATGTTCATCTTATTCTTTTCCTATATCTCTCGAGTTCTAGTCATAAAAGTCTCCTTTCAAATAAGGTAACACTTTAAGAAGGATTTATTTAAATACTTAAGTTGTCCTGAAAATGATAGGAAATATCAAGAAAAAGTGTAATAGAATAAATTTGCAATAACTCTTTCCTATATTTGAGTGGAATGTTGCCTTTAGGTTCCTATTCCTTTGTGCATATCTTAATATATAAATGCATTTTATTAGTACATGCTTCATTATATTAGTAATGGTTCAGAAGGGAAGATAATGTACAGTTATTACCTAAGCTTTTTTTTTTTTTAAAGCTATACTTTTATTGTCTGAGGTTCAAGTCCTGTTGAATTCTCACTTGAGTGTGTGCAATTTAAGCTCTTTTTCTCTGTTCCTCCATGTTCCACCCTCTCCTTCAGCCGCATGAATTCTGGTGAAACCTGACCTGGGAGGCTGCCCTCCCATTAGACTCCCAGGACAGAATCAGAAGGAAACTAGTTGTGTGCCATGCAGAGTCTCACCTGAAGTGCAGGTTTATATTAGACACTGTGACTGACCAAGGAGAAGACTTCTAGGCTATTTTGCTTTGACATTTCCCACAGGGTTCTTTGTTGGGTATACGATCCCCATCCTTCCCGCCCATAATGGTACAGTCCAGAACTCCCTTTACCTCATCTGACATCGTGCCAAGAGACCTTGTGAGTCTTTTTCATTACAGAGAATTTGAGATGGTCCAGTGAGACTTTTTACTTTCCTAATGCCCTAGAAGAGATTTTAGCTCAGGCTTACCTGGAAAATGTCTGCAGGAAATTGACTATATGGGTTCAGCATAGATCTATTTGCTAAGCTGATGGATGCTCTTACACTGGGAAATTGTCAGTAAGGTGCACCTCCTGGAAAGTGAAATAAGAAGTGCAAGTTGAATATGGGAAGATTGCAGCTAGAAGCCCATGAACTTTCATGATCTTTTGGCACCACCAGCAACATAATTGTTTCAGGCTGAGGACAGTGGTCCTCTTGGCCAGCAGCAGTGCTTTCTGCTCTGGCATCTAGGACTATCTGGAAACATGACCTGGAATTCTGAGTCCCATTCAGCCCCCACAATGTTGACCTGCTAGGTTTCAGACTCCATCTAGTAAGCATGAACCGTGGAATTCTGTTGAGGAAGGTACTATAGCTAATACCCAGAAGACCTGACCACATTTATGGGTTTGTTTTATGATACTTCTCTGGAAAGCATGTTCTAGGGATTGATATACAAAGATGAAAATAGGTAATGCCTTGGACTTCACTTCAAATAAGATTCACTGTTTCTGGTGCAGATGGTTCAAGGTTTCCAGACAGCTCTGTTGGCTGTCAACCCTGTATGAAGCAGCGACCTCACTGGCCAGCTCAGAAACATTCTCATGAAGTTCTGGTTTTCTGGTGGTAAAACTGTTAAGGTGCCCAGTGGTATGAATCTACTGTGCCCTCAGAGATAAGCCTGTTTGTGAAACTAAGGGGTACTTCATCTAGACCATGCCTGGAGAAAGTATGCTATTCTAAGTCTGGAAGTTTTCCTTAGAAAGTTTGAGTTATTACTAGATACATAGGAGTAGATTTATTAATATGAATGTCTCCTTATTTCTAGTCCAAAATTTTCTTCCTCAGAGAAGAGGTATAAGATTGAGTCTTCAATGTGGGCTGTAAGGGCATTATTCCATTTGATTATAGCTCCTGTCAGTGCGGTCAGCTAGTTAAACATGACTTTATTTTTGTTGCTTATCCTGACTTCATTGGACCTCAGAATCCAATATCAAAAGGTAGAAGTGAAGTATATTCTATGTAGATTAACTTCTGCTTTTGTCAGTATCGATATCAGTTTTTTTTATTCTGCTGAGTATTTGATTTTTAAAACATTACCTTTAATATTTTCCAAGTCTGAATATTTCATGTACTTGAAGGAGTCCATGAAGTTCATATCCTTGAGCATAATTCTAGGAAGCAAGACAAGTTGTCACCAAGGAAAGAGAGCAATTCTTGATGATCACATTCTCAACCTCTCATAAGGGACAGTCTCCTATAGGCCATTACCTGGGCATTTTCTTGGAGGCCACATAGCCTTCAGTGGGAAATATTCATTTTACTTTCAGAGTTTTTTTCAGGTTTGTTTCTTCTGGAGGAGGCTTTACCTGTATGACCCCTTCCAAACTGTGTCTAAAGGTCTCCTGAAACCACAATCATTAATTTTACCTAGGAAGCAATGTGGTGAGCAATAAGAGACAGGTTTAACTATGTATATGCTATTCACTGCCCTGGTGTGGGAGCTGGAATAATTTTCTTAAAGAGGTAGTGTGTAGAGGTAGACAGGGCTAGTGTAAACTAAATGTGTCATCTGAATATGCTGAGCTTCAAGTTGAAGTGGAAACTTGTAAACTTACAAAAGGGTTGGGGATTAGGTTGCTTTTGAGTTATGCTTCAAACCTGAAAAAGTTCCAATGGATGCTGTCTCCTCAAACAATTGTGAAATGGTTCCATATACATTATCTAGCAGAATTTGCAGAAGATTGGTATTTTCCTGGGTTGAAGTTGTCAGTTTAAAGAAAGTGAGGAGGTCTTGAACCTCTAGAATGGTATTTTTGGGAGGTTTGCAATTATAGATTAATATTTTATATGTTGTACATCTTATATTGTGTATGATTTGGATGTTGTGTCTTAAGCACTGATGAAAAATCTTGAAATCAGAACAACGTTTCTCAATATTACCATATCTTTCCTAAGGCCCCTAAGACAGGTCCCAATTTTATATTCTTTTTTTTTTTTTTCAGATTATTTATTTATTTATTTGACAGATGGAGACCATAAGTAGGCAGAGAGGCAGGCAGAGAGAGAGGAAGGGAAGCAGGCGCCCCACTGAGCAGAGAGCCTGACGCGGGGTTCGATCCCAGGACCCTGGGATCATGACCTGAGCCGAAGGCAGAGGCTTAACCCACTGAGCCACCCAGGTGCCCCCCAATTCTATATTCTTGACATAAATAACACCGCATCTAGTTTTTGAGTATTGCCAGTGAAAAAATGGAAGTGAGACCTGAGTGTTTTAGGATGGATCCCTGAAATCAGAATCTGAGCCTTGGACTTGGGGCTGGGACTGTGTTTGGAAGTTATCCCAGAGAGCACAGAGGAATGAATGTTGTATGTGAGTGGGGTGAATGGGCAGTCAGTGATGGGCACAGGATTGAGCTGGACAACTTTAGGCTCTTTTGGTTCCACTGGAACACTCTGAGGAGCATGTAGAATGGGTATCAGTATGTCCCTACTGGGAAAAAGAGTCTGGTAACTTGCCCACCAAATTTTTATCCCCCTCTTGTGAGTCACCAATGCTCCTGAGTGGCTGAGATGTGGCTCTGCATGGAAACAAGGGACTGAGAGTTTGAGAGTGTGGCAAGGGGGCAGCCCAATTTATTTTGGTAGAATGACAATCTCCTAGGCTTCCCTTTGAGCAGGTAAGTGATAGGCTCAGTGCCTAACATGTCAAAGTTCTCCCTGTTGCATCTTCCTGTGATGGAGACTTCCTGGCACTCCTGAAAAGAGCCTCTCTACACCCTCCCAAATCCTATTCAGACTTGCCCCCATCTTAGTCTCCAATGCCTGCCTGAACTAAATGCCAAAAATGTAAAAAAACTAGAGAATAACTATCTCCTTATAGTCAAAGTATGGTTTGTCTTTTTAAAACTCATACTCCTCCACAAACAAGAAAAGCTGTTTAAGGATCTAAATTTTATTTTCCCCTCCCTTCCACTATGTTCATCTCTTTTGGGAAGAAAAAATACGAGGGAGGCAAGCCATAAGACACTCTTAACTATAGGGGTTGCTAAAGGGGAGGTAGGTGGAGGGATGTGGGGTAACTGGGTGATGGGCATTAAGGAAGGCACTTGATGTAATGAGTACTGGGTGTTACATACAACTGATGAATCACTAAATTCTACTTCTGAAACTAATACACTATGTTAACTAAATTGAATTTGAATAACAATTTTAAACTAGAAAAGAGAGATCTAAAATTACACTTAGCCTGTATGTCAGATCTCCTACCTGTCATGAGTTCTTTTAGATATTTTTGAAGAAATTTTTAGAAATTTTTGATGAAAGTTAGAGTTTGAAACTCTTTAGCTTGCAGTCACTGGTAGATCTAACCCAGGATTGAGCAGACCCTGTGCGGGCCAGATAGAAGCTGTTGACAAGCATGTTTGGCTTTGACGTTGTCTACAACTTTGCCAGGTGTTGATTCTCACTATTGTAGTCCATGTTCCATGTGGGCTCACCATCCTCTCACCTTTGTCTGTCCCATTCTTGCTCCTTACATCCATGCATATAGGAGTCATACCAAAACCAAGGTATTTAGGATGATTCAGGTGAAGTTTTGTAGCATGTACTCTTCTTGGGAGGGAGTGACTCCACTATATTCTTATGAAAGTTTCACTGGATGTTGGTTAGACTTATCGTGGGCCTGGGTCATCCTGGTCTTCTCCATATTCTCACATCTGTAGTTCTCAGACACAGGTCAGGTCTCTGTACCTTGACCTCCTTTTAGGGTGGTGAAGGCTGAGGTTCAGGGCTTAAGATATCCATGCTGTGCATAGGGCTGAGCCCCTGGTATTTCCCAGGCAGACAGGAAAAACATTTTCCTCTCTGACCCAATTTATTTTAGGTGGAGATCCTAAGATCTTCAAATGTGGTTGTCTAGAGGTCTCAACATGGGTGCGTTGCCTTTCTGGAACAGCCCAGACTTTCTTTGCTGACCTCAATGAGTTGGTTGAAGGTGAAATGAGGGACTTGCTCAATGAGGAGAAATACTTGATTGATATTCTCCTATGAAGCAAAATCCAGGTCTGTGGCATTCTGGCCTCCCAGTGAGTCATATGATAGGTCCTTATGATAGGTCATTTGCCATTATCTTTCCTCCTGTAAAAGTTGATAGTTTTCTTGTTGAAATGGCTTCATCTGAAGACCTTAACCTCACAACATTTCTGGATTAAAGGTTTGCCCGTAAGAGAAAATAGACTTTAGTGAATGCTTATCTTGTGAGTAGTCTAGCATGCTTCAGGAATGAATAGATAAGGATTTCAATAGTGGATATTCTAGGTCTTTTATTCCCCAATGCCAGTTATCTTAATGTCCTGAGTTCTCCATGGACTCTGGATCAAAATCTGCCATTTAGTCAATACAGATCTTATATTGAAGGAGATAATTTTCTGAATATAAAATACAGAAAAATGTTAACTTACTGCTATTACTTACATTTTCATGAAACAAATTAGTTAGATGAGCTATGCACACCAGGGTCAACAGATACCCTGAACCTAAATGCCTGAATGTCCTGTACCTACTTTTTGTAGTGTTCTGTATGAGGGGCCCCTGAGATGTGAGATGTTTAAGTGAATAAAATGAACAAATTCTGGCCCTTTTGTCCTTTACATTTTAGGTTTTTATAATTTCCTGATGCCTCTGGAAGGGTTTTCTTGTCTGATCCTTAGCCATGTTGACTATGTTTATTCCATGTGTTTTTACACTGTACTGTATTATATGCTTATACTGTATCATAGTCTACCCTAACCCTAACCATAACCATGTTTTGCAATGTCATGTCTCACTTTGGTTAATATTAGCTATGAACTACACATATTTTCTTGATCTTCATTTAATACTCTTCATTGAATATGTTATCTGTTTATTTTAGAGGGGGAGGGGCAGAGGGGAAGAGAGAGAGAATCTTTTTTTTAATATTTTATTTATTTAAAAAATTTTATTTTATTTTTTCAGTGTTCCTAGATTCCTTGTTTATATATCACACCCAGTGCTCCATGCAACACATTCCCTCCTTAATACCCACCACCAGGCTCACCTATCCCCCCGCTCCCCTCCCCTCCAAAACCCTCAGTTTGTTTCTCAGAGTCCACAGTTTCTCATGGTTCATCTCCCCCTCTGATTTCCCCCAATTCACTTTTCCTTTCCTTCTCCTAATGTCCTCTATGTTATTTCTAATGCCCTACAAGTAAGTGAAAACATGATAATTGACTTTCTCTTCTTGACTTATTTCACTCAGCATAATATCCTTCAATCCTGCCCATGTTGATACAAAGTTGGGTATTCATCCTTTGTGATGGAGTTGTAATATTCCATTGTATATATGGACCATATCTTCTTTATCCATTCATCTATTGTAGGGCATATTGGCTCTTTCTACAGTTTGGCAATTGTAGACATTGCTGCTATGAACTTTGGAGTATAGATGGCCCTTCTTTTCACCACTTCTATATCTTTGGGGTAAATACCCAGTAGTGCATTTGCAGAATCATAGGGTAGCTCTATTTTTAATTTCTTAAGGAATCTTTACACTCTTTTCCAAAGTGGCTGCCCCAAGTTGCATTCTCACCAGCTGTGTAAGGGGATTCCCCCTTCTCCACATCCTCTCCAACACATGTTGTTTACTGTCTTGTTAAATTTGGACATTCTAACTGGTGTTAGGTGGTATCTCGATGTGGTTTTGATTTGAATCTCCCTGATGGCTAATGATGATGAACATTTTTTTCATGTGTCTGTTAGTGATTTGTATGTCTTCTTTGGAGAAGTGTCTGTTCATCTCTTCTGCCCATTTTTTTTTTTTTTTGATGTGGTTATCTGTTTAGTGTGTGTTGAGTTTGAGGAGTTCTTTATAGATCTTGTATATCCCTCCTTTGTCTGTGCTGTCATTTGCAAATATCTTCTCCCATTCGGTGGGTTGCTTCTTTGTTTTGTTGACTGTTCCCTTTGCTGTGTGGAAGCTTTTGATCTTGATGAAGTCCCCAAATTTTATTTTCACTTTTGTTTCCTTTGCCTTTGGAGACATGTCCTGAAAGAAGTTGCTGTGGCCAGTGTGAAGAGGTTATTGCCTATGTTCTCCTCTAAGATTCTGATGGATTCCGGTCTCACGTTGAGGTCTTTTGTCCATTTATGAGTTTACTTTTGTGGATGGTGTAAAAGAATGGTTGAGTTTCATTCTTCTATACTTAGCTGTCTAATTATCCCAACACCATTTATTGAAGAGACTGTCTTTTTTCCACTGGATATTTTTTTTTCTGCTTTGTCAAAGATTATTTGACCATAGAGTTGCAGGTCTATATCTGGACTCTCTATTCCATTGGTCTATGTGTCTGTTTCTGTGCCAGTACCATGCTGTCTTGGTGATCACAGCTTTGTAGTAAAGCTTGAAATCAGACAACTTGATGTCCCCAGCTTGTTTTTTCTTTTTCAACATTTCCTTAGTGATTTGGGGTCTTTTCTGGCTCCATACAAATTTTAGAATTGTTTTTTCCAGCACTTTGAAAAATGCTGGTGGAATTTTGATTGGAATGGCATTGAAAGTATAGATTGCTGTGGGAAGTATAGATATTTTAACAACGTTTATTCTTCTGATCCATGAGCATGGAATGCTTTTCCATCTTTTTGTCTCTTCAGTTTCTTTCATGAGTCTTTTGAAGTTCCTCGAGTACAGATCCTTTACTTATTTGATTAGGTTTATTCCCAGGTATCTTATGGTTCTTGGTGCTATAGTAAATGGAATCAATCCTCTAATTTCCCTTTCTATATTTTCATTGTTAGTGTATAAGAAGGCAACTGATTTCTGTGCATTAACTTTGTATTCTGCCACATTACTGAATTGCTGTATGAGTTCTAGTAGTTTGGGGGTGGAGTCTTTTGGGTTTTCCATATAGAGTATCATGTCATCTGTGAAGAGAGAGAGTTTCATTTCTTCTTTGCCAATATTTCTTTTTGTTGTCTGATTGTTGTTGCTAGGACTTCTAGTACTATGTTGAGCAACAGTGGTGAGAGTGGGCATCCTTGTCATGTTCCTGATCTCAATGGTAAGGCTGTCTGCAATCTAATCCAAAAGAAAAGAGAGAGGACCCAAATTAATAAAATTATGAATGAAAGTGGAGAGATCACAACTAACATAAAAGGAAAAAGAAATAATCATCAGAAAGAAATTATTATCAACAGGTATATGCCAGTAAGTTAAGCAACCCAGAAGAAATGGATGCATTCCTGGAAACTTCTAAACTTCCAAGACTGAAACAGGAAGAAATTGACAACATGAATGGACTGATATCTAGTAATGAGATAGAAGCAGTGATCAAAACTTCCCTAAAAACAAGAGCCCAAGACCTGATGGATTCCCTGGGAAATTCTACCAAACATTCAAAGAAGAAATAACACCTATTCTCCTGAAGCTGTTTCAAAAAATTGAAGCAGAAGGAAAACTTCCAGACTCTTTCTTTCCAGCCTACATTACTTTGATCCCTAAACCAGACAAAGGCACCACCAAAAAGGAGAATTTCAGACCAATATCTCTGAAAGAATATGGATGCCAAGGTTCTCAATAAGATCCTAGCTAATAGGATCCAACAGTACATTAAGAAGATTGTCCACCATGACCAGGTGGGATTTATCCCTCAGATGCAAGGGTCGTTCAACATTCACAAATCAATCAATGTGATAGAATGTCAAAATATGCTGTACTTGGATATCATCAAATGATGTGACTTATAGTGACTGCTCCATGAATTTTCCCTGGAGGAATCAGAAACCCTAAATATTAAAAGATTTGACCTAGATGCCCCTGCAGTTTTTCTGAGTGCCTTTGGTATGATCAATAGCAATATAAATGTCCAGAGAGGCAGTGGACAGTGCTTATCATGGGCAACATTGTACCTTCTCAGGGCTGCCAGGGCCCGTCTGGGAGACATGGACAACACTCTGTAACCATCAGTGTCACACTGCTGGGAGTAACTGACCTTTTACCCCAAGCTGATCAGAGACCAGTTCTGCACAGGAGAGATTGCTCTAGGTCTTGCTTTCTTGGCATTTGTTCATTTCTGGCTTATTCTGGACAATTTTCTTCCATGAAGATTGGATCAGAAGTCCTGAGGGGTGTGTAATAAGAAAATGAACAATGTTAGGGCCTCCCTACCCCCCCAATCTTGCTGTTGTCAGGGTGAAAGGTTTTGTTTGTCCTGGCAACCCTGCTGAGCCACAAGCATCCTTGAAGCCAGGATATCCCTGGGTAGGCTGGGAGGTCTGAGAACTCCTGTATCTTAGTTATTCTGATATTAAAGCAGGTGAGAATTCAACCAGTGGGGTAAGGGTCTACTTAATCCTCAGGAATTAGTCCATTGTGAGTCTGAGATGCTCTGTCCTGGCTAACCTGAAAGAGGGGGCCAGATTGATTTAGCCTGGACAGTTATGCTAGATGGGGGTGGGATTCAGGTTACTTATTCTTCTGGAATCAGACTTCTGAGCTCATAATTGCATCCTTGTGTTCATTCAAAACTAATACTTCTTGGAGAACAAAGTTGAGTCTGCATCTTCAGTGATAGGCTGTTGTGATGGTTTTGACATGTCCTAACCCCAGTGAATGGAGTCCATGTTGACTCAAAGAAAGGTGGTTCAGTTTTCTTTTGCATATTGCCTTACTTAAAGATAGAAACACATTCAGACTATTTTCACTCTATTTTATCTTCATCATTACTTATCTCTCATACCTTGGTCTGGCTAGTGATGGGTCACCTTGATGTGTTACATTTGGGATGGCAAGTTAGTCCTTTCTTGTATAAACAGAAGAAAGTTTTAAAGTCAAAATTAACTGGAAGTTTGTGACCACACCCTTTTTTGTCACTGAAGACTGTCAGAACATAGGAGTTCCTGTGTCTCTTCTGTTTAAAGTTGAGTTGGCCTTGAAAGGCTGTGGGTCCTTCACAAAGTTGCAGGAGCAGAAGCCCTTTCCTTTGCCCTCATGTCCCTAACTCACAGCTCTAGGAGGTTGTCTACAATGCTCACACACTGTGACTGATGTTCACTACCTTACAAAAAGTTCTGTCAGTTGTTATGGGTAAAACCCAGCTGTAGAGGGTGCACAGGAGATTATACATCACTTAAAGATGGAAATTTTCAGAGAGGAATTGTGAGGGTGGTTCACCCAAAATAATCTTGATCATCTTAATCAGGGGAGTGGATTGTGGGAAGATCCCTGTTAGACTAACAGATATGGATGTTACTGTATCATGTCACTGAGCATCAGGAGATTCATGTATTTAGAGACCTCTATTCTGAGCAATAGGAGGATAGCCTCCTGTTTTGTTCAAACCCATGGGCCTATAGGTAGTGTAACAGAACCCAGCTCTGTATACCTGATGTGCATCAAAGCCAATCACTGGATGTGCAGCAAGGAAGTGTTTATTTAAGACAGTCAAAAAGGAGATGGGAGAGCAAGCCTCAAAGCTTCCCCAAGGAGGGAGAGTCAGGGATATTTAAAAGCAAGTAAAGTCTAGAGGAAATGTTGCAGTTGTGCTTGTTAGTCCCATTAGCCCTATAGTTACTGGTGTTAGCATCATAATCTAACCTTCGTCCATTCATTGGCATGTGCCATTGGCTGTTACCAAATAGTTAGATGTGCCACTTGGGAGGGTGTTATATTCTGCTATAGCGTTTCTCAGAGTAAAACACCAAAAGAAATGAGTTCCCCTTCTGCCATATTAAGTTGGTGAAGGAGCACTTCATTGGGACCTCAACCAGTCATAAAATGGCAAGTTAGCACTACTGTTAAATCACTTTTTTCTTGTCCTGTTGATGTAGCAGCTCTTAACTGTTTTCTTTCTACCTGCTCTTTATTGTTGAAGATTCCCTGGTGAACTCACTATTGTTTATTAGGGGACTCCAAGGGATAGGACAAGGAGAAATTTTAGATCCTGGTGGGTAGTTTGTTCTTGTAATTCTTTGGTTAGATAGCTCATGGCACTCTCCCTCTTCCCATTTTGAAGAATATAATGCAGATGAGGAGAGAATAAATTGCCTTTTGTAGAAGACAGCATTTAAAAAAAAAAACAAAAAACAGAATTTGTAAAGACACCAATTTCTTTCACAGAAGAAGCACAATCTGCCACTGCAGTAAAACTGAAGGTTGTGTGTCTGCCCTGTGCTCCCTGATCTAGAAGAAGTGTGGAGGTAGATGACCTGAGGAAGAGCCGATAATCGTGTAACTATATTTACGGGGGACCCCAAGGTCAACTTGAAGAAAGCTGTTGTCCCTGTTGACTGTTTGCTGAGTATTTCAGTATGTTCTGCCTACTCTGGGGTTCTCTTGTATAAGGGTTAGTGATATCTGATCTTTAGATTCTATTCTTTGATTCTATTGATCAATATTTTGAAGAATTCAAGATAGGAAGTTAATTCTTTCTTGGCATAGGTAAGCAAGAAACCAACTAGACCTGGATAATCTCATGGGTTCACAGGTAGGCCCTCAGTATTTAACTGTGTACATTACCCGATGTATGTCATCAGATGTGATTCTCTAGTTTGAAAAAGTGTATCTTGTGTGGCTAACTTCCATTATAACCATTTTCAGAACATACTGCAATGTGACTTCAGAGTTTTCTCCTTTTCTCTCCATCTTAGATTATTGAATGAGAACTTCATGCTAACTTCACTCCTACAGCAAGATATTAGTACTAGGGATACATTATATGTTTAACTGTCAATTTTAACATAGTTACACCTTCCCTGTACTCTATTATTGATGTGATCCCCACAAATAGGATCAAAAGAATTTTATATAGGTAGTCTAAGTTGGTGCCCATGAACTGCTGTATGCTTTTGAACTTCTTCCTTGTAAGGGGCAGCTTACAATGGCTGTGGACAACACTCCCCAACCCCTACCCTGCCCGGCCCTACCCTTTCCCCTTGTGACGAGGTCTCTTTACTCAATAACAGCAGTCACTCAGGAAGAAGAAATAAGGCATCTCTTCTTTAACCTGAAATCCAGGCATACTAGCCTAGAGTGACACATTTAACGAATAGGCACGGTATTGGGAGGTATGACAGGGCTGTGTTGGCTTATTCCCCAGTGGACTTCTGCATGGGACTCCTTTTCTCTGAGATTCCCATGGTGCCTGATCCTGAGTCTGATGACTATACATCAACTGCCCTAAAGAGGACCAAAATAGTGGTCTATTTCTATAACTTTGTCCTATTTCCTACAATTCTGCAATTTTAGTCAGTGCATCCTTTGAACTAAAATACCTCCATGCTGTGCTAAAAAGATCTAAAGAATGTGTCACAAGGGACAGTCTCTGCAGAAATGCCCAGATTCCAGAAGAGTGGCAATACTCCTGAGGTTTCCTTATGGTATAAAAGGTCCTTGGGTCTTTCAGCAGCAAGGCTATTCTGATTCCATAGCTAAGATCTCCAAGCTCCATCTTCTTGTGATGTCTTTTCCCTCTTCTGAGAAGAGACTCCTTTCATACCCCTCATCCTGTTAGCTTTGTTTCCATCTTTGCCTCTCAGGAAAGTCTGCCAGAATTAAGTACCTTAGAATTCCAATAACCCAAGATGAATTTGCTTTCTTTGGATTCTGTGGGTGGTTGTGCTTTGTCTTTCCAAGTATCACTCTTTTTCATTCACAAACAGAACAGTGTTATCTAAAATCCAAGCCTAAACACTGTGGGAGAAATATGTATCTTTCCAGAAAAACACAATTTGTTTCTTTTTTTTTTTTTTTAAAGATTTTATTTATTTATTTGACAGAGAGAAATCACAAGTAGATGGAGAGGCAGGCAGAGAGAGAGAGGGAAGCAGGCTCTCCGCCGAGCAGAGAGCCCGATGCGGGACTCGATCCCAGGACTCTGAGATCATGACCTGAGCCGAAGGCAGCGGCTTAACCCACTGAGCCACCCAGGCGCCCACACAATTTGTTTCTTATATGGTATTTGAGGGCATACTGAGGTTTTAGGTTTCCATTCATGTGTGAATGCCTTAATATGTCCATTATTGCATTCCCACTGGTGCATACTTTACTATATTCCTGTCACTTAGGGAATGACTTAGTTTTAACTTTTGTACATGGTTCTCCATTCCTTGAGTTTTTAAGAACGGTCTACCTCTCTTGAATATGATCTATTTATGTTGTTTGCAGAGGGAAGGGTTGAAGACCCATTAAATTTAATGCCATCAAATTACCAGAATGTCTATTCCATAGGCAGTATTTATCATGGGTCCAGGTCAACTAGGCCTTCCCCAGGAGCCCACATCCATGGTGCTCAGGTCACAAGTGTGCCACCTTCTGCACCAATGGTTTCCCTTTGGAGGTAGTTAAGGGCTGAGTTTCCCTGCCCAGGAGGCCGATTCTGTGTGTATGGCTGGGCCACTGGCAGATATTACCTCTAATGAAGCAATTTCCCCTTTGACCTAGTGATCTTAGGTTGAGCTCCTGCTAAGATTGTCTAGAGGTATTTAATAGAAGCTGCCCTGACTTGGCTTGTTGGGGTGAGGGGTTCCAGTAAAGGACAAATGAAGGAGTGTAAAGCAGGGACGTTTCCAGTGATATTTAGTTCTGTAGGCTCCTGGCCTCTGACAGCACTCTCACAGTAGGTACTACTTGCCACTCCTCACCTTTCCTAATTGGGCAGTTTATTCCCTAACCTCTAGCCCTGTGCTACTTTTTCTGGAAGTAAATGACCATGTCATGGAATTATTCTACTTGAGAGCCTTATCCTGTATCTCTTAGGTGAAAGCAATGTATGTTTCAGGGTTTCCTGATTTTCCCAGGGTTAACTACGTTTCAGGAGTGGCTCGGTCAGGAATGCAACCCTGATTAATTGTTTTTATCAGTATTCACAATAGACATTGATCCTGAGGTGTACTTTTCCTTCTCATTATTTGAAAAATTAGCCTGATGTCTTATATTATCTGAATATACAAAGTACACTTTGACTGTTATCTCCAAGGTAATTAATATTTCCTACAGTAGGACATATAAAATGGGACTTCTCACTTGCATCTGCTACTTATTTTGATGTTTCTATCCTGACCTCTGAATGTGTGAATGAGCTGCCCAAGAGTAGCAAGGTCCACAGGTACTTAAACTACCTGCCTAGTGCCCTGGAGAAGACACTAGGTAGAAATGCTGGAAAGTCCTGAAAAGTCCTGAACCACCCCTTGTCTTGTAGAGGCCTCTGGAGAAGTGGACAGGTGAGCAAAAATGAAAATATTCTGTCTCCAGGAGGAATTACCTCTGCATTTCTTCTGTAGTCATTCAGGGCAGTGGCCATTCCCACAAATTATGCTTCAAGGTTTCCCTCTTCTCTTGATGCTCAGACACCTCTTGTGGGACATTTGGTCTGATATAAGAATCCTTGATTAAAAGTCCATTTTCCTTATGCTTTTAGTAAAGACTCATCCACTATTACCAACACCTCTGTGGAGACATTTTTTTAAACACTTAATTTTCTTCAGAGATTCAAAATATCTAGTGGTGACTGAGGACATGGCCTTAGTCTTCCTAGGTTTTCCTTTTAGTAGGAAAGGTACACATCAGTCCAACAACAGCATGGCTGTTCCAGTTCTATAGATGAGGTCTCTGACCTCCATCTTGTTGTGATGGTGTCTTTTTTTCCCCTCTCCTGAGAAGAGAATCCTTAGAGACAAATCTGAATGAGATGAGGAGTCTATCTTGCATCAGTAATGTTTAACAGAATCAAATACTTTAGAATTCTGATTGCTAGCATTATTCTGATTTGTTTTTGTTGTATTCTATGGGTGGTTTTGTTTTGCATCTCCGAATATCATTTATTTCTCTCTGAGAATATGCTACATTATCTAAAATTCAATTTGATTTTAGTGTAACAAGTTTCCCAAAAACTAATCTGGGAGAAACCTAAATACCTTTTTTCCAAGTTGCAGTAGATTGGTTGCTGAAGTTTTCTTCCATTCATGTGTGAATATTTTAACACAAGTTCCTGCTTTTCTAATAGTACATATGCAATTCATTATCACTTAAGGAAGAATATGATCTAAAATTCGTACCTCTGAATTAGGTAAATAATCCTTCTTATTCTAGTCCATCTAAGAAGTATTTGCTTCTCTCTTGAAGATAATTTATGGTCTTTCTTTGGAGGGAAGGATTTACATACCATCCTGTCATTTTTCTTAGCCCTACGAATTCTTTTTTTTATTATTATTATTAATTTCTTTTCAGCATAATAGAATTAATTGTTTATGCACCACACCAAGTGCTCCATGCCATATGTGCTCTCCATAATACCTACCACCTGGCTCCCCCAACCTCCCACCCCACTAGCCTTCAAAACCCTCAGGTTGTTTTTCAGAGTCTATAGTCTATCATGGTTCATCTCCCCTTCCAATTTCCCTCAACTCCCTTCTCCTCTCCATCTCCCTATGTCCTCCATGTTATTTGTTATGCCCCACAAATAAGTGAAACCATATGATAATTGACTCTCTCTGCTTGACTTATTTCACTCAGCATAATCCCTTCCAGTCCCGTCCATGTTGCTACAAAAGTTGGGGATTCATCCTTTTTGATGGAGGCACAATATTCCATAGTGTATATGGACCACATCTTCCTTATCCATTTGTCCGTTGAAGGGCATCGTGGTTCTTTCCACAGTTTGGTGACTGTGGCCATTGCTGCTATAAACATTGGGGTACAGATGGCCCTTCTTTTCACTACATCTGTATCTTTGGGGTAAATACCCAGTAGTGCAATTGCAGGGTCATAGGGAAGCTCTATTTTTAATTTCTTGAGAAATCTCCACACTGTCCTCCAAAGTGGCTGCACTGACTTGCATTCCCACCAACAGTGTAAGAGGGTTCCCCTTTCTCCACATCCTCTCCAACACATGTTGTTTCCTGTCTTGCTAATTTTGGCCATTCTAACTGGTGTAAGGTGATATCTCAATGTGGTTTTAATTTGAATCTCCCTGATGGCTAGTGATGATGAACATTTTTTCATGTGTCTGATAGCCATTTGTATGTCTTCATTGGAGAAGTGTCTGTTCATGTCTTCTGCCCATTTTTTTAAATAAGATTTTATTTATTTATTTATTTGTCAGAGATAGAGGGAGAGAGAGCGAGTGAGCACAGGCAGACAGAGAGGCAAGCAAAGGCAGAGGGAGAAGCAGGCTCCCTGCCAAGCAAGGAGCCCGATATGGGACTCGATCCCAGGATGCTGGGATCATGACCTGAGCTGAAGGCAGCTGCTTAACCAACTGAGCCACCCAGGCATCCCCTG